>NC_135296.1:1649089-1949089 GCF_051311805.1 Agelaius phoeniceus
AAAACCCAGATTTGGGGTTTACCCCAAAAAAGAACTGAGGGGCAACAGGTGGGACCGGGAGGGGACCGAGGTCAAGGGGCTCTGAGCAGCAAAAAAGGCAGAGCTGCAACAGGACCCACAGCAAGGTGCGACCCCAAAACTCTGATTTGGGGTTCAGCCCAAAGGGGGACTGAGGGGGAACAGGTGGGACCCCAAAATTCGGATTTGGGGTTCAGAAAGGGGGACTGAGGGGGAACAGGTGGGACCCCAAAATTCAGATTTGGGGTTCAGAAAGGGGGACTGAGGGGGAGCAAAGGGGACTGAGCTCGAGGGGCTCTGAGCACCAGAAAAACTGCAGCAAGGTGGGAGCCTGTAGTGGTTTTGGGTTGTTAGTTTCAGATTTTTCATAATTTTTAGGGATTTTGGGTAATGTGCTAATGAGCGTGGTGGTTTTAGTGATGGTTAATTGTTAGTATTTATTATTTAAATTATTAGTATTAACTACTAGTTAATTGTTAGTATTTGTATTATTATTTAATTTATATTTATTATTTAATTTATATTTCTATTATTATTTAATACACATTATATTATAAAGGATATATTATATATTAATATATCCAACCACAATATATAATATATAATATAAATATATAACATATAATATATATTTAACATAATTTATAGTACATAATGTATAATGTATAATATATAATGTAAATGTATAATACAATATATAATATTACATTATTATAATGATATATAAATTTTAATATGTTATTATTATTATTATTATTATTATTATTATTATTATTATTATTATTATTATCTATAATTCTAGTTAATTATTAGTGTTTATTTTTTGTTGTGAGGGAGGTTTAGGAGAAAGGTAAGGTAGGTTTAAAACTTTCAAAGGATATAAAGAAAAATTTATTACTAGTGATTAAAAGAAAGAGTAATAGGAATTAGAATAAAATTTCAAGTTTTTAAAAATATTTTTTTCTGATATATATAGAAAGAAAATATAAAGAAAAAAATTTAAAATTTTAGTTAGTTTATTATTTTAAAATTTTTTTTAGTTTATTTAGAGAGAGAAGTGGGGTTTTTTTTTGTTAATGTTACAGAGATTTTTTAAATTTAAAATAAAAAGTTTGTGAGCTTCTCGCACCAAATGAGGAAGAGTTACAGAAAGAATGAGGACAAGGTGGGACCGAAACCCTCGAATTTGGGGTCACTCTGTTGAGGGGTGGGGTGGCCAAGGGGGAACTTGTGCCTGTGCCCCAATTTTGGGGTTCCCCTGCTCCAGAACCTGAACCCTATTTTTGAGAGTTTTGGCCAATTTTGGGGTTTCTGCCCTGAATTTCGGGGTTGTCCTGGCCCAAATGTTGAGGGGGTCCTTTTCTAGAGATCAAACGTGCCCTGACCTGAATTTTCAGGTGCTCCTGCAAAACTTTTGGAGTTACTGTGCCAGGCCCCTTCTCCAGTCCCACATTTGGGAGTCCTGACCCAAATGTTGGGGTTGTTCTCCCCCAGATTTTGGGGTTGTTGTGCCCCAGATTTTGGGGTTGTTCTGCCCCAAATGTTGGGGTTGTTCTGCCCCAGATTTTGGGGTTGTTCTGCCCCAGATTTTGGGGTTATTTCCCGGATTTTGGGAGGATCCTGTTGTGGATTTTGGGGTGCTCCCGGTGCAGGTTTTGGGGTCCCACCCCCTTACCTGGGTGTCCCCTCCCCCCTTTATTTCCCCCCCAGATGCACAAACGGGAGCGAACCTGCAAGGATTACATCAAGGTGAGGGGCGTGGCCTGTGGGGGGCGTGGCCCTGTGCAATGGGAGGGGCTTGTGTGGGTGTGGTCGGGGTGTGGTGGGCAGGGCTCGTGGGGCGGTGGGTGGGGCTTTAGGGGGTGTGTGTGTCAAGGACAGGGCCATGAAATGGGTGGGGCCTGTGTTGGTGGGTGGGGCTTATTCAGGGAGGTGGAGTCTGAATGGGCATGGCATGGGGGGTGAGCTTAGGTGGGCGGTGCTTTGGGAGATGGGCGTGGCCAGCATGGGCGGGGTCTGGGGGTTTTGGGAGGTGTTGTGGTGGGTCGGGCTTAGTGAGGATGGGTGGAGCCTGGAAGGACATGTCCCATGGGAGTGGTCTGTGTGGGCGTGTCCCATGGGTGTGGTCTGACTGGGTGGGTGTGTCCCTTGGGTGTGGTCCAATTGGGTGGGTGTGTCCCATGGGTGTGGTGTGTTTGGGTGGGTGTGTCCCATGGGTGTGGTCTGTTTGGGCAGGTGTGTCCCATGGGGTTGGACACAGCCACACCCAGGGCTGTGCTGGAGACCTGGGGGATGGGCATCAATGGGCGGAGCCCATCCTGGGTGGACATAGAAATTGGGCGTGTCCCTATGGGCGTGTCCCTTTGGGCGTGTCACTTGTGTGTGCCCCTTGGGCGTGTCTCTCTGGGCGTTCCTCTTGGGTGTGACCCTTGGGCGTGTCCCTGGGTGTGCCTCTGAGTGTGTCCCTGGGTGTCACCCTGGGTGTGTCCCAGCCCCACCCGTCCCTCAGGCCGTGGTGGAGGCTGTGGGGGGTGGGTGTGTCCCTGGGCGTGTCCCCATGCATGTCACAGCCCCACCCACCCCACCCATGCCACAGGCCATGCTAGAGGCCCTGGGGGATGGGTGTGACCCTGGGTGTGACCCTGGGTATGTCCCAACCCTGCCCCACCCTACCTGTCTTGCAGGCTGTAGAGGATGGGTGTGACCCTGGGCCTGTCCCTGGGCCTGTACCTGGGCATGTCCCAACCCCGCCCATCCCGCAGGCCATGTGGAGGCCGTGGGGGCTGGGTGTGTCCCTGGATGTCACCCTGGGTGTGTCCCTGGGTGTGTCCCTGGGCATGTCCCACCCCCACCCACCCTGCCCATCCTGCAGGTGGAGGCCGTAGGGGTTGGGTGTGTCCCTGGGTGTGTCCCTGTGCGTGTCCCTGGGTGTGTCCCTGTATGTCACCCTGGGCGTGTCCCTGGGCATGTCCCTGGGCGTGTCCCTGTATGTCACCCTGGGCGTGTCCCTGGGCGTGTCCCTGGGTGTGTCCCTGTATGTCACCCTGGGCATGTCCCTGTATGTCACCCTGGCTGTCACCCTGGGCGTGTCCCTGGGCGTGTCCCTGGGCGTGTCCCTGGGCATGTCCCTGGGTGTGTCCCTGGGCGTGTCCATGGACATATCCCTGGGTGTGTCCCTGGGCGTGTCCCTGGGCGTGTCCCTGGGTGTGTCCCTGGGTGTGTCCGCGGGCGTGTCCCTGGGCGTGTCTGTGGGCGTGTCCCTGGGCGTGTCCCAACCCCGCCCGCCCCACAGGCCGTGGTGGAGGCCGTGGACAACCTGCTGCGTCCGGAGGCGCTGGAGTCGTGGCGGGACATGAACGGCTCGGAGCAGGCGCACACGGCCACCATGCTGCTGGACGTGCTCGAGGAGGGCGCCTTCCTGCTCGCCGACAACGTCAAGGAGCCCGCGCGCTTCCTGGCCGCCCGACAGAACCTGGGTCAGCCCCGCGGGCCCCACCCACACCCAAACCCCAAACCCCTCCCTGGGGTCCGAACCTGGGTCAGCCCCGCGGGCCCCACCCACACCCAAACCCCTCCCTGGGGTCCCCGCGGGCTCCTCCTGCCCGCCCTGTCCCCTCCTGCAGTACCCGGCGTTCGTGAGAGACCCCAACGTCCCAATGTCCCAATATCCCAGCATTCCAATGTCCCAATCCCAATCCAATCCTAATTCCCAATCCCAAATCCCCAAGATCAATCCTAAATCCCAAATTCCCAATCCCAAATTCCCAAATCCCCAATCCCAAACTCTCAAATTCCCAAATCCCGAATTCTCAATCTTAAATGCAAATTCCCAAAGTCCCAATCCCAAATCCCCAATCCCCAGTCCCAAATCCCCAATCCCCAGTCCCAAATCCCCAATCCCTATCCCAAATTCCCAAATCCCAACCCCAAATTCCCAAATCCCAAATTCCCAATCCCAAATGCAAATTCCCAAATTCCGAATTCCAAATTCCCAATCCCAAATCCCCAATCCAAATCCCAAATTCCCAATTTCAAATCCCAAATTCCCGATCCCAATCCCAAATCCCTGTCCCAAATCCCCAATCCCCAATCCCCAATCCCCAGTTTTCCCTGTTTTCCATGTTCTTTCCATATTTTCCATGGGGTTTTTTTCCATATTTTCCATGTTCTTTCCATGTTTTCTATGGAGTTTTTTCCATATTTTCCACTGTTTTTTCCATGCTTTTTCCATATTTTCCATGGGGTTTTTTTCCATATTTTCCATGATTTTCCATGTTTTCCCCCAGTGCTGGAGGTGTTGGTGGTCAGCACCAAGGGTGCCCTCCAGGAGCTCGTGTTTTCCATGTTTATGTTTTTTCTACATTTTTCTATATTTTCTGGGTTTTTCCCTGTTTCTGGCAGTTCTGGAGGTGTTGGTGCTGAACATTGAGGAGCTGCTCCAGGAGATCCTGTTTTGCATATTTTTTGCATAATTCCCATATCTTTTCCCATGTTTTTCCATATTTTCCATGGCTTTTTCCATATTTTCCATGGGTTTATTCCCATATTTTCCATGGTTTTCCATATTTTCCATGTTTTTTCCCTGTTTTTGGCAGTGCTGGAAGTGTCGCTGCTCAACACCCAGGGTCTCATCCAGGAGCTCATGTTTTCTGTGGTTTTCCATGTTTTTTTTCCATATTTTCCATGTTTTTTTTCCATGTTCTTTCCATATTTCCACGTTTTTTCTATATTTTCCATGCTTTTTCCATATTTTCCATGTTTTTTTCATGTTTTTTCCATATTTTCTATGCTTTTTTCCATGTTCTTTCAATATTTTCCATGTTTTTTCAATATTGTCCATGTTTTATCCCTGTTTTTGGCAGTTCTGGAGGTATCGGTGCTCAACCAGGAGCTCATGTTTTCTGTGTTTTTTCCTGGTTTTCTCCATATTTTCCTTGTTCTTTCCATATTTTCCATGGGTTTTTTTCCATATTTTCCATGGGTTTTTTTCCATGGGTTTTTTTCCATGTTTTTTTTTTCCATATTTTCCATGGGTTTTTTTCCATCGTTTCCATGGGTTTTTTTCCATATTTTCCATGGTTTTTTTTCCATATTTTCCATGGGTTTTTTCCATAGGTTTTGTCCATGGGTTTTTTTCATGGGGTTTTTTCCATATTTTCCATGGGGTTTTTTCCATATTTTCCATGGGTTTTTTTTCCATATTTTCCATAGGTTTTTCCCATATTTTCCATGGGGCTTTTCCCATATTTTCCATGGGGTTTTTTCCCATATTTCCATGGGTTTTTTCCATGGGTTTTTTTTCATGGGGTTTTTTCCCATATTTTCCATGTTTTTTTTTTCCATATTTTCCATGTTTTTTCCCTGTTTTCCCCCAGTGCTGGAGGTGTCGGTGCTCAACACCGAGGGGCCCCTCCAGGAGCTCCTGTTTTCCATGTTTTTTCCTGGTTTTCTCCATATTTTCCTTGTTCTTTCCATATTTTCCATGGTTTTTTTTCCATGGATTTTTCCATATTTTCCATGGGGTTTTTTCCCATATTTTCCATGGGGTTTTTTCCCATATTTTCCATGGGTTTTTTTCCATACTTTCCATAGGTTTTTCCCATATTTTCCATGGGGTTTTTTCCATATTTTCCATGGTTTTTTTTTTCCATATTTTCCATGTTTTTTCCCTGTTTCCCCCAGTGCTGGAAGTGTTGGTGCTCAACACCGAGGGGCCCCTCCAGGAGCTCCTGTTTTCCATGTTTTTTCCTGGTTTTCTCCATATTTTCCACGTTCTTTCCATATTTTCCATGGGTTTTTTCCATATTTTCCATGGGTTTTTTCCATGGGTTTTTTTCATGGGGTTTTTTCCATATTTTCCATGTTTTTTCCCTGTTTTCCCCCAGTGCTGGAGGTGTTGGTGCTCAACACCGAGGGGCCCCTCCAGGAGCTCCTGTTTTCCATGTTTTTTCCTGGTTTTCTCCATATTTTCCTTGTTCTTTCCATATTTTCCATGGGGTTTTTTTCCATGGATTTTTCCATATTTTCCATGAGTTTTTTCCCATATTTTCCATGGGGTTTTTTCCCATATTTTCCATGGTTTTTTTTTCCATATTTTCCATAGGTTTTTCCCATATTTTCCATGGGGCTTTTCCGTGTTTTCCATGGGGTTTTTTTCCATATTTTCCATGTTTTTTCCCTGTTTCCCCCAGTGCTGGAGGTGTCGGTGCTCAACACCGAGGGGCCCCTCCAGGAGCTCGTGTTCCCGCAGGAGCTGGGGGTGACGGCTCCATCCAGCTCTCGGCCAGCACCCTCAAACAGAACAGCAGGAACGGTGAGGAGGGGGCAGATCTGGGGCTCCTGGGGGGTCCTGGGGGTCCTGGGGGGTTTGGGGCGTTTGGGGATGTTGGGGGCACCCAGAGCACCCTCAAACAGAACAGCAGGAATGGTGAGGAGGGGGGAAAATTTGGGGGGTCTGGAGGGGTCCTGGGGGTCCAGGGGGCCTGGGGACTTGGTGGGCTTGGGGGGTTTGGGGGGAGTTTGAGGGATTTTGGGGCACCCCAGAGCACCCCCAAACAGAACAGCAGGAACAGTGAGGGGGGGAATGTCTGGGGATCTGGGGGTGTCCTGGGGGCTTGGTGGGTTTGGGGGGTTTGAGGGGTCTGGGGGGTTTAGGGCTCAAACAGAGCAGCAGGAACGGTGAGGAGGGGGCAGATCTGGGGGTCCAGGGGAGTCCTCGGGGTTCTGGGGGGGATCCTGGGGGGTCCTGAGTGTCTGGGGGGCTTGGGGGGCTTGGGGGGTTTGGGGCACCCAGAGCCCCCCCAAAAAGAGCAACAAGAATGGGGGAGGGACACACTGGGGGGGGGCCTGGAGGGTCTGGGGGATTTGGGGGTGGTTTGGGGGGGTTTAGGGGTCCTGGGGAAATGGGGACCCCTCAGAGCAGCTGGAATGGCCGGGGGGGGTCTCTGACCTGCAGCTCCCCCGGGGTGGTGAAGGGGGTGTGGGTGTTTTTGGGATGGTTTTTTGGGGTGTTTTTGGGGTGTTTTTGAGATGTTTTTGGGGGGTGTTTTTTGGGTGTTTTTGGGGTGTCTCTCACCCTCTGTCTCCCAGGGGTGGTGAAGGGGGGACTCTGGGTGTTTTTTGGGGTATTTTGGGGTGTTTTTGGGGCGTCTCTCACCCTCTGTCTCCCCAGGGGTGGTGAAGGTTGTCTTCATCCTGTACAACAACCTGGGGCTGTTCCTGCCCACCGAGAACGCCACCGTGCGCCTGGGGGGGGACGGGGGGCCCCGTGCCCCCCAGCTCGTGGTCAACTCCCAGGTCATCGCCGCCTCCATCAACAAAGAGTCCAGCAGGGTCTTCCTGCGGGACCCTGTGGTCTTCACCCTGCCCCACCTGGAGGTGCGACCCCCAGAAACCCACCCAGAACCTCAAAAACCCACCAGAACCCCAAAAATCCACCCAGACCCCCAAAAAACCAACCCAGAACTCCAGAAATCCACCCAGACCTCCCCAAACCCACCCAAAACACCAAAAACCCCACCGAGAACCCCAAAAACCCACCCAGACCCCCAGAAATCCACCCAGAACCTCAAAAACCACCAGAACCCCAAAAATCCACCCAGACCCCCAAAAAACCAACCCAGAACCCCAGAAACCCACCCAGACCTCCCCAAACCCACCCAAAACACCAAAAATCCCACAAGAACCCCAAAAAACCCACCAGACCCCCCAAAAAACCCATCCTGACCCCCAAAACTCCCTGGGACCCTCAAAACTGTACCCAGAGAGCCCAAATCCCAAATTTGGATGCTTTGGGACATCCCAAAACTTCACCTGGACCCACCTCGAGGTCTCCACCCTGCCCCACCTCAAGGTGTGACCTCCAAAACCCATCCAGACCCTGAAAAACCCACCCAGAACCCAAAAAACCCCACCCAGAGACCCCAAATCCCCAAATTTGGATGTTTTGGGACATCCAAAACTTCACCTGGACCCACCTCGAGGTCTTCACCCTGCCCCACCTCGAGGTGCAAACCCCGAAATCCCACCCAGACCCCTCATCACACTCCCAGGACCCGGGGACCTTCCCAGGACACCCCAAACCCCACCCAGCACCTGGGAACCACTCGAGGCCCCCAGAATCCCACCCAGGCCTCCAAACCCACACCCAGGACCCCCCATTTCCCACCCAGACCCCAGACCAAGACCACTTTGGGACCAAAGATTGAGAGGGGAGATTGGGCCCCTCCTCTCTCATTGGGACACCCTGGGACCCCTGGAACCCTCTGGGACCCTCTGGGACCCCCATTTTCCTCCCATTTCTCCCATTTTCCCCCATTTCCCAGACCAAGAGCCATGGGACCCCCATTTCCCACCCATTTCCCCCATTTTCCAGCCCCATTCCCTCCTGATCCCCCATTTCCCACCCAGACCCCCAGACCAAGAACCACTTTGGGGCCAACTTCTCCTGCAATTACTGGGATTGGGCCCCTCTCCTTCTTTTTGTGAGCCCCTGGGACCCCATTTTCTCCCCGTTTCCCCATTTTCCCCCATTCCCCCCATTTTTCCCCATTTCCCTCTGTCCCAGACCAAGAACCACTTTGGGGCCAGCTCCTCCTTCTGGAATTACTGGGATTGAGCTTTCCCCTTCCCTTGGAACCCCCATTTCTCCAATTTTCCCCCATTTCCCAGACCAAGAACCACTTTGAGACCAACTTCTTCTGGAACTACTGGGATTGGGCCTCTCTCCCTGTCCTTAGGACCCTCTGGGACCCCCCATTTCCCCCATTTTCCCCCCAAATTTCCCTGATTTTCCCCCATTTCCCAGACCAAGAACCACTTTAGGGCCAACTGCTCCTTCTGGAATCACTGGGATTGGGCTTCCCCCTTCTCTTTGGACCCCCATTTCTCCAATTTTCCCCCATTTCCCAGACCAAGAACCACTTTGAGAGCAAATTCTTCTGGAATTACCGAGATTGGGCTCCTCTCCCTGTCCTTGGGACCCTCTGGGACCCCCATTTCCCCCCCACTTTTCCCCTATTTCTGCCATTTCCCAGACCAAGAACCACTTTGGGGCCAACTGTTCCTTCTGGAATTACCGAGATTGGGGCCCCTCTCTCTTTGTGACCCCCATTTCCCCCAATTTTCCCTGATTTTCCGCCATTTCCCAGACCAAAAATCACTTTGGGGCCAACTTCTCCTTCTGGAATTGCCGAGATTGGGCCCCCCCTTCTCTTTGGGACCCCCGTTTCCTCCATTTTCCCCAATTTTCCCTGCTTTTCCAGACCAAGAACCACTTTGGGGCCAACTGCTCCTTCTGGAACTACTCGGAGCGCTCCATGGCCGGGCACTGGTCGAGCCAGGGCTGCCGCCTGCTGCGTTCCAACGGCACCCACAGCTCGTGCGCCTGCAGCCACCTGACCAACTTCGCCCTGCTGATGGCACGGAGCCAGAGCGTGAGTGGCACACCTGGGCACACACCTGGGCACACACCTGGGCACACACCTGGGCACACCTGGGAACACACCTGGGCTCACCTGGGAACACACCTGGGCACACCTGGGCACACACCTGGGAACACCTGGGCACACCTGGGTACACCTGGGAACACACCTGGGCACACCTGGGTACACACCTGGGCACACCTGGGCACACCTGGGTACACCTGGGTACACACCTGGGCACACCTGGGTACACACCTGGACACACACCTGGGTACACCTGGGAACACACCTGGACACACACCTGGGCACACACTTGCGCACACACCTGGGAACACACCTGGGCACACCTGGGAACACACCTGGGCACACACCTGGGCACACCTGGGAACACCTGGGAACACACCTGGGCACACACCCACACACCCACAGCTCGTGCGCCTGCAGCCACCTGACCAACTTCGCCCTGCTGATGGCAAGGAGCCAGAGCGTGAGTGGCACACCTGGGCACACACCTGGGAACACACCTGGGCACACCTGGGTACACACCTGGGCACACCTGGGCACACCTGGGTACACCTGGGAACACACCTGGGCACACCTGGGTACACACCTGGGCACACCTGGGCACACCTGGGCACACCACTGGGCACACCTGGGCACACCTGGGCACACCTGGGCACACACCTGGACACACACCTGGGTACACCTGGGAACACACCTGGACACACACCTGGGCACACACCTGGGCACACCTGGGCACATACCTGAGCACACCTGGGAACACACCTGGGCACACCTGGGCACACACCTGGGAACACTTGCAGTCACCTGAACAACTTTGCCCTGCTCATGACATGGAGCCAGAGCATGAGTGGCACAACTGGGCACACCTGGGCACACACCTGGGCACACCTGGGCACACAGCTGGGCACACACCTGGGACATCTGATGCACACACCGAGTGACACCTGACCAACTTCCCCCTGATGATGGTCCAGACACAGACTGTGACACACCTGGGACACACCTGGGCACACCTGAGACAGCGGTGACACACCTGGGATCACCTGGCTGGGGATTCTGGTGGTCACTGTCCCATCCTGGTGGTCACTGTCCCTGCCCATGGATCCAGATGACCCCAAACACTCCCTAAAAGCCCAGAATTCCCATTTTCCCCGTTCCCTGCAGTTCCCAGGGCGGCTGAACGAGGTGCTGCTGTCGGTGATCACCTGGGCGGGGATCCTGGTGGCCCTGCTGTGCCTGGGCCTGTCCATCTCGGCCTTCTGCTGCCTGCGGGGGCTGCCCTCGGAGCGCACCACCATCCACAAGAACCTCTGCATCAGCCTCTTCCTCGCCGAGCTGCTCTTCCTCGTGGGCATCGACAAGACGCAGTACCAGGTGGGGCTGGCACACCTGGGGCACCCCGTGCCACACCTGGGACCCCTGAGGGACACCCCATGGCACACCTGGGACCTTTCATGGCACACATGGGATCCTTGAGGGACAATCCCTGGCACACCTGGGACCCCTCATGGCACACCTGGGACATCCCAGAGCACCTCTGAGACCCCCAAGGGATCACCCGTGCCACCACGGGATCCTCACAGTGCCCCTGGGGCTGCCCATGGCACACCTGGGACATCCCACATCACACCTGGGACCGCCCATGGCACACCTGGGGCTGCCCATGAAACACCTGGGACATCCCAGAACAGCCCTGAGACCCCTGGAATGTCCCATTGCACCCCTGTGGCACCTGGGATCCCCAAGGGACACCCCATGACACAGTTGGGACATCCCAGGACACCCTGTGGCACATCTGGGACTCCCAAGGGACCACCCATAGCACCCCTCTGGCTGTCCCCATCCCTGTCCTTGTCCCTGTCCCTGTCCCCATCCTTATCCCTCACCCACTGTCACTGCAGGTGACTTGTCCTATCTTTGGGTGGTCCCCGCTGTCCCTGTCCCCACAGTGTCCCCATCCCCACAGGTGACCTGTCCTGTCTTTGGGTGCTCCCTGTCCCATTTTTGGGCAGTCCCTGTCCCTGCACTGTCCCCACACTGTCTCCATCCCCGCATGTGGCCTGTCCCACCTTTGGGCACTTCCTTTTGCTGTTCCTGTCCCTGTCCCCACAATGTCCCCCCTGCAGGTGGCCTGTCCCATTTTTGGGCAGCTCCTGCCCCTGTCCCTCTCCTTGTCCCACCTTTGGGCATTCCCTGTCCCTGTCCCCACGCTGTCCCCACATGTCCCCATCCCCGCAGGTGGCCTGTCCCACCTTTGGGCACTCCCTGTCCCCACACTATCCCCATGCTGCCCCCATGCTGTCCCCACACGTCCCCATCCCCGGAGGTGGACTGTCCCATCTTTGGGCAGTCCCTGTCCCTGTCCCTGTCCCTGTCCCTGTCCCTGTCCCTGTCCCTGTCCCACCTTTGGGCATTCCCTGTCCCTGTCCCTGTCCCATTTTTGGGCAATCCCTGCCCCTGTCCCTGTTCCACCTTTGGGCACTCCCTGTCCCTGTCCCCACGTTGTCCCCACACGTCCCCATCCCCACAGGTGGCCTGTCCCACCTTTGGGCACTCCCTATCCCTGTCCCCACGTTGTCCCCACACGTCCCCATCCCCGCAGGTGGCCTGTTCCCATCTTTGGGCATTCCCTGTTCCCATCTTTGGGCATTCCCTGTCCCCACACGTCCCCATCCCCGCAGGTGGCCTGTCCCACCTTTGGGCACTCCCTGTCCCTGTCCCCACACTGTCCCCACACGTCCCCATCCCCGCAGGTGGCCTGTCCCATCTTTGCCGTGCTGCTGCACTATTTCTTCCTGGCGTCGTTCTCGTGGCTGTGCCTGGAGGGGGTTCACCTGTACCTGCTGCTGCTCGAGGTGTTCGACAGCGACCCCGCCCGCCGCAAGTACTACTACGCAGGGGGTTACTTCTTCCCCGCCGTCGTGGTGGCTGTGGCGGCCGCCGTGGATCACCGCAGCTACGGCACCGACCAGGCGTGAGCAGCGGGGCGGGGCTGGGTGGGGCTGGGCTGTGGCCAGGGTGGGGCTGGGTGGGCTGGGCAGAGCTGGTGGGGAAGGGCGGGGCTGGGGTTGGGCTGGGATGTGGCTGGGTGGGGTGGGGCTGAGGTGTTGCCAGAACATGCCTTGGGTGTGGCCAGGCCTGGGTTGGGTTGGGGTGGGGCTGGATGGGGCTGGGGGGAGCCAGAACATAGCTTGGGTGTGGCTGGGGTGTGGCCAGGGCAGGGCTGGGATGTGACTGAGGTGTGGCCAGGCTGGGGCTGGGGCAGGGCTGGGATGGGACCGAGGTGTGGCCGAGGTGTGGCCAGGGTGGGGCTGGGGCAGGGCTTGGATGTGGCCAGGGTGGAGCTGGGATGGGACTGGGGTGTGGCCAGGGTGGGGCTGGGGCAGAGCTGGGGTGTGGCCAGGGCAGGGCTGGGGTGTGACCGGGGTGTGACCAGGGTGGGGCTGGGGCAGGGCTGCGGTGTGAGCAAGGTGTGGCCAGGGCGGGGCTGGGGCAGAGCTGGGGTGTGGCCAGAGTGGAGCTGGGGTGTGAGAGAGGTGTGGCCAAGGTGAGGCTGGGGTGGGGCCACACCCTGGTCACACCCCAGCCATGTCTTGGCTCCGCCCAGCCCCATCCCAGCCATGTCCTTCCCCACCAGCTCTGCTGGGTGGAGGCAGGACATGTGTAGGGTGTGGCTCAGGTGTGGCCAGGGTGGGGTTGAGGTGGGGCTGAGGTGTGCCAGGACATGGCTGGGATGGGACTGGGGTGTGGTCAGGGCTGTGGGCAGAGTATGGACAAGGTGGGGCTGGAGCTGGAATGTGACCAGGGTGTGACCAGGGTGTGGCCAGGGTGTGGGCAAGGTGTGCTGGGGTGTGGCTAGGGTGTGGTTTGGGTGTGACCAGGATGTGGCTGGGGTGTGGCTTTCCCCATTGGGAGTGACCAGGTGTGAATGGAAGGGCTGGGGGCGTGGCCTGAGTCAGGGGGCGTGGCTTGAAGAGGGGTGGGGCCACAGGTGCTGCTGTGGGACTCACCAGATGTGGATGGATGGGGGCTCTTGGGGAGGGGCTTTGTCAGTGGGGGTGGGGTCTGATCCATGGGGGCATGGTCTCACCCGGTGTGGGGGCGTGTCCTCACCCAGTGGGGGGTGTGTCCTGATGATGCCCCACCCCTGGCAGGTGCTGGCTGCGGGTGGACAATTATTTCATCTGGAGCTTCATCGGGCCTGTGGCCTTTGTCATCCTCGTAAGGGGGAGCTCAGGAGTTTTGGGGGGGCTGGGGGACCAGAGATGGACCTTTGTCATGCTCAAATGTGGGGATGAGGGGCTCGGGGGGCTTGAGGAGGGTCTGGGGATGGACCTTCCTCATCCTCATATGGGGACCTGAGAGGGCTTGGGGGGCCTCAGGGGTCTGAGAGGTCTGGGGATGGACCTTCCTCATCCTCGTCCTCATCTGGGGGCTGGGGCAACCCCAGGGGTGTGGGGATCACGCCATGGGGGAGCTGTGGGGTCCCACAATGGGTCTGGGGTCCCCCCATGGCTCTGGGGTGTTGCTGTGTCTCAGGGCAGGTCCTGCAGTGGGTCTGGGGTCCCCTGGTGCCTCAGGGTGGGTCCCACAGTGGGTCTGGGGACCCCCTGTGACTCTGGGTCCCCCTGTGTCTCACCTTGGGTCTCCCCATGGCTCTGGGGTCCCCCTGTGGCTCTGGGGTGTTGCTGTGTCTCAGGGCAGGTCCCACAATGGGTCTGGGGTCCCCCCCTGGCTCTGGGATTCCCCTGTGTCTCAGGGCAGGTCCCACAGTGGGTCTGGGGTCCCACCGTGGCTCTACGGTCCCCTTGTGTCTCACCTGGAGTCCCCTGTGGCTCTGGGTGGGTCCCCTGTGGCTCTGGGGTCCCCCATGTCTCAGGGTGGGTCCCCCCGTGGCTGTGGGTCCCCTCCCTGGCTCTGGGTCCCCCATGTCTCAGGGTGGGTCCCCCCCCATGTCTCTGTGTCCCCCATGTCTCACCTGGGGTGCCCCCCTGGCTCTGGGGTCCCCCCATGTCTCTGTGTCCCCCCCCCGGCTCTGTGTCCCCCCCCGGCTCTGTGTCCCCCCCCGGCTCTGTGTCCCCCATGTCTCACCCGGGGTCCCGCAGGTGACGCTGGTGTTCCTGCTGGTGACCCTGCACAAGATGCTGCGCAGCTCGGCCGCCCTCAAACCTGACTCCAGCCGCCTGGACAGCATCAGGTGGGGGACCCCAAACAGGGCCCTACAGGGGGAACCCCAAACGGGACCCCCAAACTTGGGGGAACCCCAAACAGGACCCCCGAACTGGGGGGGACTCCAAATGGGGGGGAATGGACCCCAAATGGGACCCCAAAGGGGGAACCCTAAATGGGACCCTGAAGGGAAACCCCAAACAGGACCCCCGAACTGGGGGGGACTCCAAATGGGGGGGGAATGGACCCCAAATGGGACCCCAAAGGGGGAACCCTAAATGGGACCCCACAGGGAGGAACCCCAAACGGGACCCCTGAACTGGGGGAGTCTCCAAATGGGAGGGATGGACCCCAAATGGGACCCCCTGAACTCAGGGAGGCTCCAAATGGGAGGGATGGACCCCAAATGGGACCCCTGAACTGGGGGGACCTGCAAAGACAGGAGGGACCCCAGATGGGACCCCCTATAGGCACCCCCAAATGGGGGGACCCCAAATGAGACCCCCTGAGTTCAGGGGGGCCCAAATGAGATCCCAAACAGGGGGAACCCAGGTGGGACCCCTGAATGGGGGCATCTCAAACAGGACCCCAAAGATGCAGGGAGGGACCCCAAAACGGGGCCCAACTCCCCTAGAGCTCCCTGGCTGTGGGTGCTGGGGATCCCAGTACGCTCCCAGTGCTCCCCAGTCCTTCCCAGTGCCCTCCCAGTGCCTCTGACTGCCCTCCAGTCCCTCCCAGTACCCTCCCAGTGTCCCCCCCCTTGTCTCCCAGTACCCTTCAGTCTCTCTCAGTCTATCCCAGTCCCCTCACTCAGGATCTCTGGGTGCCCCAGTGCTCCCCACTCCCCTCCCAGTGCTCCCCAGTCCCTCCCAGTGCCCCCAGTGCTTCTGACTGCCCTCCAACCCCTCCCAGTACCCTCCCAGTGCCCCCAGTGTTTCCCTGTACTCTCCAGTCCACTGCCTTCCACTGCCCTCCAGCTCCTCCCAGTCCCCTCACTCAGGATCTCTGGGGGTCCTAGTGCTCCCCAGTCCCTCCCAGTGCTCCCCAGTCCCTCCCAGTCCATCCCAGTGTCCCCAGCTGACCGGGGTGCCCCGCAGGTCGTGGGCTCTGGGGGCCATCGCGCTGCTGCTGCTGCTGGGGCTCACCTGGGCCTTCGGCCTCCTCTTCGTCACCCGCGAGTCCGTGCTGACGGCGTCGCTGTTCACGGCCTGCAACGCCCTGCAGGGCACCTTCATCTTCCTCTTCCACTGCGCCCTCCAGAAGAAGGTGCAGGGGCACTGGAGGGACTGGGAGAAACTGGGAGAAACTGGGAGGGACTGGGATGGACTGGGATACACAGAGATCGTGGGTAAGGGACACTGGGAGGGCACAGGGGGGACATTGGTAAAGTACCTTCATCTTCCTCTTCCACCGTGCCCTCCAGAAGAAGGTGCAGGGGGCACTGGAGGGACTGGGAGGGACTGGTAAAAACTGGGAGGCGCTGGGAGATAGTGGGACCCCCAGAGGTCAGGAATGAAGGGACTGGGAGGACACTGTGTAGGCACCTTCATCTTCCTCTTCCACTCCAGAAAAAGATTTGGGGGGCACTGGGAGAGACTGGGAGGGACTGGGACAGTAATGGGAGGCTACTGGGTTGTTACTGGTGGGCACCCAGTTGCACCAGGAGTTCAGGAAGGGTCTGGCACTGGGGGCACTGGGAGGTTACTGGGGTGAAGTCGTGGGTATTGACCCCCCCAGGAGCCTCCCAGATGCATGGAGAGCAGCACTGGGAGCACTGGGTGTTACTGGCGGGCACTGGTGTGTTACTGGGTGTTGCTGGTGTGTTACTGGGTGTTACTGGGGTACTACTGATGTGTTACTGGGTGTTGCTGGTGTTCCTGGTGTGTTCCTGGTGTGTTCCTGGTGTGTTCCTGGATGTTACTGGGGTATTACTGGTGTGTTACTGGGTGTTGCTGGTGTGTTCCTGGATGTTACTGGGGTATTACTGGTGTGTTACTGGGTGTTACTGGGTGTTACTGGGGTATTACTGGTGTGTTACTGGGTGTTGCTGGTGTGTTACTGGGTGTTACTGGGGTATTACTGGTGTGTTAGTGGGTGTTGCTGGTGTTACTGGTGTGTTACTGGTGTGTTACTGGTGTGTTACTGGGTGTGGCTGGTGTGTTACTGGGTGTTACTGGTGTGTTACTGGGTATTACTGGGGTATTACTGGTGTGTTACTGGGTGTTGCTGGTGTGTTACTGGGTGTTACTGGGGTATTACTGGTGTGTTACTGTGTGTTGCTGGTGTTACTGGTGTGTTACTGGTGTGTTACTGGGTGTTACTTGGGCATTACTGGTGTGTTACTGGGTGTGGCTGGTGAGTTACTGGGTGTTACTGGTGTGTTACTGGTGTGTTACTGGTGTGTTCCTGATGTATTCCTGGTGTGTTCCTGATGTATTCCTGGTGTGTTCCTGGTGTGTTCCTGGTGTTCCTGGTGTTCATGGTGTTACTGGTGTGTTCCTGGTGTGTTCCTGGTGTTCCTGGTGTGTTCCTGGTGTTCCTGGGGTGTTCCTGGTGTTCCTGGTGTGTTCCTGGTGTGTTCCTGGTGTTCATGGTGTGTTCCTGGTGTGTTCCTGGTGTCACTGGTGTCCCTGTGTGCTCCCCAGGTGCACCGGGAGCTCAGCAAGTGCCTGCGGCACTCGGGGTGTTGCCTCAGGGGCCCCCCCGGGACCTCCCTGGGCGCCCTCAAACCCTCGGCCGCCCGCGCCCACCCCCGGTACTACAGCGGCACCCAGGTGGGGACCCCGAAACCACCCCAAAACACATCAAAACCACCCCAAAACAGCCCGAAACTACCCTAAAAACCTCCCCCTAAACCCCACCCCCAGTACCACAGCAGCACCCAGGTGGGGACCCCGAAAACTACCCCAAACCAGCCCAAAACTACCCCAAAACCCTCCCCTAAGCCCCAGCCCCTGTACTACAGCAGCATCCAGGTGGGGACCCTGAAAACATCCCAAAACACCCCAAAACCCTCCCCTAAACTCCACCCCTGGTACTATAGTGGTGTCCAGGTGGTCACCCTGAAAACACCCCAAAACACCCCAAAGACACCCCAAAACCCTCCCCTAAACCCCAGTCCAGGTACTACAGCAGCACCCAGGTGGGGACCCCCAAAAACCCACTTGACCCACACAAGAAAAACCCCCAAACATTCCCCTGGTACTACAGCAGCATCCAGGTGGGGAGCCCCAAAAATCCCCCCCTGATAGGACAGGGGGGTCTTTGAGGGATCTCTCACAGAGATAGGGGCCCATAGCTCTGAAAAACCCCAAATCCCACAGACAATCCTATAGACACCCTCCCAGAGGCCACCCCCAAATCGCACAGAACCCCCACCCTTAGACCCCCCCCAAGAAACCCCATCCCATTACAGAGAGCCCCCCATCTCAGGCACCCCCCAGAGACACCCCAATCCCATTAACACCCACCCAGAGACCCCATATGGGACTGGGGAAGGTCTCTGGGGAGGGTTTATGGGATTTCCAATCCCTATTTCTTTCATTTTTCTGCTTTTTTTTACTCACATTTCCCACCTTTTCTGTTTTTTCTTTTCCTGTGCTATTTCTTTCCTTTTCCACCCTTTTTTCTCTTCACATTTCCTGCCCTTTTTTAATATTTTCTCTTTCATTTATGACTCTTCTCACCTTTCCCACCCTTCTCTATTTCATTTTCCCAATGTCTTTCCCTCACAATTCCAGCTCTTTTTTATTTTCTTTTTTCCACCCTTTCCGCTCACATTTCCCACCTTTCTTTGTCTCACATTCCTCACACTTTTCCACCTCAGGTTTGCCACCTTTTTCCCTTCACGTTTTCCACCCCTTTCCCCCTCATGTTTCCCTCCATTTTCCCCCTCACTTTTCCTGCCTTTTCCCCTCACATTTCCCACCCTTTTCACCTCACATTTCCTGCTCTTATTCCCTTCACATTTCCTGTCCTTTTCCCCCTCGCATTTCCTGACCTTTCCCCCTCATATTTTCTGCCCTTTCCCCCTCACATTTTCCACCCTTTTCCCACTCACTTTTTCCACCTTTTTCTCCCCTCATGTTTCCTGCCATTTTTTCTCTTACCTTTCCCACCCTTTTTACTCCTCAGGTTTGCAACCCTTTTCTCCTCACGCTTTCCACTGTTTTCCCCTCATGTTTCCCACCCTTTTCACCACACATTTCCTGCCCTTATTCCCTTCACAATTCCCCCCCTTTTCCCCCTCAGATTTCCCATAACTTTTTCCTCTCACTTTTCCCACCTTTTTTCCCACTTTTCCCACCTTTTTTTCCCCTCACATTTCCCACCAATTTTTCTCTCACATTTCCCACTTTTTTTGCCCTCACATTTCCCACCTTTTGGCTTCCCATATCCTGCCTTCTTCCCCTCACATTTCCTGCCCTTTTCCCCCTCATGTTTCCCACTTTTTTGCCCTTAGGTTTTCCACCCCTTTCCCCCTCATGTTTCCCCCCCTTTTCTCCCCTCACCTTTCCCGCCCTTTTCTCCCCTCATGTTTCCCACCATTTTCCCCCTTATCTTTCCCTCCCTTTTTTCTCCTCAGATTTGCCACCTTCTCCCTTCACGTTTTCCACCCCTTTCCCCCTCATGTTTCCCTCCATTTTCCCCCTCACTTTTTCTGCCCTTTTCCCCTCATGTTTCTTGCCTTTTCCCCCCCATATTTCCCACTGTTTTCCCCTCACATTTCCCACCCTTTCCCCTCAGGTTTCCTGCTCTTATTCCCTTCACATTTCCCACCCTTTTCCCCCTCATATTTCCCACCTTTTTATGATTAAGTTTTCCACCCCTTTCCCCCTCACCTTTCCTGCCTTTTTCTCCCCTCATGTTTCCTGCCATTTTTTCTCTTACCTTTCCCACCCTTTTTTCCCCTCAGGTTTGCAACCCTTTCCCCCCTAATATTTCCCACTCTTTTCCCCCTCATATTTCCCACTCTTTTCCCCCTCATATTTCCCACCCTTTTCCCCCTCACATTTCCCATCCCTTTTCCCCCTCACATTTCCCATCCCTTTCCCCTCCCTTTTCCTACTCTTTTCCCCTCAGGCTTTAAATACTTTTTCCATCACTTTTCCCTGCCCCTTTTCTCAACTTAAATCCTGGGGCTGCTACACTTCCCTCATCCCTCTTCGAGCCTGTCAATCATTCAGAGGCGCTTTTCCTGCCTGTCAATCACTCTGAGGGGCTGATCCTGCCTATCAATCACTTTTATTCCTGCCTGTCAATCACTCTGAGGGGCTGATCCTGCCTGTCAATCATTTTTATTCCTGACTGTCAATCACAGAGGCCACCTGTCAATCACTCTAGTCCTGCCTGTCAGTCCCACACACACCCAAGACCCCTCAGAGCCTCCTGATTCCCCATAGCCCCCCAAATCACCCCCCAAATTCATGCCCAGCACTACAGCAGCACTGAGGTTGGGACCCCCAACCCCCCCAAAAGACCCCTCACCCCAAAAAAGCCCAAAGCCCCCAAACCCACTCCACACCCAGGATCCTCCCCATTGCACCCTCAAATCCCCCCTGAGAGACCCAGATCATCCCCCAGATGCAGGTGTGCCCCCTCCAGACCCCTCAAATCTCCCTGTGGCACCCCAAGATCCCCCTGTGCTACCCCAAAATCTCCCTCAGACCCCGCCAGGCTGGGGGTGTTGGATGTGGGGACACCTCGGGGATACTCTGGCATGGCTGGGGGGTTCTGGGATGGTTT
The DNA here is from genome assembly GCF_051311805.1 of Agelaius phoeniceus. Taxonomy (NCBI): domain Eukaryota; kingdom Metazoa; phylum Chordata; class Aves; order Passeriformes; family Icteridae; genus Agelaius; species Agelaius phoeniceus. The sequence goes on from NC_135296.1 coordinate 1,669,468, forward strand.
TGGGGAGTTCTGGGGGTCCCAGCCCCACCGCTGTGCCCCCAGAGCCGGATCCGGAGGATGTGGAATGACACGGTCCGGAAACAGACGGAGTCCAGTTTTATGGGGGGAGACCTGAACAGCACCCCAACCTTGAACCGAGGTGAGGCACCCCCAAAAAACACCTCAGAACACCTCCACCCCCAAAATGGAGGTGACACCCCTCCCAGAGACCCCAGAGACCCCAGAGACCCCAGAGACCTTCCTCCACCCTGAACAGTGGTGAGACCCCTCTCCAAAACCCCCACAGGACCCCAAAGATCCCTCTGGGCCCCCTCAGACCTCCAGAAACCACCCAGGGCCCCTTTCCAGACCTCCTGAGATGCCTTGGATCCACCTCAGACCCCTGACACTCCTCACCTCTCCCCCGGGACCCCAAAAACCCCTCTGGGATGCATTTGGGGGACCCCCCCCCCCCAAGACACCCTGGGACCCCTGTGATCCCCCACAGGTCCTGGGGTCCCCAAAGACCCCTCATGCTCCCCAGACTCCACTCACAGCACCCAGGTGAGGATCCCAAAAACACCCCAAAACACCCCAAGTTCCCCCGGAGCTTGGGCACCCCATCCTGGGGTCCAGGGACCCCCCCGGGGTATTGGGGACCCCCCAAAATTGGGGACCCCCCCCAGTATTTGGAGTCCCCTTACTTTAGGTGCCCCTCAGTGTTTTGGGGACCCCCAGGGTATCAGGGAACTCCCCAGGTTTTGGGGACACCCCCAGACCCCCTCAGGGGTTTTCGGGACACACGGGGGTGTCCAGCCCCTCCCCGAGTTTTGGGGACCCTTCCAGGACACTCTTGGGACCACCAGGACCCCCCTAGCCCCCCCCTGCCCCTCCGTGTGTGACCCCCTCCCCTCTCCGCAGGGTCACACCTCCTGCCCAACCCGGTGCTGCCGCCGCGGGGGGGGTCGAGCCCCTACAACACCCTCCTGGCCGAGGGGGGGGGCTTCACCCCTGCCTCCCCCCCCGCCTTCACCGCCCCAGGTGGGTCTGGGGGACACGACCCCCCCAAACTGCCCTCAAACCCTCGGGACCCTCCCCCAAATCCTTCCTCCCTCAGCCCCCCCCGGGTGGGTTCAGGGGGGGTTTGGGGGGTCCTGGGTGCTCCCACCTGAACACCCCAGTTTCAGCCCCCAGGGGGGCAGCTGGTCCCACAGAATTGCCCCACGCCCACTGGATCCCCCCAAAATCCCCCCACAGCCCCTGCCCCCAAGGGGGAATGGGGGGTTTGGGGGGTCCTGGCTGCTGCATCCCCTATAATTTCAGCCCCTGGGTGGGAATGGGGGGATTTTCCTGCTCTCCACAGCTGCCCCCCACCTTCTGCACCCACAGCTCCACAGAGAGGGACAGAGGGGTCCTGACCCCACACAGCCCCAAATTCCCCCAATGTCCCCAAATGTCCCACCTGTGGGGTGATGGGGGGTGCTGGGGAATTGGGGCAGATTGGGGGGGGAATTGGGGGTGTCTGGGGTGAGTCATGACCCCCCCTAAGTGCTGCCTCTGTCCCCAGGGAGCTTCCGTGACACCAGTAAGTGCTACCCCATGACCCCCCCGTGCCCCTCCTTGTTCCCCCCCCCAGCCTCCCATTTGCCCCCTATACCCCTCACCTACCCCCCCGACCCCCCAGACCCCCCCAACCCCCCCTTTAGCCCCCAGATCCCTCAGCTGATGCCCCAAACCCTGCCCCAATCCCCAGACCCCACCCCAGACCCCCCAAACCTGCCCAAACCCCCCCAGTCCCCCCAGACCTTTTCACAGCACCCCCAACTCCCCCTGTATCTCCCCAGCCCTACAGAATGACCCCCTAGACCCCGCCACTGACGCTCCCAAACCCCTTCACTGACCCTCCAAGCCCCTCAATGACCACCCCCAGACCCTCTGCTGAACCCTCAAGCCCCCCAATGATCTCCCACACCACCCACGGATCCTCCAAGGCCCCCAATGATCACCCCCAGACCCCCCCACTGAACCCCCCAAGCCCACCAATGACTCCCCAGAACCCGACTCACCCCCAAAGCCCCCAGTGACCTCCCAGACCCCCTCACTGATCCCCCCCATCCCCGCAGAGCCCCCCCGGGAGCCCCCGGAGCCGCTGCCCCTCAACGGCAACTTCAACAACAGCTACAGCCTGCGGGGGGGCCCCGAGGGGGGGCCCGGGGGGGTGGCCCCGGGCCGGGGGGGGTGCCCGGGGGCCCCCCCGGACGCGGCGGCGCTGGAGAAGATGATCATCTCGGAGCTGGTGCACAACAACCTGCGGGGAGGGGGCTCCGCGCACGGGGGGCCCCCCCCGCCGCCGCCGCCCCCCCCCCGCCGCCCCCCCCACCCCCCGCCGAGCCCCCCCCCGGCGCCCCCGAGCTGGGGCTGCTCTACCAGGAGCTGGCGCGGGGGGGGCCGGGCGGGCTGGGACCCCCTCCCGACCCTCCCCGCGACCCCCGGCACCCCCCCCCCGCCGCGGGACTACCCCGACAGCAGCCCCGAGGGGCCCCCACCCCCAGCGCCCCCCTACCTGGGGGGGCCCCCCCGCGCACCCCCCCCCCAACCGCCGGCACAGCCCCGAGACCTTTGGGGGGCCCGAGGGGGGCGTGGGGGGGGCCGAGCCCGACGGGCAGATGCAGCTGGTGACCAGCCTGTGAGACCCCCGGGCGGGGGGGCACGCGGGACCCTCCCTCATGCCGGGGGCCGGGGGCACGCGGGGGGCACGGGGTCACCGCGAGCCCCCCCCCTTGCCAGGGGGTCCGGCCTTGCACGGGGATGTGGCTGGGGGGGACGTGGGGGGCTGGGCTTGCACGGGGAGCCCCCCTTGCTTGAGGCTCCAGGGGCACACAGGGGTCTTGCCCTGAGCAAAGACCCCTCCTCGCATGAGGGTCTGGCCTCACATGGGGGTCTGGCCTCACACGGGGGTCCGGCCCAAGCCCCAACCCCCTCATGTGAGGTCTTGTCCTTATGGGGGGGGGTGTCCTTGCGCGAGGGTCCAGTGGCACTCAAGGACCCCCACCCTGCACGAGGAGGCAGCTCCCAGCAACGAGCCAGCCTTGCACGAGGACCTGGCCGCCACCAGAGGGGACAGCGCGTTCCCAGGGGCTCGCACGAGGAGCTGCGGTGGTACCAGGGCACGGTGTCACACCAGGAGCTGGGGTCGTGCAAGGCCGTGGTGTCACACGAGGAGCCGTGGGGGCACCAGGCTGCGGTGTCACACGAGGACCTTGCACAAGGATCCATCATCTGGCGCCACATGTGGGGACCTCACCCAAGGAACCACCCGGTGTCACCCGAGGATCCAGGTGGCGCCACACGTGGGGACCTCGCCCGAGGATCCAGGTGGCGCCATATGTGGGGACCTTGCCTGAGGATCCAGCTGGCGCCACACGTGCGGACCTTGCTTGGGGACCTCGCTCAGCCGTGTCCCCCCTCACACCAGGACCTCGCACCAGGACTTTGCACCCGGACCTTGCACGGGGCCCCCCCTCGTGCCCCTGCCCCCGTGTGGGGGCGTTTTGGGAGGATCCCTCAGCCACATTCTGGGGGCTCCCCCAAAAGCCATCCCAGGGGGGCCCTGGTGGCCTCGGCAGCACCGAGCCGCGGGGGGGCACTGACAGCCCCCCAAACTGAGGGGTCCCCCCACAGCAGGGGCCCCCCCGAAATGGGGACCCCCCCACAAAGAGACACATTTTCCTTGTAATATAGATGTAAATGGACCAGCCCTACCCCCCCACCCGGGAAACTGAGGCACGGGGGGGCCTCCCCAAAACCACCCCCCCTCTCCAGGGGTCCCCCTAATCCCAGCGGGGCCCCCCTGGAAGCACAACCCCCCCAGCCGGGGTGGGCCTCGCCACGCTGTACATAGGGATGGGGGGGGCCTCCAAAATCGGGGGGGGGCAGTGGGGACCCTTTAACAGTTCTGGGAACCCCCCCCCCCCCAAAATTGACGGGACCCCACAATCTGGGGACACCCCCCAGGGCTTGGGGATCCTTCCTGGGGTATTGAGACCCTGCCCACATTTTGGGGACCCCTCCCCCCCGGGTACTGGGGACCCCCAAGTTCTGGGGATCCACAGTGAACTTGGGGACCCCACAGGACTGAGGGTCCCCCATACTTTGGAGACCCCCCCAGAGCTTGGGTGCCCCCTCCTGGGGTACAGGGACCCCCCCCCAGGGTATTGGGGACCCCCCAGATTTGGGGACTCCCCCCCCCCCCCCCAGTATTTGGAGTCCCCTTCCTTTGGGGGCCCCTCTGTGTTTTAGGGACCCCCAGGGTATCAGGGAACTCCCCGGGTTTTGGGGACCCCCCCAGACCCCCTCAGGGGTTTTGGGGACACATGGGGGTGTCCAGCCCCTCCCCAAGTTTTGGGGTTCCCCTCCCCCCTCTCTTAGCATGGGGGAACCCCAAAACTTCCTCAGGGACCCCAAATTTGGGGGTGCAGAGAGGAAAACCCCCTCCCCCCCACCCCCAGATCTTGGGGTCCCCCCTCCCCGGGTTAGGGGGGGGGTCCCTCCCTTCCCCTCTTCTCCCCCCCCCCAAATTCTGCCAAACCAACTTTGGGTCGAGTGCGTCAAACCAACGAAACCGGAGCCGGAGGGGACGCGGGGCCACCAAGGGCCACCACGGGCTACTGGGGCCACTGTGGGGTCACTCAGAGCCACCAACGGGACCATCAAGGGGCCACCCAGGGCCACCACAGGGTCACTGTGGCCACCAAGGGGACGGCCAGGGCCATCAAGGGTCACCGAGGGCCACCGGACGGTCACCACAGGGTCACCAGGGCCACCATGGGGATGGCCAGAGGGCCACCAGGAGGCCACTGCAGGGCCACTGGGGCCAGCACAGGAAGAGCCAGGAGGTGGCTGGGGCCACCAAAGGGGCATCAAGGGCCATCACAGGGAGTCAGGAGACGGCCACCACTGCCGTGGGGGACAGCCAGGGCCACCACTGGGATGGACAGGGCCACCACAGGAAGAGCCAGGGGACAGCCATGGCCACCAAGGGGCCACCAGCACCATGGCGGCCACTGCTGAGGCCACTGCGGCCACCACAGAGGTGACCAGGGCCACCAAAGGGACCAGAGGAGAGCCAGGGCCATGGAGGGGGTGGCAAGGGTCGCCATGGGGACAGTCAGTGTCGCCATGGGGACAGTCAGGGCCACCATGGGGTTGGTCAGGGCCACGACGGGTCAGGGCCACCGTGGGGACGGTCACGGACAGGAACCAATAAAGGTGACACCAGTTCTTGGAGCCACCGCCTGTGTCTGGGGGGGGCCTGGGGATACGGGGGGGGCACAGGGACACTGGGGGGGACACAGGGACACTTGGGGAGGGACAGGGACACCGGGGGGGGGGAAACAGGGACACCGGAGGGGGGACACAGGGATACTGGAGAGGGACAGGGACATTGGAGAGGGACACAGGGACACTCGGGAGGGGGGTGGTGCACAGGGACACCGGGGTGGCACAGGGACACTTGAGGAGGGACAGGTACCCTGGGGGTGACATGGGGACACTGGAGGAATCTGAAGGCGTCACCCCCCGGTCCCCGTCCCCCCCTCCCCATTAACCCACGCTGCGCACCGTGACCCGCCCGATCGTGGTGACCCTGGGGACCCCCGTGCCCGGTAAGGGACCCCCGGGCAGGGACACCCACGGGACCTCCCCTCGGGACCCCCGGACCCCAAACTCCGCTCCAACCCCGGGACCCCCTGACCGAGACCCCCCCACTGGGACCACCCCCCCCGAGACGCCCGGGCGGGGACCCCCCGCAACCACCCCCGGGACCCCCAACGGAGACCCCCCTGGGGACCGCCCGTAACCCGGGACCCCCTGACTGAGACCCCCCCCCTCCCCGGGACACCCCCGGCCCCACCGGGACACTCCCAAACGGGGGACCCCCCCCCCCCACAAGCTGGACCCCCTCCCCCCCAATTCCCCTTTAACCGAGACCCCCCAAATCCTCCGAGCCCCTCCCCCCCCCCCCAATTTGGGGTGGGACCCCCCTCCCCTCCCCCCGCAGCCCCCCGGGCTCCCCCCGGCCCCAGCGCTGCCCCCCAGCCCGGGAGGGGCCAGGTACTGGGAGCACTGGGAATGGGCACTGGGAGCACTGGGAGCACTGCGAGGGACTGGGAGGGACATGGGGGATACTGGGAGGGAATACTGGGGGGAACTGGGAGGGACGTGGGGGTATTGGGGGGTCACTGGAAAGGGATACTGGGAGTACTGGGGGGAGCTGGCCCAGTAACCCAGTGCTGGTTATACTGGGAGTGTCATATGTGACACTGGGAGCACTGGGGGGACAGAGGCCCCCAGGAGTGACAGGACCTGGGGGTTTTGGGGACCCTGGTGGGCCAGGCCGGGGGTGTGGGAGGGGCCAGGTTGGGTCTGTCCCTGTCCTCACTGTCCCTGTCCCTGTCCCTGTCCCTGTCCCTGTCCACACTGTCCCTCTCCCTGTCCCTGTCCCTGTCCTCACTGTCCCTCTCCCTGTCCCTGACCCTGTCCCTGTCCCTGTCCCTGTCCCTGTCCCTGTCCCTGTCCCTGTCCTCACTGTCCCTGTCCCTGTCCCTGTCCCTGTCCCTGTCCCTGTCCCTGTCCTCACTGTCCCTGTCCCTGTTCCTGTCCCTGTCCCTGTCCCTGTCCCTGTCCACACTGTCCCTGTCCCTGTCCCTGTCCCTGTCCCTGTCCTCACTGTCCCTGTCTCTGTCCCTGTTCTGTCACTGTCCCTGTCCTCACTGTCCCTGTCCCTGTCCCTGTCCCTGCCCTCACTGTCCCTGTCCCTATTCCTGTCACTGTCCCTGTCCTCACTGTCCCTGTCCCTGTCCCTGTCCCTGTCCCTGTCCTCACTGTCCCTGTCCCTATTCCTGTCACTGTCCCTGTCCCTGTCACTGTCCCTGTCACTGTCCCTGTCCTCACTGTCCCTGTCCCTGTCCCTGTCACTGTCCCTGTCCTCACTGTCCCTGTCCTGTCCCTGTCCTGTCCCTGTCCTGTCCCTGTCCCTGTCCCCGATCATTGGCAGCTCTGAGCGCTCGCCCTGAGCAATTCCTGCGGGCAAAGGGAATTCCGGCGCTGGGAGATGCCCCCAGCAGCTCCTCCAGCCCCGTGGAGCCATCGCTGCCTGCTCAGGACACCCCAGCAGTGGCTCCAGCAAGGGCAGAGCTGCACCCCGGGGTCATTGCACGGGAGGAGGGAGACAGAAGCAACAAACAGCGAAATTAATTAATTAATCATTAATTAATCAAAAGTTCTGCCAATGTCTGTAAGCGATGAGCGCTGACGCCTCCGCTCGTTAAAATGTCCCGATCGTGCAAAGCTTTGCTGAGGGGGGAGAGGGGAGCGGCCCTTGGGGAACCCCCACATGTTGGGGGAACCCCCACCTTTGGGGAACCCTCCCACCTTTGGGGGACCCCCCACCTTTGGGGGAACCCCCACCTTTGGGGAACCCCCGGCTCCTGCTGTGACCATCTGGGGTCCGGCCTCTGGGGAAGCCCCCACCTTTGGGGAACCCTCCCACCTTTGGGGAACGCCCCCATCTTGGGGGAACCCCCGTTTCCTGCTGTGGCCACCGAGGGTCTGGCCTTTGTGGAACCCCGGCCTCTGGGGACCCCCTAGCTTTGGGGAACCCCCCACCTTTGGGAAATCCCCCCACCTTTGGGGATTTGGGGAACCCCCCAGCCTTTGTGGGAACCCCCCACCTTTGGGGAGCCCCCCAGCTCCTGCTCCGTGCTGAGAATGAAATCTGCCACTGCCCCTCCTGGAGCTGTGACTCGGCTCCATCCCCATCGCTGCGCTCCGGGGGGCTCAGGGCTCTCTCCAGGCTGGGAGCAGCCAAAGCAGCCCCAGGGTTTGGGGTTTGGGGAGAGGAGCGCATCGGGGGCTGCAGGGGGTCCCATGGGGGGCGGCTGGGAGCTTCAGGGGGTCCCACAATAGAAGGCTGGAGGTCCCAGGGGTGCCCAGTGAGGAGATCGGGGGGGTGCAGGGTGTGCAGGAGGCTCCCGGTGCAAGCAAACAGCGGCTGCCGAGGGTCCCCGTGCCCGAGAATGGGCGGGTCAGGGGGGTCCCGGTTCAGGATAGGGGGGTACAGGGGGGTCCCGGTTCAGGATAAGGGGGTACGGGGGGGGTCCCGGTTCAGGATAAGGGGGTACAGGGGGTCCCGTTTCAGGATGAGGGGGTACGGGGGGTCCCAGTTCAGGATAAGGGGTACAGGGGGGTCCCGTTTCAGGATGAGGGGGTACAGGGGGTTCCCGGTTCAGGATGAGGGGGTACAGGGGGTCCCGGTTCAGGATGAGGGGTACAGGGGGTCCCGGTTCAGGATAAGGGGGTACGGGGGTGTCCCGGTTCAGGATAAGGGGGTACAGGGGGTCCCGTTTCAGGATGAGGGGGTACGGGGGGTCCCGGTTCAGGATAAAGGGTACAGGGGGGTCCCGTTTCAGGATGAGGGGGTACAGGGGGTTCCCGGTTCAGGATGAGGGGGTACAGGGGGTCCCCGTTCAGGATAAGGGGGCACAGGAGGTCCGGGTGGCGGTGAAGGGAGGGCAGGGGGGCTCCGTGCCCAGAGGTTCGGGAGGGTCCCCGTGACCGGGAATGGGGAGTTCAGGGGGTCCCGGTGCCGGGGGTCCCTCTGTCCCCTCGCTGCCCCCTAGGAGCCCCCGGAGCGCCCCCAGACCCAGCGCTGGGGCCTCGGCCCCGCCCCGCTCGTGATTGGCGCCGCCGCCGCGCCGCAGCCAATGGCAGCCAGCGATGTTGGTGACATCACCGGTCGCTGGGCAGATCCCAGAGGCGCCGTTTGGGAGGCGCGAAAGTGACCGAGGGACGCGGCGGGGGCGGGAACTTCCCCCGCGACCCCCTGGGATCGCCCCTGGATCACCCGGAGCCCGTCCATCCCCTTCCCAGGGTCCCTCATCCCCAGGGTCCCGCATTCCCGGGGTCTCTCATTCCCGGCGTCCCTCATCCCCGGGGTCCCATCCATCCCCTTCCCGGGGTCCCGCATTCCCGGGGTCCCTCATTCCCGGGGTCTCCTGTTCCCAGCGTGACGCTGTTGAGTCAGGGACTGAAAGAAAGACTCCAGTCTTCAGGTGAATCAGAGGGCAAAAGAATAATTCCTTTATTAGCAAGAAGATGCGAGCTTTATAGTCTCACTGGCTAAGCTGGGACCCGATTTGTCTTGTTATGAATAAGCAGCTTGACTAGGCCAATATTCAAGCAGCAATCAATTTATTATTTAATATGGTAAAGTATGAGCAATACAGCGCTGGGTACAGTGGGGGAAGTTTTCCCTCCAACTGCACACCCATAGTTGAGGCTTACAGGTATTTATAGGGGTACTCATCAGCTTTTTTCAGCAGTTTCTATTTCCAATTTTTTTACTCATCAGCAATTTTTATTCCAAATTATTACATCACAATTCTATACACTACTGTGATCTTAGTTTCTCAGGATGTATCTCAAAAGGAGTATCCCCAGGTGGTGATGGTCCAGTTTCCAAAAGAAGGAAGACAAATCCCACCTGGTGGAGTCCAGCTCCCCAGATGTGGGTCCACCTTTTAATTGCAGAGACTATCAATCTAACAACAGTGATGTCCAGCTTCCCTTTGGTCGAAACCATAAATCCTTGAGGTGGTGTTCATCTTCCTTTCTCAAGCTGTTTTTCTCTGCTTCAATAAGGCGTGAGATAAGCATATTTCCTATATATATATTCTAAAGCTATAGTTTCAAGGATACAAGTAATATTCTAAAATTATACTTCAAAAGGTTATTATTGCAGAGCTCTTTATGGATTAACTGCAAGCAAAAAGCAACATCCTTAACACCTTAATTCCAGTGCTCCTAAACCAACCAGGGCTAATTGCAAACAAAAGATAGGTTCAAAGGCCTTTTTCCATGCTTTATTTTCCTCAGTTATTATTAGAATTCACATCTCTCCCATTGTCGGGGTCCACACATTTCGCATTCACAAATACACACGTCGCCTGTTTGTACTTGACACGAAACACAGCTTTGTATTTCACAGTCTCAAAGTGAAAACATCTCACATTATTGGTGACAATGAATAGCACACTCTGGAGAACCATAACTATAAACAATGGTTACAGAAAGCGAGATAATAATTGTTTTAATTCTTTCCTCTAAGATTCCCAGGCTCAGCCTGGGAGAAATTATCTCTGTTCTTTCTTCGACAGAACTGAGAATATCCACACCAGTGCACCATGAATCCCTTACCTGGACACCCCCCTGTATCACCCCCACTACCTGTTCTCCCCCAGCTGTCAATCAAACCCTCCCTGCTGGGGGCACCCAGAAAACTGGGGACCCCCCAACCCCTCCCCACCTGCCCAGCCAGGGAGGAGCTGGACTCGAGCAACTGGGACACGTGATGGGGTGTCCACTGCTCCCAGCGCCCCCTCCCAGTGCTCCCAGTGCCTCACCTCAGCGCTCCCAGTTCTCTTCAGAGCTCCCAGTAGGACTCCCTGGTGTCCCTGAGTGCTCCCAGTTCCAACCAGTGCTCCCAGTAGGACTCACTGGTTCCCCTCCCTGTTGCTGTGTGTCGCCATTTCCTGTCTCACCTATCCCATCCCCCTCAGGTACGCCAACCTTTCCCCCTGCCCCTTTGCCCTCCTGCCTGGCAGCTGTCCATTAATCTAAACCTTCCAGCAAGGCGTCGTGTGATTGGCAGATGCCCCCCAGGCTTGGGCTCATTGGTTTGTCCCAGCGTCCACATCCCCTGACCCTTCCCCTGCTCACACCTGGTTGGCCCTCACCTGTCCCTCCCCTCCCCCTGTCCCCGGGGCTTAAAAGGACACAAGACCATGCAGCCGGGTGTCTGTCTGTCTGTCTGGAGCTGTTACCACGTTCACAAGTCTACCATGCTACAATAAAACTCTGGATCTAAGCTCCACGGCAGAACCCGCTCCTTTTCTCTTCACTGTTGTCTGAACCTTTTCCACCAAAGGTAAACTGAGTTCCTATTTTGCCTGGACTTGTTCTGAGCACCCAGCTGGCCAAAGGCATCTCTGGGGTGAAAAACGCCACAGCTGCCGCCTTTGGTCCAGCAGTGAGGCCAGACGAAGCCAGGCAGGACACACCCCCGAAACATTCAGGGTATAATATTTAATATAGTGGTGCCCAACGTCCGGCTGCACGGACCTGCAGCCCCAAAAGGAACCTCAGAACCTTGGAAAAGCGTTACAGCAGCTTTGCTTCCACTGGAAAGAGCTCTGGTTGCACAGCTCTCCGGAGAGACTTGGGACTGATCCCACAAAAAGCCTCGAGGAACGCATTGCGCCTTTGGAAAAACAGCTCCTTTCTGGTGAGCGAATTTTCCAGGGGAGAATAGGGGAGCCCCTCCTGCCCAAGGGGTCCTATTCAGTGAAGAGACCAGCCTGCCTGACTTTGCCAGCAACAGCTTCGATTTTGGTGAGTATTTCTGCTCCTTGGGGAGGTAGAAGCTCAAATTTCATCTCTGCCGTGAGACTTGTTCTTTTTTGCTCTTGCATTTAGGCTGCGCAGCCCTGCGGAGCAAAGGCGATACCCTATCAAGCTTTAACTCTGCGGCGTGTTTTTGCTGTTTTTAGAATTGGCGCCGTCGTCGGCCCCGAGGAGCAGGACAGCTCTGCCTGCCACTCCCCGCGCCTTGGCAGCGCAGCGTGCTCGGCTCTCGGTGCGGGGGGGCTGCTCTCTATGCGGTGCACGGGGGGGCTGCATTCTCAGGCGGGGGAGGCTTTGTCTGTCTCTCCATGCGGCCGAGGCGTGTCCCCATTGCCTGCTGCTACCGCAGCAGTTTTAGAAGCAGTATATACAGCTGCATTGTGAAAGCTTTCGTCTGAGCGTTATCGCTTTTTAACCATGGTCTTTTTAGAAATCGGTAGCTGATTTTGGCTTTGTATTCGGTCGGCGGGATTTGTTCTGTGCCATTTACATCTAACATGGGCTCGAAATTAAGCACAGCACAAAAAGGAGTGTATTATCATATTATTGGAATTTTAGTTAATGCAAATGTAAAGTTCTCTAAAGGAAAATTGAAACAGTTTGTAAGGTGGCTTTTTCTGCACTTCCCACAAACTTCTCTTGAAGAAGTCCACAATATTCAATTTTGGGATAAAGTAGGGCATGAATTGATAATCTTGGGACAGTCTGGGAATACATCCTCAGCTAAATTTGTGTTCTGGAGCTTACAAATTCGGACTGCTTTGCTCAAACAAAGGGAATTGGAGAAAAAGCCAAATATCAAGCCATGTACCTCTGCTCTCCCTGTGTCCCCCCCCCACCAGCCCTGAACCTCTTACCCCAAAACTTGGTATTTTAAAGAGAGCAAATCCTGCTCATGCGATGGGAAGTCGACTCCCAGTGCAGGTTAAAATGCCTGAGTCCCCTTGCCCACGAGGCCCTGGCCAGGTCTCGTGGAAATCTTCCCAAAACCCTGTCTCCCCCGCTCTAAATCCCAGAGCACGTGTTAGCTTTTCGGAGAGCAGTGATCCCCAAAATGGCCCCCAGTGCCTAGGGGGTACCCAAGATAGAGGATGCCACGTGGCACCCTCCCAGACCTGGTCATCTTCTTCCCAAGATCCCCCTGAGGATCTCAAAATTCCTTCCCCATCCCCCTCTCCTCCTGTTCCTCGTGACACCTCCCCTCCCCCTCCTCTACCTGTTGTACCCTCAGCTCCGCCCCTCTACTCCTCCCAGGGGGCATCTGCTGATGTGATGTCACCAGGTGTCTCCGCCCCCTGTTCCCACGGTATCCCCACCCCCTGCCTTCCCCTGTCCCCGCCCCCTCCCCGGGTTCCCTCGGTGGGGGCACGCCCACTGCATGTCCCCAAACCTGTATTTGTTATCTCAATAATTCCAATGCAAGGGATACAGGGCAGGAAGCTGCAGACCCAATACAGGGTCCCACTTTGTCATTCGCTCCTGTTTCATATCAGCCTGCAGCACAAGGAGGAGCGGCCCCAACTGCTAATTGGAGCTCTTTTGGATGACAATTGATTAAAGAGGTCTGTAAATCTCACGGGGAGTATGGCCCACACAGTCCATATTTCCGTGGCCTTTTAAATTCTGAATTGAGTAGGACTGTAGTAGTCCCACATGATTTAAAACAGCTTTTTTCATGCCTCATGACCTCTACAAAATTCAAATTATGGGAAGTAGCATGGAAACAACTGCTAAAAGAGGCTCTCCCAAGCTTGCATGCTGATCCAAACACAGCAAAAGATGCCAATGACATGCCAATTACCATTGAGCATCTCTCTGGTGAAGGGCAGTGGTCTGCAGCCTCAATGCAAGCTAATGTAATACCTGTAGAAGCCCTGGAGAAGGTAAAAGAAGCTGCTGAAAAAGCATTCTTTTCCCTCCAACCTGAGGGGCCTTTTGAGCCCTACAGTAAGATTAAGCAGCTGCCATCAGAGCCTTTTCTGAAATTTGTAGAAAGGTTAACTAGAGCCATTGAAATCCAAGTTAAAAAAGAGAATGCAAGGGAAGAGGTTTTCGAGGAAATGGCATTTACAAATGCAAATGAACAGTGTCGAGCGGCAATTTTGAGTCTCCCTCTAGAACCTCCCCCTACACTAAAAGATATGCTTCTAGTCTGTAACAGGAAAGTGCCTCTGATGAGTGTTGTTGAAGACACCAGACCAAGGCTCCTGCCAAGACCACCTCAGCCTGTCGCCATTGCCAGCCCTGCTCCCATTCCCTCAGCACAGCAGCACCCTGGGCAGCAGCGACGACCAGCAATGGTGGAATGGTGGACCCCACAAAGCCATGCCTGCTTTGCAATAACCTTGGGCACTGGAGTAACCAGTGCCCCCTGAAAAAGCAATTTGATGAATTTAGAAATGGCACGGGAGGAAAATTACAAGCACTCCCAGGGGGTCAACAACCACAAAAAACTGAATGGGGAGCGCCAGCCTGCCAGGTGTGCAGACACAAAAAGAGCAGGCCAAGGGAATAAGGGAAGCAAAACAAACCAAGCGCGCTGTAATATTTCTCTTTCTGTAAGTGAAGCTTATGCTTCAAAGACCACGTCTCCTGGTCCACTGTTGAAAGTGAAACAAAATAACCTTTGTTATGATTTAGGTGAACCTATGTTAACCAGGTCTTCTGTCAATGAGCCTTACAGGTTGCAGCTGACAGAATCACTCCACCTGAAAGACACAGACTGGCATTTTGTCTCTGTCAACCCAGAACAGGACGGTACTTGGCACCGTGTTTGGTGTAAGTACATCGTCATTGGGGACACCAAACACACACCACATGAGATTGAAATTGCTCCAGGAATGACAGCATCAGATCCTGAGCAATTCGTTCTCGGGCTGCACTGTTTCTACCCACCCCTGTTTCTTCCCAAAGGACAAATTGTTGCACAAGCTATCCCCATGCTGTTTTTGCCTAAAGGCACTGAAAAACAAGGGCCCACAGTCGCCCGGGTCCAAGTTATTGGAAGAGATAAACCCAAATTATGGTGTAATGTCAGTGGGGGTGGGGAGTCAAAACGCATTGAGATGCTTGTAGACACAGGTGCAGAGTGCACAGTGATCCCAGCACAAGACTGGCCTGCACATTGGCCTTTGCAAAACGTTGCCGGTCACATTCAAGGTGTAGGAGGCCTGCAATTGGTGAGATAATCCAAAAGCATCATCCAAATCGAGGGACCAAACGGACAATTGGCAAATATCCATCTATTTGTGTTAGATTATTTGGAACCTTTGTTAGGGAGAGATTTAATGGCCCAGTGGGGTGTCACAATTGATATTCCAGAGCATTTTTGTACAGCGGTCATTGAACAACAGCGCCCCGCCCAAAAACTGAAGTGGAAAACAGACAAACCAGTTGAGGTGAAACAGTGGCTGCTCAGTAAATAAAAATAAAGGTGCTTGAGGAGCTAGTGGAAGAGCAACTGAAAAAGGGTCACATTGGGGAGACCTCATCCCCGTGGAACTCTCCAGTGTTTGTCATTCAGAAAGCTGACAAAAAGAGATGGCGGCTCCTCCACGGCCTCCGACAAATTAATAATGTCATTGAAGATATGGGCTCTCCCCAGCCTGGTATGCCATCCCCAACAATGCTTCCTCAGGACTGGAAATTAGCTGTTATTGATATAAAAGATTGTTTTTTCCATATTCCCCTCCACCCTGATGATGCACTGTGTTTCGCATTCTCGGTCCCCACCATCAACATGGAAGCCCCTATGAAAAGGTACCATTGGACAGTTCTCCCTCAGGGCCTTAAGGTCTCGCCAGCAATCTGCCAGTGGTATGTCTCTTCCCTGCTTTACCCAGTGCGTGCAGCCGCAGTAAAGGCCATCATCTATCATTATATGGATGATATCCTTGTGTGTGCCCCCAATGATGATCTACTCACACATGCGCTTGACCTAACGATCGATGCATTGATTGTTGCAGGGTTCGAGCTACAGGAAAAGAAAATTCAAAGATGCCACCTTGGAAATATTTGGGCCTAGAAATTTGAAATAGGACCATTGTTCCTCAAAAGCTAGAAATCAATCCAAGGATCAAGACCCTTGTGGATGTCCTCAAGTTGTTGTGCGTCTTTGAATTGGGTAAGGCCATGGCTCGGTCTGACTGACGAAGACCTTGCCCCTCTTTTCAATTTATTGAAAGGGGGAGAGGACCTGGGTGCTCCTAGATCTATTACCCCAAAGGCACGGAAAGCTCTAGAAAAGGTTCAGATTGCAATGTCCACAAGACAGGCCAACCGATGTCGGCCTGACCTGCCATTCAAATGTATCATCTTAGGTAAGTTGCCACACCTCCATGGAATTATTTTCCAGTGGGAGGAAAAACAAACACCTAAGGCAAAGGACACACCTAAAAAGGGCCAGGACCAGAGGAACCCACTCTTGATCATAGAATGGTTTTCTTCAGTCACAAAAGGTACAAGAGAATGACAGAGCCTCAGGAGCTGGTAGCAGAACTGATCCGGAAAGCAAGGACCCGGATCAGGGAGTTAGCAGGATGTGACTTTAAGTGCATTCACATTCCAATTGAGTTAAAATCGGGTCAAAATACTATGCAAATATTGGAACAATTGTTACGAGAAAATGAAGTGTTGCAGTTTGCTCTGGATTCCTACTCAGGACAAATTTCTGTCCACCGGCCTGCCCACAAAATGTTCGAACAAGATGTTCAATTTATTCTGAAATTGAGAAGTGCTCAGAGTAGGAGACCTTTAAAAAAGGCTCTGACTGTCTTTACAGATGCGTCCGGGATGTCCCACAAGTCCGTTATGACTTGGAAGGATCCTCAAACCCAGCAGTGGGAGATGGACATTGCTGAGGTGGAAGGTTCACCTCAGGTTGCTGAATTGGCTGCTGTTGTTCGGGCTTTTGAAAGGTTCTCAGAACCATTCAGTCTGATTACAGATTCTGCATATGTGGCAGGAGTAGTGTCCAGGGCAGATCAAGCAATACTGCAAGAAGTGTCTAACATCGCACTTTTCAAATTGCTCTCAAAACTTGTAAAGTTAGTCACTCACCGGGAGCAACCATTCTATGTGATGCACGTCAGGTCACACACCAACTTGCCAGGGTTTATTGCTGAAGGCAACAGAAGGGCAGATGCTCTTGCTGCACCTGCAGTGATGGCCACTCTTCCAAATGTTTTTGAACAGGCAAAAATCAGCCACCAGCTTTTCCACCAAAATGCACCTGGCCTGGTTTGTCAGTTTCACATCACTTGAGAACAGGCCAAAGCGATTGTGGACACGTGCCCAAATTGCCAACAACATGCACTCCCTACAGTGAGTACGGGAGCAAACCCTAGGGGGTTGAACACTTGTGAACTGTGGCAAACAGATGTTACACACATATAGTCATTTGGATGGCAGAAATACGTTCACGTTAGTGTAGATACCTTTTCTGGAGCGGTCTATGCTTCTGCCCACACAGGAGAGTCATCTAATGATGCCATTAAGCACCTCTTACAGGCTTTTTCTTTCATGGGCATCCCCAAGGAGTTGAAAACTGATAATGGGCCTGCCTAAAAATCCAAGGATTTCGGGGGCTTCCTGCAGCAATGGGGAGTAGAGCACAAAACTGGCATGCCCTACTCCCCTACAGGTCAAGCCATTGTAGAAAGGACTCACCGTGATATTAAAAGAGTCCTGGACGAGCAACAACAGGTTCTGAAGGTGGAATCTCCCCACATCCTGTTGTCCAGGGCGCTGTTCACAATCAATTTTCTGAATTGTTCCTTTGGCAGCCTGAACCCGCCCATCCTATGCCACTTTGGGGGAGCAGTCATACATTGATGAAAGAAAAGCCTCCGGTTTTAGTAAAGGACCCTGAGACTTGGAAGACGGTAGGACCTTACAAATTGGTTACTTGGGGACGTGGATACCCCTGTGTGTCCACCCCCTCTGGTTTAAAATGGGTTCCTTCCAAATGGGTAAGGCCCTATGTTCCCAAGGTCTCAGAGAAATCGACAGAAGTGCCCCAGGTTGCCAATGCTGCCTGGAGAAGGAAACGCCGCACACGTTCTCTGGAGGAAATTCCATTTAAGCCTCCTATCTGGAATAGTTTGCCTTAAGTTCCTTGTACCAGTTTAGATCCCACGGTTCGTGTGTAGCCTCAAGACACCATGAGACCAAGCCTGCTCCTCGTCCTACTCGCGATAATCCCACCAGCGATCTCCTGGATAGTCCCTCAGCCCAAAGCACGTATGGACTACCTTGGCAAAAGACCCTGGACATCAAGAGAGAAACTGATGACTGGCTGAGTGGTCTGTTCAAAGGCTGGGGACTCTCGGGCTCGTTGGGATCTATTCTGAAAACTGTAATTTTAGTATTGTTTATATTAGTTACTGTTGTTGTAGTTGTTAGCATTGTTTTTGGACTAGTCAAAGGCATGGTTCTCAAGTTGATTTCAAGGTCATCTCCCCCTCCTGAAGTTTACCATTTGGAAGACCTTAGTGATCCAATGGATGACGTGGAACCCTCAGTGGAAAGCCCTGAACCTCCTGCAGAGGAGGAACCGAGTTACCAACCATGGTTTGGCAAGCACTCTGCACCAAAAAACTTGTCCTCTTCTTTTTAAACAAAACAAGGGGGAGATGTTGCAGTGTGATTTCCTGTTTCACCTATCCCAACCTCTCAGGTGTGCCAACCTTCCCCCTCCCCCTGTTGCCCTCCTGCCTAAGAGCTGTCCATCAATCTTAACATTCCAGCAAGGGAATCGTGTGGTTGGCAGAAGTTCAAAAGATGCCCCTCATGTCCAGGCTCATTGGCCTGTCCAAGTGTCTATATCCATTGAGCCTTCCACTCCTCACACCTGGTTGGCCCTCACCTGTCCCTTACCCTCCACCTGTCCCGGGGGCTTAAAAGCAGACGAGGCCATGCAGTCGGGTTCTATTTGGGAGCTGTTTCAGAGGTCTACCATGCTGAAATAAAATCCTGGATTAAGACTCTATGATAGAATCTGCTCTTTTCTCATCACTGTCGCCTGAACCTTTTCCACAAGAGGTAAAACTGAGTTCCTACTTTGCCTGGATTTGTTCCGAGTGCCTACTTGCAGCATCCAGCCGGCCAAAGGTACCTCTGGGGTGAAACGCCACAGCTGTGGCCGTTGGTCCAGCAGCGAGGGCCAGGTGAAGCCAGGCACGACACACCCGGAAATAACGGATTAACTATTCTATATTTCTCCTCCCCGCTGTGTTCCGTGCACAGACAGAGAGGAAGAAGGGCAGCTCAGGCTGCAAAGGTCCCTGTCCCGCTGCTCCAGTTGCACAGCAGCGTGGACTTCAAGGCCGTGTCCAGCACACTGAAGGGGAAAAGGAGCCTGGTTTCAGAAGAGCCAACTGGAGTGTGCTCTGAAGCCAGCTGTGAGGGATTCCAGTGCAAGCATCCAGCCAGGGCAAAGGAGCTTGCAATGCCGCAAGTTTCCACCAAGAGCCTCCTGAAAGCACAGCAATGCTCTATCCCTACCCAGGGACAGGAAGAGGGCAGGAGCAGAGACCATGGTGGCCTAGCAGTGAGCTTTGTCTGTGCCTAAAAGCAAATGAAGCAGCAGCGGCAGCGGAGTGGCTGGGACTCGGGGGCGCCACCGTCCCAGCGGCGGCAGCGCTGTCGGGCAGTGCCTGCACGCTGGGCGCGCTTCCGGCGGCTCTGCTCTCCCCACAAGCGAGGAATCAGGCAGCCCCTGCCTGAGATGCAGGCAGAAAGCCAAGCAAGTGAGAGCAGAGGCAGGGGCCCCTTCCCATCACTGCGGGGCAAGGCTGCAAAAGAGCCGCTGTGTCTTCCTGCAGAGACCTGTGCTTGGGCTGTGCTGAGCCCAGAGCCGGCCAGCTTGTGCTGTGCTGTGGCAAGAGCCTTCTGGGCAGGCAGGCAGAAGTGCTGCGTGCACAGTGGGCAAGGGGCTGAGGAGAGCCTCCTGCGGGAACAGGGCTCCGCTCCCTGGCTGGCAACAGCCTGCTTTTGCTGCCGTCAGCGCGGGCAGGAGTTCAGGCACTTGAAGGGGCAGCGGGCACCTCTTGTTTCTAGGGGGCCCAGGGCTGCGCACCACAAGGGACACGAGGAAACAGACTCGGCAGAAGGAAGATGAGCTCCAGCTGGAGTGCCTGTGCTCCAAGGTGCACGAGTAATTCAGCCTTGCCAGGCTTTCTTACGTGCATGTTGGTGTTCCCCGGGAAATGGAGGCATTTGGGGAAATGCCTTTGGAAGAGAGGGGCTTGCTTCTCAAGCCAAGTGCTTGCCCAGGAGCCCCCAGTGAGGTAGGTACAGCTGGCCCCCTTTGGCTCATGGCGCTCCTTTCCATCCTTGAGGCCCCTTGCACTTGGCAGAGGGGCGTGGCAAGGGAGAAGGCTGTGAAGAGCAGCTTTGGCACCTGCCTGGGCCTGCAGAGACCAAGGCAAGCAGCAGTGGCAGGGTGTGTCCCCCCTCTTGGAGCACAGGACAGAGGGGGATCATCTGTGTCCAGCCCAGAGCCCCAAATGCCTCTCAGAGAGCTGTGAATTCAAAGGCCTTTCTGCAGACACTGATGGCATCTTGCCTGTATTTGAACTCTTGGCAAGATGCCTTTGCCTCTTGCTTGCTGGAAGCTGCTCTGCTCCAGGGCTGGCAGCCAGCTGGGCTGTGCGGGCAGCGTGGAGAGTCCTTGCCGAGCACTTGGCGGGTCATGGTGTGTCCAGGGCTGTGTTAGACACTGGTGTGTTAGACAGGCGGGGGCACCTTGGCTGGGGAGGGGATGGCCCCGGGGCACGTGGCAGCGTGTCCCTTTGTGACACGGTGCAGCGGGGTCACCGTGGGAACGGAAGGGACAGCGTGTCAGAGCAGCCCTTTGTGACAGGCGCTGACATAGGCTCTGCCGTTGCCGCGGCCACGCCACAGTGCTGGGTGCATGCGACGGGACAGGACGGGACAGAGCGGTGCTGTGAGGCGCCCCCGCACAGCTGGCTCGTTCCTCGCTGACCCGGAGCTTTTCCCAGGCGCTCCTCCTGCGGCTGGCCTCACGGCCAGACCTCGGGACTCGCTGACTCGGAGCTTTTGCAAGGCATCTCCCATCCCTGCGGCCGGTGCCCTGGTGGCCAGGCCGTGGCACTTGGCGAGCTCCATCGTTCACCAGGAGTCTCCTGTCATTGTGGCAGGAGCCCTGGAGTGCAGGACTTGCTGTCCTGTAGCCTTGCTGAGGCTCCTCTGTTGCAGGTGCCTGCAAGGCACCAGTGCAGCACTCGCTGACTCGGAGCCTTGCTGAGGCATCTGTCTGGAAGGTGCCCTTGAGGTCAGAGAGCGGGATGGCGGGCAGACTGCTCAGCCTGTTCAAGGCCCTTTGGGGCAAGAAAAGCAAAGGCCCTGCAGCTGGCCCAGCGCAGCAGCCTGCAGAGCCGGAGCACTTACAGCCGCTGCAGGATGGTGAGTGGCAGAGCTGGGCCGCAGGGCCGGTGCCTGCGGCCAGCCTGTCCCCATCCCATCCCATCCCATCCCATCCCATCCCATCCCATCCCAGCCCATCCCTGTGGCCATTCCCATGGATGGGACGGGACAGGGGCTGGGGCTGTTCTCCTGATGGCCGTACTCCGTCCCCTGGGCACGCGGGGGGTTGTCCCTGCCTGGGGAGCGCAGGGCTGGCCTGTGTTCTCTGGCCTCTCTGGCAGCCCCTCAGCTCTGGCTGCGCTGGCTCTTTGGCAGATGCAGCCAAGGAGCGGAGGCAAGAGCAGGAGCCCAGGCGTGGCCGCTTCCGCAGAGCAGCGCAGGTACCTGCGGCCATCCCCACCTGGGCCGGGCCTGCCGGCCCTGCTCGGCAGGGCCCCACGCTTGGAGCAGACCATGGAAGGTCCCTCTCTTGCCGCCCTTCCTTCTGCTGCAGACACTGCGGAGGTTGCTGCAGCATCGGCGCACAAAGAGCGGTGGCCCCGCACCCGAGGGCACGGCCGAGCCCGACTCCAGGCCCGGCCAGCTGCGGGCAGAGGCTGCTGCCAGCACAGCGTCCTCTGACCTGGCCGCCAGCTCAGACTGGGAAACTGATGAGGCTTGCGAGGAGGCTGACATGGCCCTGATGGAGGGCATGGCCACCAGCAGCACCATCACTCAGGCCATCGCAGAGACTGAGGCCATGCCCACGCTGCCTGTGAGTCCTGGACCCAGTCTGGAGTTTTTGCAGAAGGGTTTTTATTCTGCGCAGCAGCCTGGGGCCAGGGCCCAAGGCCTCCCAGGATGACGTGGCCCCTCAAGCCATGTCCGCTGGGCCCCCTCAGCCCCATCACACTGGGCTGGGAAGGCAAGCACTTCTTGGGGGAAGCTGGGCCACTTGCTGCCTTGGACGGCACTCCAAGTCTTCCCCATGCTGCTTCCTGCAGGTGCAAGCCGCGGTGAGAGCCATGCTGCAGAGACTCACGTCCTGTGAGTCTGTGGACGCCGGGCTGCAAATGGCCATTGTCAGCCTGACTGAAGAACACCCGGGCCACGTGGTGATGAGCCTCCTGCGCTGTGCCCCAACGTGTGACGGGTACGGGGCACAAGTGCCTGGAGAGCTCGGTGCTCACTGGCCCGTAGGACGCCTGGCCCTGTACAGCCTGTCCAGCGGGCTCTGCCAGACAGGCGGAGAGCAGCGGCACCCTGGGGCCCCTCTGTTTCCTGAGCCTGCTGCCATGCTCCCTCCCGGCCCCCTGCAGCTGCACGGGGCACGGTACTGACGCACAGCTCTGCTCCCACAGAGCGGCGGCGCTGATGTGGAGAGCCATGGGCACGTCAGCAGTAGCCGTGGAGGAGGTGCTTCCAGCGCTGCTCTCTGCCATAGAGGAGCAGCCAGCGTACGGCGGCTTCCTCTGCAGCGGGGACAACCAGGCCCTCCTTGCCCTGGCTGTGAGTTTCTGGAGCTGGCCTATGCTGGCCTTCCAGGTGGCCTTCTCAGAAGCTCTCCATGCTCTCCCCAGCCTGCAGCTCCCTGCCTGGGCTGAAAGCTGAGCTAGGGGCAGCAGGCTGGCTGCTCCCCCTGCCTCTCCCCTGGGGCCCTGCCTCATGGACACCTCGGCGCTGAGCGCTGCCTCGGGCTGCTTTGTCTCTTGCAGGCAACTCTGGTGCTGTGCAGGATTGCATACATGCCCGAGTGGCACTATGCAATACTCCTTCATTCTCCGCACCTTCTTGTGGCTCTGCTCTTGCGAATTTTCATCACCACAGAGCAGAGGGCAGAGGATGTGGAAAGCCAGAGCTTCTGGAGAGCGTGCTGGGAGGAACACGGCCTTGCCAGCCAGCCCAACAGGTGCCAGTCAGCCTGTCCTTCCCACTCCCTTGCGGCCAGGGCCAGTGCTCCCAGAGTGACCCGGCCTTTGCTCGGCACACAGGTTTGCAGTGCAGAGCATGAAGGCTCTGCTCTCCCAAGTGGGCTTTGGCAAGAACCTGCTGGCTCTGGAGCACACGCAGCTCTGGGACGCCCTGCTCTGTGCCAACACCCAGCACTATGCAGCGGGCCTGCTGGCCAGGTGAGATCCCCTACTCCCCGCCGCCAGCGCCAGCATTTGTGCCCCGTGCCCGGAGTGCCCCATGCAGTTGCTGGGCTTGTAAGCAAGAGGGCCTTGTCACCGAGGGAGGGCCCAGCAGACTGCAAAGGGCTGTCAGAGGAGGATGCCCAGCAGCAGCCGCCTCCCAAGGGGCCCGTGTCCCCTTGCAGAGTGCTGGGCAAAGATGGGACCTGTGTGAGTCACTCCTGGGAGAGGTTTGCCCGCCCGGCTCAGGGCCTCGGTGCCTTTTTCCCCTGCCAGGGAGATGCGCTCTGCCTTGAGCCCCTTGTGTCCCCACATGGCCTCGCACCTGCTCAGCCTGCTGGTGGGGAAGCAGCCCCGCTGGCATCTGCCTGCTGTGGCCTTCTTGCTGGAGGTGAGCCTGATGGCCAGCGCTGCCTGGCTGAGCTGCCTGCCAGCTCTCTGGCCTTTGTCTCCCGCTCCCTCCTGGCCATGGCAAGATGGCCCTGGCAGGAGACTTTCCTTGCATTCCCTCAATCTGGCCTCTGACCGTGGCTCTGTTCCTCTCTCTTGCAGCTCTTCAAGCCCTCAGGGAAGATGAGAGCCCATCTTGCATGAGCCTATGGATTCCCATCAAATTCCAAAGAAGATCTGCAGAACTTCCTTTGTCTCCTGCATCACCTGGAGCGGCCTCCCTCAGAGATTTCCAGTTCCCATCCAAGATGGGACCCCCTGCAGGGCAGAAGGGACCAGCTGCAGCTCCAGGCACAGCTCTGGCTGCTCCCAGCTGAGCCTGTGCCAAGCTCCAGCAGCTCTTGCAGGCTCCCTCCCTGTTGGCAGCTCCTTCCCTGCTGCCCTCAGGCCCTGCCCATGCCCTTTTTTACCTCCCAGCTGACCCCTTGGCTTTGCTTTTCCCTAATAAACTGGTTGGCTTTTTCACTTGACCCGCGTCTCTGTGGAGCTGAAGCGGTGCAAAACCTGAGCCCGGGGACATGCAGGGCCCTGCTGCCCTTCTCCTCCCCGCTGTGTTCCGTGCACAGACAGAGAGGAAGAAGGGCAGCTCAGGCTGCAAAGGTCCCTGTCCCGCTGCTCCAGTTGCACAGCAGCGTGGACTTCAAGGCCGTGTCCAGCACACTGAAGGGGAAAAGGAGCCTGGTTTCAGAAGAGCCAACTGGAGTGTGCTCTGAAGCCAGCTGTGAGGGATTCCAGTGCAAGCATCCAGCCAGGGCAAAGGAGCTTGCAATGCCGCAAGTTTCCACCAAGAGCCTCCTGAAAGCACAGCAATGCTCTATCCCTACCCAGGGACAGGAAGAGGGCAGGAGCAGAGACCATGGTGGCCTAGCAGTGAGCTTTGTCTGTGCCTAAAAGCAAATGAAGCAGCAGCGGCAGCGGAGTGGCTGGGACTCGGGGGCGCCACCGTCCCAGCGGCGGCAGCGCTGTCGGGCAGTGCCTGCACGCTGGGCGCGCTTCCGGCGGCTCTGCTCTCCCCACAAGCGAGGAATCAGGCAGCCCCTGCCTGAGATGCAGGCAGAAAGCCAAGCAAGTGAGAGCAGAGGCAGGGGCCCCTTCCCATCACTGCGGGGCAAGGCTGCAAAAGAGCCGCTGTGTCTTCCTGCAGAGACCTGTGCTTGGGCTGTGCTGAGCCCAGAGCCGGCCAGCTTGTGCTGTGCTGTGGCAAGAGTCTTCTGGGCAGGCAGGCAGAAGTGCTGCGTGCACAGTGGGCAGGGGGCTGAGGAGAGCCTCCTGCGGGAACAGGGCTCCGCTCCCTGGCTGGCAACAGCCTGCTTTTGCTGCTGTCAGCGCGGGCAGGAGTTCAGGCACTTGAAGGGACAGCGGGCACCTCTTGTTTCTAGGGGGCCCAGGGCTGCGCACCACAAGGGACACGAGGAAACAGACTCGGCAGAAGGAAGATGAGCTCCAGCTGGAGTGCCTGTGCTCCAAGGTGCACGAGTAATTCAGCCTTGCCAGGCTTTCTTACGTGCATGTTGGTGTTCCCCGGGAAATGGAGGCATTTGGGGAAATGCCTTTGGAAGAGAGGGGCTTGCTTCTCAAGCCAAGTGCTTGCCCAGGAGCCCCCAGTGAGGTAGGTACAGCTGGCTCCCTTTGGCTCATGGCGCTCCTTTCCATCCTTGAGGCCCCTTGCACTTGGCAGAGGGGCGTGGCAAGGGAGAAGGCTGTGAAGAGCAGCTTTGGCACCTGCCTGGGCCTGCAGAGACCAAGGCAAGCAGCAGTGGCAGGGTGTGTCCCCCCTCTTGGAGCACAGGACAGAGGGGGATCATCTGTGTCCAGCCCAGAGCCCCAAATGCCTCTCAGAGAGCTGTGAATTCAAAGGCCTTTCTGCAGACACTGATGGCATCTTGCCTGTATTTGAACTCTTGGCAAGATGCCTTTGCCTCTTGCTTGCTGGAAGCTGCTCTGCTCCAGGGCTGGCAGCCAGCTGGGCTGTGCGGGCAGCGTGGAGAGTCCTTGCCGAGCACTTGGCGGGTCATGGTGTGTCCAGGGCTGTGTTAGACACTGGTGTGTTAGACAGGCGGGGGCACCTTGGCTGGGGAGGGGATGGCCCCGGGGCACGTGGCAGCGTGTCCCTTTGTGACACGGTGCAGCGGGGTCACCGTGGGAACGGAAGGGACAGCGTGTCAGAGCAGCCCTTTGTGACAGGCGCTGACATAGGCTCTGCCGTTGCCGCGGCCACGCCACAGTGCTGGGTGCATGCGACGGGACAGGACGGGACAGAGCGGTGCTGTGAGGCGCCCCCGCACAGCTGGCTCGTTCCTCGCTGACCCGGAGCTTTTCCCAGGCGCTCCTCCTGCGGCTGGCCTCACGGCCAGACCTCGGGACTCGCTGACTCGGAGCTTTTGCAAGGCATCTCCCATCCCTGCGGCCGGTGCCCTGGTGGCCAGGCCGTGGCACTTGGCGAGCTCCATCGTTCACCAGGAGTCTCCTGTCATTGTGGCAGGAGCCCTGGAGTGCAGGACTTGCTGTCCTGTAGCCTTGCTGAGGCTCCTCTGTTGCAGGTGCCTGCAAGGCACCAGTGCAGCACTCGCTGACTCGGAGCCTTGCTGAGGCATCTGTCTGGAAGGTGCCCTTGAGGTCAGAGAGCGGGATGGCGGGCAGACTGCTCAGCCTGTTCAAGGCCCTTTGGGGCAAGAAAAGCAAAGGCCCTGCAGCTGGCCCAGCGCAGCAGCCTGCAGAGCCGGAGCACTTACAGCCGCTGCAGGATGGTGAGTGGCAGAGCTGGGCCGCAGGGCCGGTGCCTGCGGCCAGCCTGTCCCCATCCCATCCCATCCCATCCCATCCCATCCCATCCCATCCCATCCCATCCCATCCCATCCCATCCCAGCCCATCCCTGTGGCCATTCCCATGGATGGGACGGGACAGGGGCTGGGGCTGTTCTCCTGATGGCCGTACTCCGTCCCCTGGGCACGCGGGGGGTTGTCCCTGCCTGGGGAGCGCAGGGCTGGCCTGTGTTCTCTGGCCTCTCTGGCAGCCCCTCAGCTCTGGCTGTGCTGGCTCTTTGGCAGATGCAGCCAAGGAGCGGAGGCAAGAGCAGGAGCCCAGGCGTGGCCGCTTCCGCAGAGCAGCGCAGGTACCTGCGGCCATCCCCACCTGGGCCGGGCCTGCCGGCCCTGCTCGGCAGGGCCCCACGCTTGGAGCAGACCATGGAAGGTCCCTCTCTTGCCGCCCTTCCTTCTGCTGCAGACACTGCGGAGGTTGCTGCAGCATCGGCGCACAAAGAGCGGTGGCCCCGCACCCGAGGGCACGGCCGAGCCCGACTCCAGGCCCAGCCAGCTGCGGGCAGAGGCTGCTGCCAGCACAGCGTCCTCTGACCTGGCCGCCAGCTCAGACTGGGAAACTGATGAGGCTTGCGAGGAGGCTGACATGGCCCTGATGGAGGGCATGGCCACCAGCAGCACCATCACTCAGGCCATCGCAGAGACTGAGGCCATGCCCACGCTGCCTGTGAGTCCTGGACCCAGTCTGGAGTTTTTGCAGAAGGGTTTTTATTCTGCGCAGCAGCCTGGGGCCAGGGCCCAAGGCCTCCCAGGATGACGTGGCCCCTCAAGCCATGTCCGCTGGGCCCCCTCCGCCCCATCACACTGGGCTGGGAAGGCAAGCACTTCTTGGGGGAAGCTGGGCCACTTGCTGCCTTGGACGGCACTCCAGGTCTTCCCCATGCTGCTTCCTGCAGGTGCAAGCCGCGGTGAGAGCCATGCTGCAGAGACTCACGTCCTGGGAGTCTGTGGACGCCGGGCTGCAAATGGCCATTGTCAGCCTGACTGAAGAACACCCGGGCCACGTGGTGATGAGCCTCCTGCGCTGTGCCCCAACGTGTGACGGGTACGGGGCACAAGTGCCTGGAGAGCTCGGTGCTCACCGGCCTGTAGGGCCCCTGGCCCTGTACAGCCTGTCCAGCGGGCTCTGCCAGACAGGCGGAGAGCAGCGGACCCTGGGGCCCCTCTGTTTCCTGAGCCTGCTGCCATGCTCCCTCCCGGCCCCCTGCAGCTGCACGGGGCACGGTACTGACGCACAGCTCTGCTCCCACAGAGCGGCGGCGCTGATGTGGAGAGCCATGGGCACGTCAGCAGTAGCCGTGGAGGAGGTGCTTCCAGCGCTGCTCTCTGCCATAGAGGAGCAGCCAGCGTACGGCGGCTTCCTCTGCAGCAGGGACAACCAGGCCCTCCTTGCCCTGGCTGTGAGTTTCTGGAGCTGGCCTATGCTGGCCTTCCAGGTGGCCTTCTCAGAAGCTCTCCATGCTCTCCCCAGCCTGCAGCTCCCTGCCTGGGCTGAAAGCTGAGCTAGGGGCAGCAGGCTGGCTGCTCCCCCTGCCTCTCCCCTGGGGCCCTGCCTCATGGACACCTCGGCGCTGAGCGCTGCCTCGGGCTGCTTTGTCTCTTGCAGGCAACTCTGGTGCTGTGCAGGATTGCATACATGCCCGAGTGGCACTATGCAATACTCCTTCATTCTCCGCACCTGCTTGTGGCTCTGCTCTTGCGAATTTTCATCACCACAGAGCAGAGGGCAGAGGATGTGGAAAGCCAGAGCTTCTGGAGAGCGTGCTGGGAGGAACACGGCCTTGCCAGCCAGCCCAACAGGTGCCAGTCAGCCTGTCCTTCCCACTCCCTTGCGGCCAGGGCCAGTGCTCCCAGAGTGACCCGGCCTTTGCTCGGCACACAGGTTTGCAGTGCAGAGCATGAAGGCTCTGCTCTCCCAAGTGGGCTTTGGCAAGAACCTGCTGGCTCTGGAGCACACGCAGCTCTGGGACGCCCTGCTCTGTGCCCACACCCAGCACTATGCAGCGGGCCTGCTGGCCAGGTGAGATCCCCTACTCCCCGCCGCCAGCGCCAGCATTTGTGCCCCGTGCCCGGAGTGCCCCATGCAGTTGCTGGGCTTGTAAGCAAGAGGGCCTTGTCACCGAGGGAGGGCCCAGCAGACTGCAAAGGGCTGTCAGAGGAGGATGCCCAGCAGCAGCCGCCTCCCAAGGGGCCCGTGTCCCCTTGCAGAGTGCTGGGCAAAGATGGGACCTGTGTGAGTCACTCCTGGGAGAGGTTTGCCCGCCCGGCTCAGGGCCTCGGTGCCTTTTTCCCCTGCCAGGGAGATGCGCTCTGCCTTGAGCCCCTTGTGTCCCCACATGGCCTCGCACCTGCTCAGCCTGCTGGTGGGGAAGCAGCCCCGCTGGCATCTGCCTGCTGTGGCCTTCTTGCTGGAGGTGAGCCTGATGGCCAGCGCTGCCTGGCTGAGCTGCCTGCCAGCTCTCTGGCCTTTGTCTCCCGCTCCCTCCTGGCCATGGCAAGATGGCCCTGGCAGGAGACTTTCCTTGCATTCCCTCAATCTGGCCTCTGACCGTGGCTCTGTTCCTCTCTCTTGCAGCTCTTCAAGCCCTCAGGGAAGATGAGAGCCCATCTTGCATGAGCCTATGGATTCCCATCAAATTCCAAAGAAGATCTGCAGAACTTCCTTTGTCTCCTGCATCACCTGGAGCGGCCTCCCTCAGAGATTTCCAGTTCCCATCCAAGATGGGACCCCCTGCAGGGCAGAAGGGACCAGCTGCAGCTCCAGGCACAGCTCTGGCTGCTCCCAGCTGAGCCTGTGCCAAGCTCCAGCAGCTCTTGCAGGCTCCCTCCCTGTTGGCAGCTCCTTCCCTGCCGCCCTCAGGCCCTGCCCATGCCCTTTTTTACCTCCCAGCTGACCCCTTGGCTTTGCTTTTCCCTAATAAACTGGTTGGATTTTTCACTTGACCCGCGTCTCTGTGGAGCTGAAGCGGCGCAAAACCTGAGCCCGGGGACATGCAGGGCCCTGCTGCCCTTCTCCTCCCCGCTGTGTTCCGTGCACAGACAGAGAGGAAGAAGGGCAGCTCAGGCTGCAAAGGTCCCTGTCCCGCTGCTCCAGTTGCACAGCAGCGTGGACTTCAAGGCCGTGTCCAGCACACTGAAGGGGAAAAGGAGCCTGGTTTCAGAAGAGCCAACTGGAGTGTGCTCTGAAGCCAGCTGTGAGGGATTCCAGTGCAAGCATCCAGCCAGGGCAAAGGAGCTTGCAATGCCGCAAGTTTCCACCAAGAGCCTCCTGAAAGCACAGCAATGCTCTATCCCTACCCAGGGACAGGAAGAGGGCAGGAGCAGAGACCATGGTGGCCTAGCAGTGAGCTTTGTCTGTGCCTAAAAGCAAATGAAGCAGCAGCGGCAGCGGAGTGGCTGGGACTCGGGGGCGCCACCGTCCCAGCGGCGGCAGCGCTGTCGGGCAGTGCCTGCACGCTGGGCGCGCTTCCGGCGGCTCTGCTCTCCCCACAAGCGAGGAATCAGGCAGCCCCTGCCTGAGATGCAGGCAGAAAGCCAAGCAAGTGAGAGCAGAGGCAGGGGCCCCTTCCCATCACTGCGGGGCAAGGCTGCAAAAGAGCCGCTGTGTCTTCCTGCAGAGACCTGTGCTTGGGCTGTGCTGAGCCCAGAGCCGGCCAGCTTGTGCTGTGCTGTGGCAAGAGTCTTCTGGGCAGGCAGGCAGAAGTGCTGCGTGCACAGTGGGCAGGGGGCTGAGGAGAGCCTCCTGCGGGAACAGGGCTCCGCTCCCTGGCTGGCAACAGCCTGCTTTTGCTGCCGTCAGCGCGGGCAGGAGTTCAGGCACTTGAAGGGACAGCGGGCACCTCTTGTTTCTAGGGGGCCCAGGGCTGCGCACCACAAGGGACACGAGGAAACAGACTCGGCAGAAGGAAGATGAGCTCCAGCTGGAGTGCCTGTGCTCCAAGGTGCACGAGTAATTCAGCCTTGCCAGGCTTTCTTACGTGCATGTTGGTGTTCCCCGGGAAATGGAGGCATTTGGGGAAATGCCTTTGGAAGAGAGGGGCTTGCTTCTCAAGCCAAGTGCTTGCCCAGGAGCCCCCAGTGAGGTAGGTACAGCTGGCTCCCTTTGGCTCATGGCGCTCCTTTCCATCCTTGAGGCCCCTTGCACTTGGCAGAGGGGCGTGGCAAGGGAGAAGGCTGTGAAGAGCAGCTTTGGCACCTGCCTGGGCCTGCAGAGACCAAGGCAAGCAGCAGTGGCAGGGTGTGTCCCCCCTCTTGGAGCACAGGACAGAGGGGGATCATCTGTGTCCAGCCCAGAGCCCCAAATGCCTCTCAGAGAGCTGTGAATTCAAAGGCCTTTCTGCAGACACTGATGGCATCTTGCCTGTATTTGAACTCTTGGCAAGATGCCTTTGCCTCTTGCTTGCTGGAAGCTGCTCTGCTCCAGGGCTGGCAGCCAGCTGGGCTGTGCGGGCAGCGTGGAGAGTCCTTGCCGAGCACTTGGCGGGTCATGGTGTGTCCAGGGCTGTGTTAGACACTGGTGTGTTAGACAGGCGGGGGCACCTTGGCTGGGGAGGGGACGGCCCCGGGGCACGTGGCAGCGTGTCCCTTTGTGACACGGTGCAGCGGGCTCACCGTGGGAACGGAAGGGACAGCGTGTCAGAGCAGCCCTTTGTGACAGGCGCTGACATAGGCTCTGCCGTTGCTGCGGCCACGCCACAGTGCTGGGTGCATGCGACGGGACAGGACGGGACAGAGCGGTGCTGTGAGGCGCCCCCGCACAGCTGGCTCGTTCCTCGCTGACCCGGAGCTTTTCCCAGGCGTTCCTCCTGCGGCTGGTCTCACGGCCAGACCTCGGGACTCGCTGACTCGGAACTTTTGCAAGGCATCTCCCATCCCTGCGGCCGGTGCCCTGGTGGCCAGGCCGTGGCACTTGGCGAGCTCCATCGTTCACCAGGAGTCTCCTGGCATTGTGGCAGGAGCCCTGGAGTGCAGGATTTGCTGTCCTGTAGCCTTGCTGAGGCTCCTCTGTTGCAGGTGCCTGCAAGGCACCAGTGCAGCACTCGCTGACTCGGAGCCTTGCTGAGGCATCTGTCTGGAAGGTGCCCTTGAGGTCAGAGAGCGGGATGGCGGGCAGACTGCTCAGCCTGTTCAAGGCCCTTTGGGGCAAGAAAAGCAAAGGCCCTGCAGCTGGCCCAGCGCAGCAGCCTGCAGAGCCGGAGCACTTACAGCCGCTGCAGGATGGTGAGTGGCAGAGCTGGGCCGCAGGGCCGGTGCCTGCGGCCAGCCTGTCCCCATCCCATCCCATCCCATCCCATCCCATCCCATCCCATCCCATCCCATCCCATCCCATCCCAGCCCATCCCATCCCATCCCATCCCATCCCAGCCCATCCCATCCCATCCCTGTGGCCATTCCCATGGATGGGACGGGACAGGGGCTGGGGCTGTTCTCCTGATGGCCGTACTCCGTCCCCTGGGCACGCGGGGGGTTGTCCCTGCCTGGGGAGCGCAGGGCTGGCCTGTGTTCTCTGGCCACTCTGGCGGCCCCTCAGCTCTGGCTGCGCTGGCTCTTTGGCAGATGCAGCCAAGGAGCGGAGGCAAGAGCAGGAGCCCAGGCGTGGCCGCTTCCGCAGAGCAGCGCAGGTACCTGCAGCCATCCCCACCTGGGCCGGGCCTGCCGGCACTGCTCGGCAGGGCCCCACGCTTGGAGCAGACCATGGAAGGTCCCTCTCTTGCCGCCCTTCCTTCTGCTGCAGACACTGCGGAGGTTGCTGCAGCATCGGCGCACAAAGAGCGGTGGCCCCGCACCCGAGGGCACGGCCGAGCCCGACTCCAGGCCCAGCCAGCTGCGGGCAGAGGCTGCTGCCAGCACAGCGTCCTCTGACCTGGCCGCCAGCTCAGACTGGGAAACTGATGAGGCTTGCGAGGAGGCTGACATGGCCCTGATGGAGGGCATGGCCACCAGCAGCACCATCACTCAGGCCATCGCAGAGACTGAGGCCATGCCCACGCTGCCTGTGAGTCCTGGACCCAGTCTGGAGTTTTTGCAGAAGGGTTTTTATTCTGCGCAGCAGCCTGGGGCCAGGGCCCAAGGCCTCCCAGGATGACGTGGCCCCTCAAGCCATGTCCGCTGGGCCCCCTCCGCCCCATCACACTGGGCTGGGAAGGCAAGCACTTCTTGGGGGAAGCTGGGCCACTTGCTGCCTTGGACGGCACTCCAGGTCTTCCCCATGCTGCTTCCTGCAGGTGCAAGCCGCGGTGAGAGCCATGCTGCAGAGACTCACGTCCTGGGAGTCTGTGGACGCCGGGCTGCAAATGGCCATTGTCAGCCTGACTGAAGAACACCCGGGCCACGTGGTGATGAGCCTCCTGCGCTGTGCCCCAACGTGTGACGGGTACGGGGCACAAGTGCCTGGAGAGCTCGGTGCTCACCGGCCTGTAGGGCCCCTGGCCCTGTACAGCCTGTCCAGCGGGCTCTGCCAGACAGGCGGAGAGCAGCGGACCCTGGGGCCCCTCTGTTTCCTGAGCCTGCTGCCATGCTCCCTCCCGGCCCCCTGCAGCTGCACGGGGCACGGTACTGACGCACAGCTCTGCTCCCACAGAGCGGCGGCGCTGATGTGGAGAGCCATGGGCACGTCAGCAGTAGCCGTGGAGGAGGTGCTTCCAGCGCTGCTCTCTGCCATAGAGGAGCAGCCAGCGTACGGCGGCTTCCTCTGCAGCAGGGACAACCAGGCCCTCCTTGCCCTGGCTGTGAGTTTCTGGAGCTGGCCTATGCTGGCCTTCCAGGTGGCCTTCTCAGAAGCTCTCCATGCTCTCCCCAGCCTGCAGCTCCCTGCCTGGGCTGAAAGCTGAGCTAGGGGCAGCAGGCTGGCTGCTCCCCCTGCCTCTCCCCTGGGGCCCTGCCTCATGGACACCTCGGCGCTGAGCGCTGCCTCGGGCTGCTTTGTCTCTTGCAGGCAACTCTGGTGCTGTGCAGGATTGCATACATGCCCGAGTGGCACTATGCAATACTCCTTCATTCTCCGCACCTGCTTGTGGCTCTGCTCTTGCGAATTTTCATCACCACAGAGCAGAGGGCAGAGGATGTGGAAAGCCAGAGCTTCTGGAGAGCGTGCTGGGAGGAACACGGCCTTGCCAGCCAGCCCAACAGGTGCCAGTCAGCCTGTCCTTCCCACTCCCTTGCGGCCAGGGCCAGTGCTCCCAGAGTGACCCGGCCTTTGCTCGGCACACAGGTTTGCAGTGCAGAGCATGAAGGCTCTGCTCTCCCAAGTGGGCTTTGGCAAGAACCTGCTGGCTCTGGAGCACACGCAGCTCTGGGACGCCCTGCTCTGTGCCCACACCCAGCACTATGCAGCGGGCCTGCTGGCCAGGTGAGATCCCCTACTCCCCGCCGCCAGCGCCAGCATTTGTGCCCCGTGCCCGGAGTGCCCCATGCAGTTGCTGGGCTTGTAAGCAAGAGGGCCTTGTCACCGAGGGAGGGCCCAGCAGACTGCAAAGGGCTGTCAGAGGAGGATGCCCAGCAGCAGCCGCCTCCCAAGGGGCCCGTGTCCCCTTGCAGAGTGCTGGGCAAAGATGGGACCTGTGTGAGTCACTCCTGGGAGAGGTTTGCCCGCCCGGCTCAGGGCCTCGGTGCCTTTTTCCCCTGCCAGGGAGATGCGCTCTGCCTTGAGCCCCTTGTGTCCCCACATGGCCTCGCACCTGCTCAGCCTGCTGGTGGGGAAGCAGCCCCGCTGGCATCTGCCTGCTGTGGCCTTCTTGCTGGAGGTGAGCCTGATGGCCAGCGCTGCCTGGCTGAGCTGCCTGCCAGCTCTCTGGCCTTTGTCTCCCGCTCCCTCCTGGCCATGGCAAGATGGCCCTGGCAGGAGACTTTCCTTGCATTCCCTCAATCTGGCCTCTGACCGTGGCTCTGTTCCTCTCTCTTGCAGCTCTTCAAGCCCTCAGGGAAGATGAGAGCCCATCTTGCATGAGCCTATGGATTCCCATCAAATTCCAAAGATCTGCAGAACTTCCTTTGTCTCCTGCATCACCTGGAGCGGCCTCCCTCAGAGATTTCCAGTTCCCATCCAAGATGGGACCCCCTGCAGGGCAGAAGGGACCAGCTGCAGCTCCAGGCACAGCTCTGGCTGCTCCCAGCTGAGCCTGTGCCAAGCTCCAGCAGCTCTTGCAGGCTCCCTCCCTGTTGGCAGCTCCTTCCCTGCCGCCCTCAGGCCCTGCCCATGCCCTTTTTTACCTCCCAGCTGACCCCTTGGCTTTGCTTTTCCCTAATAAACTGGTTGGATTTTTCACTTGACCCGCGTCTCTGTGGAGCTGAAGCGGCGCAAAACCTGAGCCCGGGGACATGCAGGGCCCTGCTGCCCTTCTCCTCCCCGCTGTGTTCCGTGCACAGACAGAGAGGAAGAAGGGCAGCTCAGGCTGCAAAGGTCCCTGTCCCGCTGCTCCAGTTGCACAGCAGCGTGGACTTCAAGGCCGTGTCCGGCACACTGAAGGGGAAAAGGAGCCTGGTTTCAGAAGAGCCAACTGGAGTGTGCTCTGAAGCCAGCTGTGAGGGATTCCAGTGCAAGCATCCAGCCAGGGCAAAGGAGCTTGCAATGCCGCAAGTTTCCACCAAGAGCCTCCTGAAAGCACAGCAATGCTCTATCCCTACCCAGGGACAGGAAGAGGGCAGGAGCAGAGACCATGGTGGCCTAGCAGTGAGCTTTGTCTGTGCCTAAAAGCAAATGAAGCAGCAGCGGCAGCGGAGTGGCTGGGACTCGGGGGCGCCACCGTCCCAGCGGCGGCAGCGCTGTCGGGCAGTGCCTGCACGCTGGGCGCGCTTCCGGCGGCTCTGCTCTCCCCACAAGCGAGGAATCAGGCAGCCCCTGCCTGAGATGCAGGCAGAAAGCCAAGCAAGTGAGAGCAGAGGCAGGGGCCCCTTCCCATCACTGCGGGGCAAGGCTGCAAAAGAGCCGCTGTGTCTTCCTGCAGAGACCTGTGCTTGGGCTGTGCTGAGCCCAGAGCCGGCCAGCTTGTGCTGTGCTGTGGCAAGAGTCTTCTGGGCAGGCAGGCAGAAGTGCTGCGTGCACAGTGGGCAGGGGGCTGAGGAGAGCCTCCTGCGGGAACAGGGCTCCGCTCCCTGGCTGGCAACAGCCTGCTTTTGCTGCCGTCAGCGCGGGCAGGAGTTCAGGCACTTGAAGGGACAGCGGGCACCTCTTGTTTCTAGGGGGCCCAGGGCTGCGCACCACAAGGGACACGAGGAAACAGACTCGGCAGAAGGAAGATGAGCTCCAGCTGGAGTGCCTGTGCTCCAAGGTGCACGAGTAATTCAGCCTTGCCAGGCTTTCTTACGTGCATGTTGGTGTTCCCCGGGAAATGGAGGCATTTGGGGAAATGCCTTTGGAAGAGAGGGGCTTGCTTCTCAAGCCAAGTGCTTGCCCAGGAGCCCCCAGTGAGGTAGGTACAGCTGGCTCCCTTTGGCTCATGGCGCTCCTTTCCATCCTTGAGGCCCCTTGCACTTGGCAGAGGGGCGTGGCAAGGGAGAAGGCTGTGAAGAGCAGCTTTGGCACCTGCCTGGGCCTGCAGAGACCAAGGCAAGCAGCAGTGGCAGGGTGTGTCCCCCCTCTTGGAGCACAGGACAGAGGGGGATCATCTGTGTCCAGCCCAGAGCCCCAAATGCCTCTCAGAGAGCTGTGAATTCAAAGGCCTTTCTGCAGACACTGATGGCATCTTGCCTGTATTTGAACTCTTGGCAAGATGCCTTTGCCTCTTGCTTGCTGGAAGCTGCTCTGCTCCAGGGCTGGCAGCCAGCTGGGCTGTGCGGGCAGCGTGGAGAGTCCTTGCCGAGCACTTGGCGGGTCATGGTGTGTCCAGGGCTGTGTTAGACACTGGTGTGTTAGACAGGCGGGGGCACCTTGGCTGGGGAGGGGATGGCCCCGGGGCACGTGGCAGCGTGTCCCTTTGTGACACGGTGCAGCGGGCTCACCGTGGGAACGGAAGGGACAGCGTGTCAGAGCAGCCCTTTGTGACAGGCGCTGACATAGGCTCTGCCGTTGCTGCGGCCACGCCACAGTGCTGGGTGCATGCGACGGGACAGGACGGGACAGAGCGGTGCTGTGAGGCGCCCCCGCACAGCTGGCTCGTTCCTCGCTGACCCGGAACTTTTCCCAGGCGTTCCTCCTGCGGCTGGCCTCACGGCCAGACCTCGGGACTCGCTGACTCGGAACTTTTGCAAGGCATCTCCCATCCCTGCGGCCGGTGCCCTGGTGGCCAGGCCGTGGCACTTGGCGAGCTCCATCGTTCACCAGGAGTCTCCTGTCATTGTGGCAGGAGCCCTGGAGTGCAGGATTTGCTGTCCTGTAGCCTTGCTGAGGCTCCTCTGTTGCAGGTGCCTGCAAGGCACCAGTGCAGCACTCGCTGACTCGGAGCCTTGCTGAGGCATCTGTCTGGAAGGTGCCCTTGAGGTCAGAGAGCGGGATGGCGGGCAGACTGCTCAGCCTGTTCAAGGCCCTTTGGGGCAAGAAAAGCAAAGGCCCTGCAGCTGGCCCAGCGCAGCAGCCTGCAGAGCCGGAGCACTTACAGCCGCTGCAGGATGGTGAGTGGCAGAGCTGGGCCGCAGGGCCGGTGCCTGCGGCCAGCCTGTCCCCATCCCATCCCATCCCATCCCATCCCATCCCATCCCATCCCATCCCATCCCATCCCAGCCCATCCCATCCCATCCCATCCCATCCCAGCCCATCCCATCCCATCCCTGTGGCCATTCCCATGGATGGGACGGGACAGGGGCTGGGGCTGTTCTCCTGATGGCCGTACTCCGTCCCCTGGGCACGCGGGGGGTTGTCCCTGCCTGGGGAGCGCAGGGCTGGCCTGTGTTCTCTGGCCACTCTGGCGGCCCCTCAGCTCTGGCTGCGCTGGCTTTTTGGCAGATGCAGCCAAGGAGCGGAGGCAAGAGCAGGAGCCCAGGCGTGGCCGCTTCCGCAGAGCAGCGCAGGTACCTGCAGCCATCCCCACCTGGGCCGGGCCTGCCGGCACTGCTCGGCAGGGCCCCACGCTTGGAGCAGACCATGGAAGGTCCCTCTCTTGCCGCCCTTCCTTCTGCTGCAGACACTGCGGAGGTTGCTGCAGCATCGGCGCACAAAGAGCGGTGGCCCCGCACCCGAGGGCACGGCCGAGCCCGACTCCAGGCCCGGCCAGCTGCGGGCAGAGGCTGCTGCCAGCACAGCGTCCTCTGACCTGGCCGCCAGCTCAGACTGGGAAACTGATGAGGCTTGCGAGGAGGCTGACATGGCCCTGATGGAGGGCATAGCCACCAGCAACACCATCACTCAGGCCATCGCAGAGACTGAGGCCATGCCCACGCTGCCTGTGAGTCCTGGACCCAGTCTGGAGTTTTTGCAGAAGGGTTTTTATTCTGCGCAGCAGCCTGGGGCCAGGGCCCAAGGCCTCCCAGGATGACGTGGCCCCTCAAGCCATTTCCGCTGGGCCCCCTCCGCCCCATCACACTGGGCTGGGAAGGCAAGCACTTCTTGGGGGAAGCTGGGCCACTTGCTTCCTTGGACGGCACTCCAAGTCTTCCCCATGCTGCTTCCTGCAGGTGCAAGCCGCGGTGAGAGCCATGCTGCAGAGACTCACGTCCTGGGAGTCTGTGGACGCCGGGCTGCAAATGGCCATTGTCAGCCTGACTGAAGAACACCCGGGCCACGTGGTGATGAGCCTCCTGCGCTGTGCCCCAACGTGTGACGGGTACGGGGCACAAGTGCCTGGAGAGCTCGGTGCTCACCGGCCTGTAGGGCCCCTGGCCCTGTACAGCCTGTCCAGCGGGCTCTGCCAGACAGGCGGAGAGCAGCGGACCCTGGGGCCCCTCTGTTTCCTGAGCCTGCTGCCATGCTCCCTCCCGGCCCCCTGCAGCTGCACGGGGCACGGTACTGACGCACAGCTCTGCTCCCACAGAGCGGCCGCGCTGATGTGGAGAGCCATGGGCACGTCAGCAGTAGCCGTGGAGGAGGTGCTTCCAGCGCTGCTCTCTGCCATAGAGGAGCAGCCAGCGTACGGCGGCTTCCTCTGCAGCAGGGACAACCAGGCCCTCCTTGCCCTGGCTGTGAGTTTCTGGAGCTGGCCTATGCTGGCCTTCCAGGTGGCCTTCTCAGAAGCTCTCCATGCTCTCCCCAGCCTGCAGCTCCCTGCCTGGGCTGAAAGCTGAGCTAGGGGCAGCAGGCTGGCTGCTGGCCCTGCCTCTCCCCTGGGGCCCTGCCTCATGGACACCTCGGCGCTGAGCGCTGCCTCGGGCTGCTTTGTCTCTTGCAGGCAACTCTGGTGCTGTGCAGGATTGCATACATGCCCGAGTGGCACTATGCAATACTCCTTCATTCTCCGCACCTGCTTGTGGCTCTGCTCTTGCGAATTTTCATCACCACAGAGCAGAGGGCAGAGGATGTGGAAAGCCAGAGCTTCTGGAGAGCGTGCTGGGAGGAACACGGCCTTGCCAGCCAGCCCAACAGGTGCCAGTCAGCCTGTCCTTCCCACTCCCTTGCGGCCAGGGCCAGTGCTCCCAGAGTGACCCGGCCTTTGCTCGGCACACAGGTTTGCAGTGCAGAGCATGAAGGCTCTGCTCTCCCAAGTGGGCTTTGGCAAGAACCTGCTGGCTCTGGAGCACACGCAGCTCTGGGACGCCCTGCTCTGTGCCCACACCCAGCACTATGCAGCGGGCCTGCTGGCCAGGTGAGATCCCCTACTCCCCGCCGCCAGCACCAGCATTTGTGCCCCGTGCCCGGAGTGCCCCATGCAGTTGCTGGGCTTGTAAGCAAGAGGGCCTTGTCACCGAGGGAGGGCCCAGCAGACTGCAAAGGGCTGTCAGAGGAGGATGCCCAGCAGCAGCCGCCTCCCAAGGGGCCCGTGTCCCCTTGCAGAGTGCTGGGCAAAGATGGGACCTGTGTGAGTCACTCCTGGGAGAGGTTTGCCCGCCCGGCTCAGGGCCTCGGTGCCTTTTTCCCCTGCCAGGGAGATGCGCTCTGCCTTGAGCCCCTTGTGTCCCCACATGGCCTCGCACCTGCTCAGCCTGCTGGTGGGGAAGCAGCCCCGCTGGCATCTGCCTGCTGTGGCCTTCTTGCTGGAGGTGAGCCTGATGGCCAGCGCTGCCTGGCTGAGCTGCCTGCCAGCTCTCTGGCCTTTGTCTCCCGCTCCCTCCTGGCCATGGCAAGATGGCCCTGGCAGGAGACTTTCCTTGCATTCCCTCAATCTGGCCTCTGACCGTGGCTCTGTTCCTCTCTCTTGCAGCTCTTCAAGCCCTCAGGGAAGATGAGAGCCCATCTTGCATGAGCCTATGGATTCCCATCAAATTCCAAAGAAGATCTGCAGAACTTCCTTTGTCTCCTGCATCACCTGGAGCGGCCTCCCTCAGAGATTTCCAGTTCCCATCCAAGATGGGACCCCCTGCAGGGCAGAAGGGACCAGCTGCAGCTCCAGGCACAGCTCTGGCTGCTCCCAGCTGAGCCTGTGCCAAGCTCCAGCAGCTCTTGCAGGCTCCCTCCCTGTTGGCAGCTCCTTCCCTGCCGCCCTCAGGCCCTGCCCATGCCCTTTTTTACCTCCCAGCTGACCCCTTGGCTTTGCTTTTCCCTAATAAACTGGTTGGCTTTTTCACTTGACCCGCGTCTCTGTGGAGCTGAAGCGGCGCAAAACCTGAGCCCGGGGACATGCAGGGCCCTGCTGCCCTTCTCCTCCCTGCTGTGTTCCGTGCACAGACAGAGAGGAAGAAGGGCAGCTCAGGCTGCAAAGGTCCCTGTCCCGCTGCTCCAGTTGCACAGCAGCGTGGACTTCAAGGCCGTGTCCAGCACACTGAAGGGGAAAAGGAGCCTGGTTTTAGAAGAGCCAATTGGAGTGTGCTCTGAAGCCAGCTGTGAGGGATTCCAGTGCAAGCATCCAGCCAGGGCAAAGGAGCTTGCAATGCCGCAAGTTTCCACCAAGAGCCTCCTGAAAGCACAGCAATGCTCTATCCCTACCCAGGGACAGGAAGAGGGCAGGAGCAGAGACCATGGTGGCCTAGCAGTGAGCTTTGTCTGTGCCTAAAAGCAAATGAAGCAGCAGCGGCAGCGGAGTGGCTGGGACTCGGGGGCGCCACCGTCCCAGCGGCGGCAGCGCTGTCGGGCAGTGCCTGCACGCTGGGCGCGCTTCCGGCGGCTCTGCTCTCCCCACAAGCGAGGAATCAGGCAGCCCCTGCCTCGGATGCAGGCAGAAAGCCAAGCAAGTGAGAGCAGAGGCAGGGGCCCCTTCCCATCACTGCGGGGCAAGGCTGCAAAAGAGCCGCTGTGTCTTCCTGCAGAGACCTGTGCTTGGGCTGTGCTGAGCCCAGAGCCGGCCAGCTTGTGCTGTGCTGTGGCAAGAGCCTTCTGGGCAGGCAGGCAGAAGTGCTGCGTGCACAGTGGGCAAGGGGCTGAGGAGAGCCTCCTGCGGGAACAGGGCTCCGCTCCCTGGCTGGCAACAGCCTGCTTTTGCTGCCGTCAGCGCGGGCAGGAGTTCAGGCACTTGAAGGGGCAGCGGGCACCTCTTGTTTCTAGGGGGCCCAGGGCTGCGCACCACAAGGGACACGAGGAAACAGACTCGGCAGAAGGAAGATGAGCTCCAGCTGGAGTGCCTGTGCTCCAAGGTGCACGAGTAATTCAGCCTTGCCAGGCTTTCTTACGTGCATGTTGGTGTTCCCCGGGAAATGGAGGCATTTGGGGAAATGCCTTTGGAAGAGAGGGGCTTGCTTCTCAAGCCAAGTGCTTGCCCAGGAGCCCCCAGTGAGGTAGGTACAGCTGGCCCCCTTTGGCTCATGGCGCTCCTTTCCATCCTTGAGGCCCCTTGCACTTGGCAGAGGGGCGTGGCAAGGGAGAAGGCTGTGAAGAGCAGCTTTGGCACCTGCCTGGGCCTGCAGAGACCAAGGCAAGCAGCAGTGGCAGGGTGTGTCCCCCCTCTTGGAGCACAGGACAGAGGGGGATCATCTGTGTCCAGCCCAGAGCCCCAAATGCCTCTCAGAGAGCTGTGAATTCAAAGGCCTTTCTGCAGACACTGATGGCATCTTGCCTGTATTTGAACTCTTGGCAAGATGCCTTTGCCTCTTGCTTGCTGGAAGCTGCTCTGCTCCAGGGCTGGCAGCCAGCTGGGCTGTGCGGGCAGCGTGGAGAGTCCTTGCCGAGCACTTGGCGGGCCATGGTGTGTCCAGGGCTGTGTTAGACACTGGTGTGTTAGACAGGCGGGGGCACCTTGGCTGGGGAGGGGACGGCCCCGGGGCACGTGGCAGCGTGTCCCTTTGTGACACGGTGCAGCGGGCTCACCGTGGGAACGGAAGGGACAGCGTGTCAGAGCAGCCCTTTGTGACAGGCGCTGACATAGGCTCTGCCGTTGCCGCGGCCACGCCACAGTGCTGGGTGCATGCGACGGGACAGGACGGGACAGAGCGGTGCTGTGAGGCGCCCCCGCACAGCTGGCTCGTTCCTCGCTGACCCGGAGCTTTTCCCAGGCGCTCCTCCTGCGGCTGGCCTCACGGCCAGACCTCGGGACTCGCTGACTCGGAGCTTTTGCAAGGCATCTCCCATCCCTGCGGCCGGTGCCCTGGTGGCCAGGCCGTGGCACTTGGCGAGCTCCATCGTTCACCAGGAGTCTCCTGTCATTGTGGCAGGAGCCCTGGAGTGCAGGACTTGCTGTCCTGTAGCCTTGCTGAGGCTCCTCTGTTGCAGGTGCCTGCAAGGCACCAGTGCAGCACTCGCTGACTCGGAGCCTTGCTGAGGCATCTGTCTGGAAGGTGCCCTTGAGGTCAGAGAGCGGGATGGCGGGCAG
Organism: Agelaius phoeniceus; assembly: GCF_051311805.1. NCBI lineage: Eukaryota > Metazoa > Chordata > Aves > Passeriformes > Icteridae > Agelaius > Agelaius phoeniceus. The sequence goes on from NC_135296.1 coordinate 1,711,436, forward strand.
ACTGCTCAGCCTGTTCAAGGCCCTTTGGGGCAAGAAAAGCAAAGGCCCTGCAGCTGGCCCAGCGCAGCAGCCTGCAGAGCCGGAGCACTTACAGCCGCTGCAGGATGGTGAGTGGCAGAGCTGGGCCGCAGGGCCGGTGCCTGCGGCCAGCCTGTCCCCATCCCATCCCATCCCATCCCATCCCATCCCATCCCATCCCAGCCCATCCCATCCCATCCCATCCCATCCCATCCCATCCCTGTGGCCATTCCCATGGATGGGACGGGACAGGGGCTGGGGCTGTTCTCCTGATGGCCGTACTCCGTCCCCTGGGCACGCGGGGGGTTGTCCCTGCCTGGGGAGCGCAGGGCTGGCCTGTGTTCTCTGGCCTCTCTGGCAGCCCCTCAGCTCTGGCTGCGCTGGCTCTTTGGCAGATGCAGCCAAGGAGCGGAGGCAAGAGCAGGAGCCCAGGCATGGCCGCTTCCGCAGAGCAGCGCAGGTACCTGCGGCCATCCCCACCTGGGCCGGGCCTGCCGGCCCTGCTCGGCAGGGCCCCACGCTTGGAGCAGACCATGGAAGGTCCCTCTCTTGCCGCCCTTCCTTCTGCTGCAGACACTGCGGAGGTTGCTGCAGCATCGGCGCACAAAGAGTGGTGGCCCCGCACCCGAGGGCACGGCCGAGCCCGACTCCAGGCCCGGCCAGCTGCGGGCAGAGGCTGCTGCCAGCACAGCGTCCTCTGACCTGGCCGCCAGCTCAGACTGGGAAACTGATGAGGCTTGCGAGGAGGCTGACATGGCCCTGATGGAGGGCATGGCCACCAGCAACACCATCACTCAGGCCATCGCAGAGACTGAGGCCATGCCCACGCTGCCTGTGAGTCCTGGACCCAGTCTGGAGTTTTTGCAGAAGGGTTTTTATTCTGCGCAGCAGCCTGGGGCCAGGGCCCAAGGCCTCCCAGGATGACGTGGCCCCTCAAGCCATTTCCGCTGGGCCCCCTCCGCCCCATCACACTGGGCTGGGAAGGCAAGCACTTCTTGGGGGAAGCTGGGCCACTTGCTTCCTTGGACGGCACTCCAAGTCTTCCCCATGCTGCTTCCTGCAGGTGCAAGCCGCGGTGAGAGCCATGCTGCAGAGACTCACGTCCTGGGAGTCTGTGGACGCCGGGCTGCAAATGGCCATTGTCAGCCTGACTGAAGAACACCCGGGCCACGTGGTGATGAGCCTCCTGCGCTGTGCCCCAACGTGTGACGGGTACGGGGCACAAGTGCCTGGAGAGCTCGGTGCTCACCGGCCTGTAGGGCCCCTGGCCCTGTACAGCCTGTCCAGCGGCCTCTGCCAGACAGGCGGAGAGCAGCGGCACCCTGGGGCCCCTCTGTTTCCTGAGCCTGCTGCCATGCTCCCTCCCGGCCCCCTGCAGCTGCACGGGGCACGGTACTGACGCACAGCTCTGCTCCCACAGAGCGGCCGCGCTGATGTGGAGAGCCATGGGCACGTCAGCAGTAGCCGTGGAGGAGGTGCTTCCAGCGCTGCTCTCTGCCATAGAGGAGCAGCCAGCGTACGGCGGCTTCCTCTGCAGCGGGGACAAGCAGGCCCTCCTTGCCCTGGCTGTGAGTTTCTGGAGCTGGCCTATGCTGGCCTTCCAGGTGGCCTTCTCAGAAGCTCTCCATGCTCTCCCCAGCCTGCAGCTCCCTGCCTGGGCTGAAAGCTGAGCTAGGGGCAGCAGGCTGGCTGCTGGCCCTGCCTCTCCCCTGGGGCCCTGCCTCATGGACACCTCGGCGCTGAGTGCTGCCTCGGGCTGCTTTGTCTCTTGCAGGCAACTCTGGTGCTGTGCAGGATTGCATACATGCCCGAGTGGCACTATGCAATACTCCTTCATTCTCCGCACCTGCTTGTGGCTCTGCTCTTGCGAATTTTCATCACCACAGAGCAGAGGGCAGAGGATGTGGAAAGCCAGAGCTTCTGGAGAGCGTGCTGGGAGGAACACGGCCTTGCCAGCCAGCCCAACAGGTGCCAGTCAGCCTGTCCTTCCCACTCCCTTGCGGCCAGGGCCAGTGCTCCCAGAGTGACCCGGCCTTTGCTCGGCACACAGGTTTGCAGTGCAGAGCATGAAGGCTCTGCTCTCCCAAGTGGGCTTTGGCAAGAACCTGCTGGCTCTGGAGCAGACGCAGCTCTGGGACGCCCTGCTCTGTGCCCACACCCAGCACTATGCAGCGGGCCTGCTGGCCAGGTGAGATCCCCTACTCCCCGCCGCCAGCGCCAGCATTTGTGCCCCGTGCCCGGAGTGCCCCATGCAGTTGCTGGGCTTGTAAGCAAGAGGGCCTTGTCACCGAGGGAGGGCCCAGCAGACTGCAAAGGGCTGTCAGAGGAGGATGCCCAGCAGCAGCCGCCTCCCAAGGGGCCCGTGTCCCCTTGCAGAGTGCTGGGCAAAGATGGGACCTGTGTGAGTCACTCCTGGGAGAGGTTTGCCCGCCCGGCTCAGGGCCTCGGTGCCTTTTTCCCCTGCCAGGGAGATGCGCTCTGCCTTGAGCCCCTTGTGTCCCCACATGGCCTCGCACCTGCTCAGCCTGCTGGTGGGGAAGCAGCCCCGCTGGCATCTGCCTGCTGTGGCCTTCTTGCTGGAGGTGAGCCTGATGGCCAGCGCTGCCTGGCTGAGCTGCCTGCCAGCTCTCTGGCCTTTGTCTCCCGCTCCCTCCTGGCCATGGCAAGATGGCCCTGGCAGGAGACTTTCCTTGCATTCCCTCAATCTGGCCTCTGACCGTGGCTCTGTTCCTCTCTCTTGCAGCTCTTCAAGCCCTCAGGGAAGATGAGAGCCCATCTTGCATGAGCCTATGGATTCCCATCAAATTCCAAAGAAGATCTGCAGAACTTCCTTTGTCTCCTGCATCACCTGGAGCGGCCTCCCTCAGAGATTTCCAGTTCCCATCCAAGATGGGACCCCCTGCAGGGCAGAAGGGACCAGCTGCAGCTCCAGGCACAGCTCTGGCTGCTCCCAGCTGAGCCTGTGCCAAGCTCCAGCAGCTCTTGCAGGCTCCCTCCCTGTTGGCAGCTCCTTCCCTGCCGCCCTCAGGCCCTGCCCATGCCCTTTTTTACCTCCCAGCTGACCCCTTGGCTTTGCTTTTCCCTAATAAACTGGTTGGCTTTTTCACTTGACCCGCGTCTCTGTGGAGCTGAAGCGGCGCAAAACCTGAGCCCGGGGACATGCAGGGCCCTGCTGCCCTTCTCCTCCCTGCTGTGTTCCGTGCACAGACAGAGAGGAAGAAGGGCAGCTCAGGCTGCAAAGGTCCCTGTCCCGCTGCTCCAGTTGCACAGCAGCGTGGACTTCAAGGCCGTGTCCAGCACACTGAAGGGGAAAAGGAGCCTGGTTTTAGAAGAGCCAATTGGAGTGTGCTCTGAAGCCAGCTGTGAGGGATTCCAGTGCAAGCATCCAGCCAGGGCAAAGGAGCTTGCAATGCCGCAAGTTTCCACCAAGAGCCTCCTGAAAGCACAGCAATGCTCTATCCCTACCCAGGGACAGGAAGAGGGCAGGAGCAGAGACCATGGTGGCCTAGCAGTGAGCTTTGTCTGTGCCTAAAAGCAAATGAAGCAGCAGCGGCAGCGGAGTGGCTGGGACTCGGGGGCGCCACCGTCCCAGCGGCGGCAGCGCTGTCGGGCAGTGCCTGCACGCTGGGCGCGCTTCCGGCGGCTCTGCTCTCCCCACAAGCGAGGAATCAGGCAGCCCCTGCCTCGGATGCAGGCAGAAAGCCAAGCAAGTGAGAGCAGAGGCAGGGGCCCCTTCCCATCACTGCGGGGCAAGGCTGCAAAAGAGCCGCTGTGTCTTCCTGCAGAGACCTGTGCTTGGGCTGTGCTGAGCCCAGAGCCGGCCAGCTTGTGCTGTGCTGTGGCAAGAGCCTTCTGGGCAGGCAGGCAGAAGTGCTGCGTGCACAGTGGGCAAGGGGCTGAGGAGAGCCTCCTGCGGGAACAGGGCTCCGCTCCCTGGCTGGCAACAGCCTGCTTTTGCTGCCGTCAGCGCGGGCAGGAGTTCAGGCACTTGAAGGGGCAGCGGGCACCTCTTGTTTCTAGGGGGCCCAGGGCTGCGCACCACAAGGGACACGAGGAAACAGACTCGGCAGAAGGAAGATGAGCTCCAGCTGGAGTGCCTGTGCTCCAAGGTGCACGAGTAATTCAGCCTTGCCAGGCTTTCTTACGTGCATGTTGGTGTTCCCCGGGAAATGGAGGCATTTGGGGAAATGCCTTTGGAAGAGAGGGGCTTGCTTCTCAAGCCAAGTGCTTGCCCAGGAGCCCCCAGTGAGGTAGGTACAGCTGGCCCCCTTTGGCTCATGGCGCTCCTTTCCATCCTTGAGGCCCCTTGCACTTGGCAGAGGGGCGTGGCAAGGGAGAAGGCTGTGAAGAGCAGCTTTGGCACCTGCCTGGGCCTGCAGAGACCAAGGCAAGCAGCAGTGGCAGGGTGTGTCCCCCCTCTTGGAGCACAGGACAGAGGGGGATCATCTGTGTCCAGCCCAGAGCCCCAAATGCCTCTCAGAGAGCTGTGAATTCAAAGGCCTTTCTGCAGACACTGATGGCATCTTGCCTGTATTTGAACTCTTGGCAAGATGCCTTTGCCTCTTGCTTGCTGGAAGCTGCTCTGCTCCAGGGCTGGCAGCCAGCTGGGCTGTGCGGGCAGCGTGGAGAGTCCTTGCCGAGCACTTGGCGGGCCATGGTGTGTCCAGGGCTGTGTTAGACACTGGTGTGTTAGACAGGCGGGGGCACCTTGGCTGGGGAGGGGACGGCCCCGGGGCACGTGGCAGCGTGTCCCTTTGTGACACGGTGCAGCGGGGTCACCGTGGGAACGGAAGGGACAGCGTGTCAGAGCAGCCCTTTGTGACAGGCGCTGACATAGGCTCTGCCGTTGCCGCGGCCACGCCACAGTGCTGGGTGCATGCGACGGGACAGGACGGGACAGAGCGGTGCTGTGAGGCGCCCCCGCACAGCTGGCTCGTTCCTCGCTGACCCGGAGCTTTTCCCAGGCGCTCCTCCTGCGGCTGGCCTCACGGCCAGACCTCGGGACTCGCTGACTCGGAGCTTTTGCAAGGCATCTCCCATCCCTGCGGCCGGTGCCCTGGTGGCCAGGCCGTGGCACTTGGCGAGCTCCATCGTTCACCAGGAGTCTCCTGTCATTGTGGCAGGAGCCCTGGAGTGCAGGACTTGCTGTCCTGTAGCCTTGCTGAGGCTCCTCTGTTGCAGGTGCCTGCAAGGCACCAGTGCAGCACTCGCTGACTCGGAGCCTTGCTGAGGCATCTGTCTGGAAGGTGCCCTTGAGGTCAGAGAGCGGGATGGCGGGCAGACTGCTCAGCCTGTTCAAGGCCCTTTGGGGCAAGAAAAGCAAAGGCCCTGCAGCTGGCCCAGCGCAGCAGCCTGCAGAGCCGGAGCACTTACAGCCGCTGCAGGATGGTGAGTGGCAGAGCTGGGCCGCAGGGCCGGTGCCTGCGGCCAGCCTGTCCCCATCCCATCCCATCCCATCCCATCCCATCCCATCCCATCCCAGCCCATCCCATCCCATCCCATCCCATCCCATCCCATCCCTGTGGCCATTCCCATGGATGGGACGGGACAGGGGCTGGGGCTGTTCTCCTGATGGCCGTACTCCGTCCCCTGGGCACGCGGGGGGTTGTCCCTGCCTGGGGAGCGCAGGGCTGGCCTGTGTTCTCTGGCCTCTCTGGCAGCCCCTCAGCTCTGGCTGCGCTGGCTCTTTGGCAGATGCAGCCAAGGAGCGGAGGCAAGAGCAGGAGCCCAGGCATGGCCGCTTCCGCAGAGCAGCGCAGGTACCTGCGGCCATCCCCACCTGGGCCGGGCCTGCCGGCCCTGCTCGGCAGGGCCCCACGCTTGGAGCAGACCATGGAAGGTCCCTCTCTTGCCGCCCTTCCTTCTGCTGCAGACACTGCGGAGGTTGCTGCAGCATCGGCGCACAAAGAGTGGTGGCCCCGCACCCGAGGGCACGGCCGAGCCCGACTCCAGGCCCGGCCAGCTGCGGGCAGAGGCTGCTGCCAGCACAGCGTCCTCTGACCTGGCCGCCAGCTCAGACTGGGAAACTGATGAGGCTTGCGAGGAGGCTGACATGGCCCTGATGGAGGGCATGGCCACCAGCAACACCATCACTCAGGCCATCGCAGAGACTGAGGCCATGCCCACGCTGCCTGTGAGTCCTGGACCCAGTCTGGAGTTTTTGCAGAAGGGTTTTTATTCTGCGCAGCAGCCTGGGGCCAGGGCCCAAGGCCTCCCAGGATGACGTGGCCCCTCAAGCCATTTCCGCTGGGCCCCCTCCGCCCCATCACACTGGGCTGGGAAGGCAAGCACTTCTTGGGGGAAGCTGGGCCACTTGCTTCCTTGGACGGCACTCCAAGTCTTCCCCATGCTGCTTCCTGCAGGTGCAAGCCGCGGTGAGAGCCATGCTGCAGAGACTCACGTCCTGTGAGTCTGTGGACGCCGGGCTGCAAATGGCCATTGTCAGCCTGACTGAAGAACACCCGGGCCACGTGGTGATGAGCCTCCTGCGCTGTGCCCCAACGTGTGACGGGTACGGGGCACAAGTGCCTGGAGAGCTCGGTGCTCACCGGCCTGTAGGGCCCCTGGCCCTGTACAGCCTGTCCAGCGGCCTCTGCCAGACAGGCGGAGAGCAGCGGCACCCTGGGGCCCCTCTGTTTCCTGAGCCTGCTGCCATGCTCCCTCCCGGCCCCCTGCAGCTGCACGGGGCACGGTACTGACGCACAGCTCTGCTCCCACAGAGCGGCCGCGCTGATGTGGAGAGCCATGGGCACGTCAGCAGTAGCCGTGGAGGAGGTGCTTCCAGCGCTGCTCTCTGCCATAGAGGAGCAGCCAGCGTACGGCGGCTTCCTCTGCAGCGGGGACAAGCAGGCCCTCCTTGCCCTGGCTGTGAGTTTCTGGAGCTGGCCTATGCTGGCCTTCCAGGTGGCCTTCTCAGAAGCTCTCCATGCTCTCCCCAGCCTGCAGCTCCCTGCCTGGGCTGAAAGCTGAGCTAGGGGCAGCAGGCTGGCTGCTGGCCCTGCCTCTCCCCTGGGGCCCTGCCTCATGGACACCTCGGCGCTGAGTGCTGCCTCGGGCTGCTTTGTCTCTTGCAGGCAACTCTGGTGCTGTGCAGGATTGCATACATGCCCGAGTGGCACTATGCAATACTCCTTCATTCTCCGCACCTGCTTGTGGCTCTGCTCTTGCGAATTTTCATCACCACAGAGCAGAGGGCAGAGGATGTGGAAAGCCAGAGCTTCTGGAGAGCGTGCTGGGAGGAACACGGCCTTGCCAGCCAGCCCAACAGGTGCCAGTCAGCCTGTCCTTCCCACTCCCTTGCGGCCAGGGCCAGTGCTCCCAGAGTGACCCGGCCTTTGCTCGGCACACAGGTTTGCAGTGCAGAGCATGAAGGCTCTGCTCTCCCAAGTGGGCTTTGGCAAGAACCTGCTGGCTCTGGAGCAGACGCAGCTCTGGGACGCCCTGCTCTGTGCCCACACCCAGCACTATGCAGCGGGCCTGCTGGCCAGGTGAGATCCCCTACTCCCCGCCGCCAGCGCCAGCATTTGTGCCCCGTGCCCGGAGTGCCCCATGCAGTTGCTGGGCTTGTAAGCAAGAGGGCCTTGTCACCGAGGGAGGGCCCAGCAGACTGCAAAGGGCTGTCAGAGGAGGATGCCCAGCAGCAGCCGCCTCCCAAGGGGCCCGTGTCCCCTTGCAGAGTGCTGGGCAAAGATGGGACCTGTGTGAGTCACTCCTGGGAGAGGTTTGCCCGCCCGGCTCAGGGCCTCGGTGCCTTTTTCCCCTGCCAGGGAGATGCGCTCTGCCTTGAGCCCCTTGTGTCCCCACATGGCCTCGCACCTGCTCAGCCTGCTGGTGGGGAAGCAGCCCCGCTGGCATCTGCCTGCTGTGGCCTTCTTGCTGGAGGTGAGCCTGATGGCCAGCGCTGCCTGGCTGAGCTGCCTGCCAGCTCTCTGGCCTTTGTCTCCCGCTCCCTCCTGGCCATGGCAAGATGGCCCTGGCAGGAGACTTTCCTTGCATTCCCTCAATCTGGCCTCTGACCGTGGCTCTGTTCCTCTCTCTTGCAGCTCTTCAAGCCCTCAGGGAAGATGAGAGCCCATCTTGCATGAGCCTATGGATTCCCATCAAATTCCAAAGAAGATCTGCAGAACTTCCTTTGTCTCCTGCATCACCTGGAGCGGCCTCCCTCAGAGATTTCCAGTTCCCATCCAAGATGGGACCCCCTGCAGGGCAGAAGGGACCAGCTGCAGCTCCAGGCACAGCTCTGGCTGCTCCCAGCTGAGCCTGTGCCAAGCTCCAGCAGCTCTTGCAGGCTCCCTCCCTGTTGGCAGCTCCTTCCCTGCCGCCCTCAGGCCCTGCCCATGCCCTTTTTTACCTCCCAGCTGACCCCTTGGCTTTGCTTTTCCCTAATAAACTGGTTGGCTTTTTCACTTGACCCGCGTCTCTGTGGAGCTGAAGCGGCGCAAAACCTGAGCCCGGGGACATGCAGGGCCCTGCTGCCCTTCTCCTCCCTGCTGTGTTCCGTGCACAGACAGAGAGGAAGAAGGGCAGCTCAGGCTGCAAAGGTCCCTGTCCCGCTGCTCCAGTTGCACAGCAGCGTGGACTTCAAGGCCGTGTCCAGCACACTGAAGGGGAAAAGGAGCCTGGTTTTAGAAGAGCCAATTGGAGTGTGCTCTGAAGCCAGCTGTGAGGGATTCCAGTGCAAGCATCCAGCCAGGGCAAAGGAGCTTGCAATGCCGCAAGTTTCCACCAAGAGCCTCCTGAAAGCACAGCAATGCTCTATCCCTACCCAGGGACAGGAAGAGGGCAGGAGCAGAGACCATGGTGGCCTAGCAGTGAGCTTTGTCTGTGCCTAAAAGCAAATGAAGCAGCAGCGGCAGCGGAGTGGCTGGGACTCGGGGGCGCCACCGTCCCAGCGGCGGCAGCGCTGTCGGGCAGTGCCTGCACGCTGGGCGCGCTTCCGGCGGCTCTGCTCTCCCCACAAGCGAGGAATCAGGCAGCCCCTGCCTCGGATGCAGGCAGAAAGCCAAGCAAGTGAGAGCAGAGGCAGGGGCCCCTTCCCATCACTGCGGGGCAAGGCTGCAAAAGAGCCGCTGTGTCTTCCTGCAGAGACCTGTGCTTGGGCTGTGCTGAGCCCAGAGCCGGCCAGCTTGTGCTGTGCTGTGGCAAGAGCCTTCTGGGCAGGCAGGCAGAAGTGCTGCGTGCACAGTGGGCAAGGGGCTGAGGAGAGCCTCCTGCGGGAACAGGGCTCCGCTCCCTGGCTGGCAACAGCCTGCTTTTGCTGCCGTCAGCGCGGGCAGGAGTTCAGGCACTTGAAGGGGCAGCGGGCACCTCTTGTTTCTAGGGGGCCCAGGGCTGCGCACCACAAGGGACACGAGGAAACAGACTCGGCAGAAGGAAGATGAGCTCCAGCTGGAGTGCCTGTGCTCCAAGGTGCACGAGTAATTCAGCCTTGCCAGGCTTTCTTACGTGCATGTTGGTGTTCCCCGGGAAATGGAGGCATTTGGGGAAATGCCTTTGGAAGAGAGGGGCTTGCTTCTCAAGCCAAGTGCTTGCCCAGGAGCCCCCAGTGAGGTAGGTACAGCTGGCCCCCTTTGGCTCATGGCGCTCCTTTCCATCCTTGAGGCCCCTTGCACTTGGCAGAGGGGCGTGGCAAGGGAGAAGGCTGTGAAGAGCAGCTTTGGCACCTGCCTGGGCCTGCAGAGACCAAGGCAAGCAGCAGTGGCAGGGTGTGTCCCCCCTCTTGGAGCACAGGACAGAGGGGGATCATCTGTGTCCAGCCCAGAGCCCCAAATGCCTCTCAGAGAGCTGTGAATTCAAAGGCCTTTCTGCAGACACTGATGGCATCTTGCCTGTATTTGAACTCTTGGCAAGATGCCTTTGCCTCTTGCTTGCTGGAAGCTGCTCTGCTCCAGGGCTGGCAGCCAGCTGGGCTGTGCGGGCAGCGTGGAGAGTCCTTGCCGAGCACTTGGCGGGCCATGGTGTGTCCAGGGCTGTGTTAGACACTGGTGTGTTAGACAGGCGGGGGCACCTTGGCTGGGGAGGGGACGGCCCCGGGGCACGTGGCAGCGTGTCCCTTTGTGACACGGTGCAGCGGGCTCACCGTGGGAACGGAAGGGACAGCGTGTCAGAGCAGCCCTTTGTGACAGGCGCTGACATAGGCTCTGCCGTTGCCGCGGCCACGCCACAGTGCTGGGTGCATGCGACGGGACAGGACGGGACAGAGCGGTGCTGTGAGGCGCCCCCGCACAGCTGGCTCGTTCCTCGCTGACCCGGAGCTTTTCCCAGGCGCTCCTCCTGCGGCTGGCCTCACGGCCAGACCTCGGGACTCGCTGACTCGGAGCTTTTGCAAGGCATCTCCCATCCCTGCGGCCGGTGCCCTGGTGGCCAGGCCGTGGCACTTGGCGAGCTCCATCGTTCACCAGGAGTCTCCTGTCATTGTGGCAGGAGCCCTGGAGTGCAGGACTTGCTGTCCTGTAGCCTTGCTGAGGCTCCTCTGTTGCAGGTGCCTGCAAGGCACCAGTGCAGCACTCGCTGACTCGGAGCCTTGCTGAGGCATCTGTCTGGAAGGTGCCCTTGAGGTCAGAGAGCGGGATGGCGGGCAGACTGCTCAGCCTGTTCAAGGCCCTTTGGGGCAAGAAAAGCAAAGGCCCTGCAGCTGGCCTAGCGCAGCAGCCTGCAGAGCCGGAGCACTTACAGCCGCTGCAGGATGGTGAGTGGCAGAGCTGGGCCGCAGGGCCGGTGCCTGCGGCCAGCCTGTCCCCATCCCATCCCATCCCATCCCATCCCATCCCATCCCATCCCAGCCCATCCCATCCCATCCCATCCCATCCCATCCCATCCCTGTGGCCATTCCCATGGATGGGACGGGACAGGGGCTGGGGCTGTTCTCCTGATGGCCGTACTCCGTCCCCTGGGCACGCGGGGGGTTGTCCCTGCCTGGGGAGCGCAGGGCTGGCCTGTGTTCTCTGGCCTCTCTGGCAGCCCCTCAGCTCTGGCTGCGCTGGCTCTTTGGCAGATGCAGCCAAGGAGCGGAGGCAAGAGCAGGAGCCCAGGCATGGCCGCTTCCGCAGAGCAGCGCAGGTACCTGCGGCCATCCCCACCTGGGCCGGGCCTGCCGGCCCTGCTCGGCAGGGCCCCACGCTTGGAGCAGACCATGGAAGGTCCCTCTCTTGCCGCCCTTCCTTCTGCTGCAGACACTGCGGAGGTTGCTGCAGCATCGGCGCACAAAGAGTGGTGGCCCCGCACCCGAGGGCACGGCCGAGCCCGACTCCAGGCCCGGCCAGCTGCGGGCAGAGGCTGCTGCCAGCACAGCGTCCTCTGACCTGGCCGCCAGCTCAGACTGGGAAACTGATGAGGCTTGCGAGGAGGCTGACATGGCCCTGATGGAGGGCATGGCCACCAGCAACACCATCACTCAGGCCATCGCAGAGACTGAGGCCATGCCCACGCTGCCTGTGAGTCCTGGACCCAGTCTGGAGTTTTTGCAGAAGGGTTTTTATTCTGCGCAGCAGCCTGGGGCCAGGGCCCAAGGCCTCCCAGGATGACGTGGCCCCTCAAGCCATTTCCGCTGGGCCCCCTCCGCCCCATCACACTGGGCTGGGAAGGCAAGCACTTCTTGGGGGAAGCTGGGCCACTTGCTTCCTTGGACGGCACTCCAAGTCTTCCCCATGCTGCTTCCTGCAGGTGCAAGCCGCGGTGAGAGCCATGCTGCAGAGACTCACGTCCTGTGAGTCTGTGGACGCCGGGCTGCAAATGGCCATTGTCAGCCTGACTGAAGAACACCCGGGCCACGTGGTGATGAGCCTCCTGCGCTGTGCCCCAACGTGTGACGGGTACGGGGCACAAGTGCCTGGAGAGCTCGGTGCTCACCGGCCTGTAGGGCCCCTGGCCCTGTACAGCCTGTCCAGCGGCCTCTGCCAGACAGGCGGAGAGCAGCGGCACCCTGGGGCCCCTCTGTTTCCTGAGCCTGCTGCCATGCTCCCTCCCGGCCCCCTGCAGCTGCACGGGGCACGGTACTGACGCACAGCTCTGCTCCCACAGAGCGGCCGCGCTGATGTGGAGAGCCATGGGCACGTCAGCAGTAGCCGTGGAGGAGGTGCTTCCAGCGCTGCTCTCTGCCATAGAGGAGCAGCCAGCGTACGGCGGCTTCCTCTGCAGCGGGGACAAGCAGGCCCTCCTTGCCCTGGCTGTGAGTTTCTGGAGCTGGCCTATGCTGGCCTTCCAGGTGGCCTTCTCAGAAGCTCTCCATGCTCTCCCCAGCCTGCAGCTCCCTGCCTGGGCTGAAAGCTGAGCTAGGGGCAGCAGGCTGGCTGCTGGCCCTGCCTCTCCCCTGGGGCCCTGCCTCATGGACACCTCGGCGCTGAGTGCTGCCTCGGGCTGCTTTGTCTCTTGCAGGCAACTCTGGTGCTGTGCAGGATTGCATACATGCCCGAGTGGCACTATGCAATACTCCTTCATTCTCCGCACCTGCTTGTGGCTCTGCTCTTGCGAATTTTCATCACCACAGAGCAGAGGGCAGAGGATGTGGAAAGCCAGAGCTTCTGGAGAGCGTGCTGGGAGGAACACGGCCTTGCCAGCCAGCCCAACAGGTGCCAGTCAGCCTGTCCTTCCCACTCCCTTGCGGCCAGGGCCAGTGCTCCCAGAGTGACCCGGCCTTTGCTCGGCACACAGGTTTGCAGTGCAGAGCATGAAGGCTCTGCTCTCCCAAGTGGGCTTTGGCAAGAACCTGCTGGCTCTGGAGCAGACGCAGCTCTGGGACGCCCTGCTCTGTGCCCACACCCAGCACTATGCAGCGGGCCTGCTGGCCAGGTGAGATCCCCTACTCCCCGCCGCCAGCGCCAGCATTTGTGCCCCGTGCCCGGAGTGCCCCATGCAGTTGCTGGGCTTGTAAGCAAGAGGGCCTTGTCACCGAGGGAGGGCCCAGCAGACTGCAAAGGGCTGTCAGAGGAGGATGCCCAGCAGCAGCCGCCTCCCAAGGGGCCCGTGTCCCCTTGCAGAGTGCTGGGCAAAGATGGGACCTGTGTGAGTCACTCCTGGGAGAGGTTTGCCCGCCCGGCTCAGGGCCTCGGTGCCTTTTTCCCCTGCCAGGGAGATGCGCTCTGCCTTGAGCCCCTTGTGTCCCCACATGGCCTCGCACCTGCTCAGCCTGCTGGTGGGGAAGCAGCCCCGCTGGCATCTGCCTGCTGTGGCCTTCTTGCTGGAGGTGAGCCTGATGGCCAGCGCTGCCTGGCTGAGCTGCCTGCCAGCTCTCTGGCCTTTGTCTCCCGCTCCCTCCTGGCCATGGCAAGATGGCCCTGGCAGGAGACTTTCCTTGCATTCCCTCAATCTGGCCTCTGACCGTGGCTCTGTTCCTCTCTCTTGCAGCTCTTCAAGCCCTCAGGGAAGATGAGAGCCCATCTTGCATGAGCCTATGGATTCCCATCAAATTCCAAAGAAGATCTGCAGAACTTCCTTTGTCTCCTGCATCACCTGGAGCGGCCTCCCTCAGAGATTTCCAGTTCCCATCCAAGATGGGACCCCCTGCAGGGCAGAAGGGACCAGCTGCAGCTCCAGGCACAGCTCTGGCTGCTCCCAGCTGAGCCTGTGCCAAGCTCCAGCAGCTCTTGCAGGCTCCCTCCCTGTTGGCAGCTCCTTCCCTGCCGCCCTCAGGCCCTGCCCATGCCCTTTTTTACCTCCCAGCTGACCCCTTGGCTTTGCTTTTCCCTAATAAACTGGTTGGCTTTTTCACTTGACCCGCGTCTCTGTGGAGCTGAAGCGGCGCAAAACCTGAGCCCGGGGACATGCAGGGCCCTGCTGCCCTTCTCCTCCCCGCTGTGTTCCGTGCACAGACAGAGAGGAAGAAGGGCAGCTCAGGCTGCAAAGGTCCCTGTCCCGCTGCTCCAGTTGCACAGCAGCGTGGACTTCAAGGCCGTGTCCAGCACACTGAAGGGGAAAAGGAGCCTGGTTTTAGAAGAGCCAATTGGAGTGTGCTCTGAAGCCAGCTGTGAGGGATTCCAGTGCAAGCATCCAGCCAGGGCAAAGGAGCTTGCAATGCCGCAAGTTTCCACCAAGAGCCTCCTGAAAGCACAGCAATGCTCTATCCCTACCCAGGGACAGGAAGAGGGCAGGAGCAGAGACCATGGTGGCCTAGCAGTGAGCTTTGTCTGTGCCTAAAAGCAAATGAAGCAGCAGCGGCAGCGGAGTGGCTGGGACTCGGGGGCGCCACCGTCCCAGCGGCGGCAGCGCTGTCGGGCAGTGCCTGCACGCTGGGCGCGCTTCCGGCGGCTCTGCTCTCCCCACAAGCGAGGAATCAGGCAGCCCCTGCCTCGGATGCAGGCAGAAAGCCAAGCAAGTGAGAGCAGAGGCAGGGGCCCCTTCCCATCACTGCGGGGCAAGGCTGCAAAAGAGCCGCTGTGTCTTCCTGCAGAGACCTGTGCTTGGGCTGTGCTGAGCCCAGAGCCGGCCAGCTTGTGCTGTGCTGTGGCAAGAGCCTTCTGGGCAGGCAGGCAGAAGTGCTGCGTGCACAGTGGGCAAGGGGCTGAGGAGAGCCTCCTGCGGGAACAGGGCTCCGCTCCCTGGCTGGCAACAGCCTGCTTTTGCTGCCGTCAGCGCGGGCAGGAGTTCAGGCACTTGAAGGGGCAGCGGGCACCTCTTGTTTCTAGGGGGCCCAGGGCTGCGCACCACAAGGGACACGAGGAAACAGACTCGGCAGAAGGAAGATGAGCTCCAGCTGGAGTGCCTGTGCTCCAAGGTGCACGAGTAATTCAGCCTTGCCAGGCTTTCTTACGTGCATGTTGGTGTTCCCCGGGAAATGGAGGCATTTGGGGAAATGCCTTTGGAAGAGAGGGGCTTGCTTCTCAAGCCAAGTGCTTGCCCAGGAGCCCCCAGTGAGGTAGGTACAGCTGGCCCCCTTTGGCTCATGGCGCTCCTTTCCATCCTTGAGGCCCCTTGCACTTGGCAGAGGGGCGTGGCAAGGGAGAAGGCTGTGAAGAGCAGCTTTGGCACCTGCCTGGGCCTGCAGAGACCAAGGCAAGCAGCAGTGGCAGGGTGTGTCCCCCCTCTTGGAGCACAGGACAGAGGGGGATCATCTGTGTCCAGCCCAGAGCCCCAAATGCCTCTCAGAGAGCTGTGAATTCAAAGGCCTTTCTGCAGACACTGATGGCATCTTGCCTGTATTTGAACTCTTGGCAAGATGCCTTTGCCTCTTGCTTGCTGGAAGCTGCTCTGCTCCAGGGCTGGCAGCCAGCTGGGCTGTGCGGGCAGCGTGGAGAGTCCTTGCCGAGCACTTGGCGGGCCATGGTGTGTCCAGGGCTGTGTTAGACACTGGTGTGTTAGACAGGCGGGGGCACCTTGGCTGGGGAGGGGACGGCCCCGGGGCACGTGGCAGCGTGTCCCTTTGTGACACGGTGCAGCGGGCTCACCGTGGGAACGGAAGGGACAGCGTGTCAGAGCAGCCCTTTGTGACAGGCGCTGACATAGGCTCTGCCGTTGCCGCGGCCACGCCACAGTGCTGGGTGCATGCGACGGGACAGGACGGGACAGAGCGGTGCTGTGAGGCGCCCCCGCACAGCTGGCTCGTTCCTCGCTGACCCGGAGCTTTTCCCAGGCGCTCCTCCTGCGGCTGGCCTCACGGCCAGACCTCGGGACTCGCTGACTCGGAGCTTTTGCAAGGCATCTCCCATCCCTGCGGCCGGTGCCCTGGTGGCCAGGCCGTGGCACTTGGCGAGCTCCATCGTTCACCAGGAGTCTCCTGTCATTGTGGCAGGAGCCCTGGAGTGCAGGACTTGCTGTCCTGTAGCCTTGCTGAGGCTCCTCTGTTGCAGGTGCCTGCAAGGCACCAGTGCAGCACTCGCTGACTCGGAGCCTTGCTGAGGCATCTGTCTGGAAGGTGCCCTTGAGGTCAGAGAGCGGGATGGCGGGCAGACTGCTCAGCCTGTTCAAGGCCCTTTGGGGCAAGAAAAGCAAAGGCCCTGCAGCTGGCCCAGCGCAGCAGCCTGCAGAGCCGGAGCACTTACAGCCGCTGCAGGATGGTGAGTGGCAGAGCTGGGCCGCAGGGCCGGTGCCTGCGGCCAGCCTGTCCCCATCCCATCCCATCCCATCCCATCCCATCCCATCCCATCCCATCCCATCCCATCCCATCCCATCCCATCCCATCCCATCCCATCCCATCCCTGTGGCCATTCCCATGGATGGGACGGGACAGGGGCTGGGGCTGTTCTCCTGATGGCCGTACTCCGTCCCCTGGGCACGCGGGGGGTTGTCCCTGCCTGGGGAGCGCAGGGCTGGCCTGTGTTCTCTGGCCTCTCTGGCAGCCCCTCAGCTCTGGCTGCGCTGGCTCTTTGGCAGATGCAGCCAAGGAGCGGAGGCAAGAGCAGGAGCCCAGGCGTGGCCGCTTCCGCAGAGCAGCGCAGGTACCTGCGGCCATCCCCACCTGGGCCGGGCCTGCCGGCACTGCTCGGCAGGGCCCCACGCTTGGAGCAGACCATGGAAGGTCCCTCTCTTGCCGCCCTTCCTTCTGCTGCAGACACTGCGGAGGTTGCTGCAGCATCGGCGCACAAAGAGCGGTGGCCCCGCACCCGAGGGCACGGCCGAGCCCGACTCCAGGCCCGGCCAGCTGCGGGCAGAGGCTGCTGCCAGCACAGCGTCCTCTGACCTGGCCGCCAGCTCAGACTGGGAAACTGATGAGGCTTGCGAGGAGGCTGACATGGCCCTGATGGAGGGCATGGCCACCAGCAACACCATCACTCAGGCCATCGCAGAGACTGAGGCCATGCCCACGCTGCCTGTGAGTCCTGGACCCAGTCTGGAGTTTTTGCAGAAGGGTTTTTATTCTGCGCAGCAGCCTGGGGCCAGGGCCCAAGGCCTCCCAGGATGACGTGGCCCCTCAAGCCATGTCCGCTGGGCCCCCTCAGCCCCATCACACTGGGCTGGGAAGGCAAGCACTTCTTGGGGGAAGCTGGGCCACTTGCTGCCTTGGACGGCACTCCAAGTCTTCCCCATGCTGCTTCCTGCAGGTGCAAGCCGCGGTGAGAGCCATGCTGCAGAGACTCACGTCCTGTGAGTCTGTGGACGCCGGGCTGCAAATGGCCATTGTCAGCCTGACTGAAGAACACCCGGGCCACGTGGTGATGAGCCTCCTGCGCTGTGCCCCAACGTGTGACGGGTACGGGGCACAAGTGCCTGGAGAGCTCGGTGCTCACTGGCCCGTAGGACCCCTGGCCCTGTACAGCCTGTCCAGCGGGCTCTGCCAGACAGGCGGAGAGCAGCGGCACCCTGGGGCCCCTCTGTTTCCTGAGCCTGCTGCCATGCTCCCTCCCGGCCCCCTGCAGCTGCACGGGGCACGGTACTGACGCACAGCTCTGCTCCCACAGAGCGGCGGCGCTGATGTGGAGAGCCATGGGCACGTCAGCAGTAGCCGTGGAGGAGGTGCTTCCAGCGCTGCTCTCTGCCATAGAGGAGCAGCCAGCGTACGGCGGCTTCCTCTGCAGCGGGGACAAGCAGGCCCTCCTTGCCCTGGCTGTGAGTTTCTGGAGCTGGCCTATGCTGGCCTTCCAGGTGGCCTTCTCAGAAGCTCTCCATGCTCTCCCCAGCCTGCAGCTCCCTGCCTGGGCTGAAAGCTGAGCTAGGGGCAGCAGGCTGGCTGCTCCCCCTGCCTCTCCCCTGGGGCCCTGCCTCATGGACACCTCGGCGCTGAGTGCTGCCTCGGGCTGCTTTGTCTCTTGCAGGCAACTCTGGTGCTGTGGAGGATTGCATACATGCCCGAGTGGCACTATGCAATACTCCTTCATTCTCCGCACCTGCTTGTGGCTCTGCTCTTGCGAATTTTCATCACCACAGAGCAGAGGGCAGAGGATGTGGAAAGCCAGAGCTTCTGGAGAGCGTGCTGGGAGGAACACGGCCTTGCCAGCCAGCCCAACAGGTGCCAGTCAGCCTGTCCTTCCCACTCCCTTGCGGCCAGGGCCAGTGCTCCCAGAGTGACCCGGCCTTTGCTCGGCACACAGGTTTGCAGTGCAGACCATGAAGGCTCTGCTCTCCCAAGTGGGCTTTGGCAAGAACCTGCTGGCTCTGGAGCACACGCAGCTCTGGGACGCCTTGCTCTGTGCCCACACCCAGCACTATGCAGCGGGCCTGCTGGCCAGGTGAGATCCCCTACTCCCCGCCGCCAGCGCCAGCATTTGTGCCCCGTGCCCGGAGTGCCCCATGCAGTTGCTGGGCTTGTAAGCAAGAGGGCCTTGTCACCGAGGGAGGGCCCAGCAGACTGCAAAGGGCTGTCAGAGGAGGATGCCCAGCAGCAGCCGCCTCCCAAGGGGCCCGTGTCCCCTTGCAGAGTGCTGGGCAAAGATGGGACCTGTGTGAGTCACTCCTGGGAGAGGTTTGCCCGCCCGGCTCAGGGCCTCGGTGCCTTTTTCCCCTGCCAGGGAGATGCGCTCTGCCTTGAGCCCCTTGTGTCCCCACATGGCCTCGCACCTGCTCAGCCTGCTGGTGGGGAAGCAGCCCCGCTGGCATCTGCCTGCTGTGGCCTTCTTGCTGGAGGTGAGCCTGATGGCCAGCGCTGCCTGGCTGAGCTGCCTGCCAGCTCTCTGGCCTTTGTCTCCCGCTCCCTCCTGGCCATGGCAAGATGGCCCTGGCAGGAGACTTTCCTTGCATTCCCTCAATCTGGCCTCTGACCGTGGCTCTGTTCCTCTCTCTTGCAGCTCTTCAAGCCCTCAGGGAAGATGAGAGCCCATCTTGCATGAGCCTATGGATTCCCATCAAATTCCAAAGAAGATCTGCAGAACTTCCTTTGTCTCCTGCATCACCTGGAGCGGCCTCCCTCAGAGATTTCCAGTTCCCATCCAAGATGGGACCCCCTGCAGGGCAGAAGGGACCAGCTGCAGCTCCAGGCACAGCTCTGGCTGCTCCCAGCTGAGCCTGTGCCAAGCTCCAGCAGCTCTTGCAGGCTCCCTCCCTGTTGGCAGCTCCTTCCCTGCCGCCCTCAGGCCCTGCCCATGCCCTTTTTTACCTCCCAGCTGACCCCTTGGCTTTGCTTTTCCCTAATAAACTGGTTGGCTTTTTCACTTGACCCGCGTCTCTGTGGAGCTGAAGCGGCGCAAAACCTGAGCCCGGGGACATGCAGGGCCCTGCTGCCCTTCTCCTCCCCGCTGTGTTCCGTGCACAGACAGAGAGGAAGAAGGGCAGCTCAGGCTGCAAAGGTCCCTGTCCCGCTGCTCCAGTTGCACAGCAGCGTGGACTTCAAGGCCGTGTCCAGCACACTGAAGGGGAAAAGGAGCCTGGTTTTAGAAGAGCCAATTGGAGTGTGCTCTGAAGCCAGCTGTGAGGGATTCCAGTGCAAGCATCCAGCCAGGGCAAAGGAGCTTGCAATGCCGCAAGTTTCCACCAAGAGCCTCCTGAAAGCACAGCAATGCTCTATCCCTACCCAGGGACAGGAAGAGGGCAGGAGCAGAGACCATGGTGGCCTAGCAGTGAGCTTTGTCTGTGCCTAAAAGCAAATGAAGCAGCAGCGGCAGCGGAGTGGCTGGGACTCGGGGGCGCCACCGTCCCAGCGGCGGCAGCGCTGTCGGGCAGTGCCTGCACGCTGGGCGCGCTTCCGGCGGCTCTGCTCTCCCCACAAGCGAGGAATCAGGCAGCCCCTGCCTCGGATGCAGGCAGAAAGCCAAGCAAGTGAGAGCAGAGGCAGGGGCCCCTTCCCATCACTGCGGGGCAAGGCTGCAAAAGAGCCGCTGTGTCTTCCTGCAGAGACCTGTGCTTGGGCTGTGCTGAGCCCAGAGCCGGCCAGCTTGTGCTGTGCTGTGGCAAGAGCCTTCTGGGCAGGCAGGCAGAAGTGCTGCGTGCACAGTGGGCAAGGGGCTGAGGAGAGCCTCCTGCGGGAACAGGGCTCCGCTCCCTGGCTGGCAACAGCCTGCTTTTGCTGCCGTCAGCGCGGGCAGGAGTTCAGGCACTTGAAGGGGCAGCGGGCACCTCTTGTTTCTAGGGGGCCCAGGGCTGCGCACCACAAGGGACACGAGGAAACAGACTCGGCAGAAGGAAGATGAGCTCCAGCTGGAGTGCCTGTGCTCCAAGGTGCACGAGTAATTCAGCCTTGCCAGGCTTTCTTACGTGCATGTTGGTGTTCCCCGGGAAATGGAGGCATTTGGGGAAATGCCTTTGGAAGAGAGGGGCTTGCTTCTCAAGCCAAGTGCTTGCCCAGGAGCCCCCAGTGAGGTAGGTACAGCTGGCCCCCTTTGGCTCATGGCGCTCCTTTCCATCCTTGAGGCCCCTTGCACTTGGCAGAGGGGCGTGGCAAGGGAGAAGGCTGTGAAGAGCAGCTTTGGCACCTGCCTGGGCCTGCAGAGACCAAGGCAAGCAGCAGTGGCAGGGTGTGTCCCCCCTCTTGGAGCACAGGACAGAGGGGGATCATCTGTGTCCAGCCCAGAGCCCCAAATGCCTCTCAGAGAGCTGTGAATTCAAAGGCCTTTCTGCAGACACTGATGGCATCTTGCCTGTATTTGAACTCTTGGCAAGATGCCTTTGCCTCTTGCTTGCTGGAAGCTGCTCTGCTCCAGGGCTGGCAGCCAGCTGGGCTGTGCGGGCAGCGTGGAGAGTCCTTGCCGAGCACTTGGCGGGCCATGGTGTGTCCAGGGCTGTGTTAGACACTGGTGTGTTAGACAGGCGGGGGCACCTTGGCTGGGGAGGGGACGGCCCCGGGGCACGTGGCAGCGTGTCCCTTTGTGACACGGTGCAGCGGGCTCACCGTGGGAACGGAAGGGACAGCGTGTCAGAGCAGCCCTTTGTGACAGGCGCTGACATAGGCTCTGCCGTTGCCGCGGCCACGCCACAGTGCTGGGTGCATGCGACGGGACAGGACGGGACAGAGCGGTGCTGTGAGGCGCCCCCGCACAGCTGGCTCGTTCCTCGCTGACCCGGAGCTTTTCCCAGGCGTTCCTCCTGCGGCTGGCCTCACGGCCAGACCTCGGGACTCGCTGACTCGGAGCTTTTGCAAGGCATCTCCCATCCCTGCGGCCGGTGCCCTGGTGGCCAGGCCGTGGCACTTGGCGAGCTCCATCGTTCACCAGGAGTCTCCTGTCATTGTGGCAGGAGCCCTGGAGTGCAGGACTTGCTGTCCTGTAGCCTTGCTGAGGCTCCTCTGTTGCAGGTGCCTGCAAGGCACCAGTGCAGCACTCGCTGACTCGGAGCCTTGCTGAGGCATCTGTCTGGAAGGTGCCCTTGAGGTCAGAGAGCGGGATGGCGGGCAGACTGCTCAGCCTGTTCAAGGCCCTTTGGGGCAAGAAAAGCAAAGGCCCTGCAGCTGGCCCAGCGCAGCAGCCTGCAGAGCCGGAGCACTTACAGCCGCTGCAGGATGGTGAGTGGCAGAGCTGGGCCGCAGGGCCGGTGCCTGCGGCCAGCCTGTCCCCATCCCATCCCATCCCATCCCATCCCATCCCATCCCATCCCATCCCATCCCATCCCATCCCATCCCATCCCATCCCATCCCATCCCTGTGGCCATTCCCATGGATGGGACGGGACAGGGGCTGGGGCTGTTCTCCTGATGGCCGTACTCCGTCCCCTGGGCACGCGGGGGGTTGTCCCTGCCTGGGGAGCGCAGGGCTGGCCTGTGTTCTCTGGCCTCTCTGGCAGCCCCTCAGCTCTGGCTGTGCTGGCTCTTTGGCAGATGCAGCCAAGGAGCGGAGGCAAGAGCAGGAGCCCAGGCGTGGCCGCTTCCGCAGAGCAGCGCAGGTACCTGCGGCCATCCCCACCTGGGCCGGGCCTGCCGGCCCTGCTCGGCAGGGCCCCACGCTTGGAGCAGACCATGGAAGGTCCCTCTCTTGCCGCCCTTCCTTCTGCTGCAGACACTGCGGAGGTTGCTGCAGCATCGGCGCACAAAGAGCGGTGGCCCCGCACCCGAGGGCACGGCCGAGCCCGACTCCAGGCCCGGCCAGCTGCGGGCAGAGGCTGCTGCCAGCACAGCGTCCTCTGACCTGGCCGCCAGCTCAGACTGGGAAACTGATGAGGCTTGCGAGGAGGCTGACATGGCCCTGATGGAGGGCATGGCCACCAGCAACACCATCACTCAGGCCATCGCAGAGACTGAGGCCATGCCCACGCTGCCTGTGAGTCCTGGACCCAGTCTGGAGTTTTTGCAGAAGGGTTTTTATTCTGCGCAGCAGCCTGGGGCCAGGGCCCAAGGCCTCCCAGGATGACGTGGCCCCTCAAGCCATGTCTGCTGGGCCCCCTCAGCCCCATCACACTGGGCTGGGAAGGCAAGCACTTCTTGGGGGAAGCTGGGCCACTTGCTGCCTTGGACGGCACTCCAAGTCTTCCCCATGCTGCTTCCTGCAGGTGCAAGCCGCGGTGAGAGCCATGCTGCAGAGACTCACGTCCTGTGAGTCTGTGGACGCCGGGCTGCAAATGGCCATTGTCAGCCTGACTGAAGAACACCCGGGCCACGTGGTGATGAGCCTCCTGCGCTGTGCCCCAACGTGTGACGGGTACGGGGCACAAGTGCCTGGAGAGCTCGGTGCTCACTGGCCCGTAGGACCCCTGGCCCTGTACAGCCTGTCCAGCGGGCTCTGCCAGACAGGCGGAGAGCAGCGGCACCCTGGGGCCCCTCTGTTTCCTGAGCCTGCTGCCATGCTCCCTCCCGGCCCCCTGCAGCTGCACGGGGCATGGTACTGACGCACAGCTCTGCTCCCACAGAGCGGCCGCGCTGATGTGGAGAGCCATGGGCACGTCAGCAGTAGCCGTGGAGGAGGTGCTTCCAGCGCTGCTCTCTGCCATAGAGGAGCAGCCAGCGTACGGCGGCTTCCTCTGCAGCGGGGACAAGCAGGCCCTCCTTGCCCTGGCTGTGAGTTTCTGGAGCTGGCCTATGCTGGCCTTCCAGGTGGCCTTCTCAGAAGCTCTCCATGCTCTCCCCAGCCTGCAGCTCCCTGCCTGGGCTGAAAGCTGAGCTAGGGGCAGCAGGCTGGCTGCTCCCCCTGCCTCTCCCCTGGGGCCCTGCCTCATGGACACCTCGGCGCTGAGTGCTGCCTCGGGCTGCTTTGTCTCTTGCAGGCAACTCTGGTGCTGTGGAGGATTGCATACATGCCCGAGTGGCACTATGCAATACTCCTTCATTCTCCGCACCTGCTTGTGGCTCTGCTCTTGCGAATTTTCATCACCACAGAGCAGAGGGCAGAGGATGTGGAAAGCCAGAGCTTCTGGAGAGCGTGCTGGGAGGAACACGGCCTTGCCAGCCAGCCCAACAGGTGCCAGTCAGCCTGTCCTTCCCACTCCCTTGCGGCCAGGGCCAGTGCTCCCAGAGTGACCCGGCCTTTGCTCGGCACACAGGTTTGCAGTGCAGACCATGAAGGCTCTGCTCTCCCAAGTGGGCTTTGGCAAGAACCTGCTGGCTCTGGAGCACACGCAGCTCTGGGACGCCTTGCTCTGTGCCCACACCCAGCACTATGCAGCGGGCCTGCTGGCCAGGTGAGATCCCCTACTCCCCGCCGCCAGCGCCAGCATTTGTGCCCCGTGCCCGGAGTGCCCCATACAGTTGCTGGGCTTGTAAGCAAGAGGGCCTTGTCACCGAGGGAGGGCCCAGCAGACTGCAAAGGGCTGTCAGAGGAGGATGCCCAGCAGCAGCCGCCTCCCAAGGGGCCCGTGTCCCCTTGCAGAGTGCTGGGCAAAGATGGGACCTGTGTGAGTCACTCCTGGGAGAGGTTTGCCCGCCCGGCTCAGGGCCTCGGTGCCTTTTTCCCCTGCCAGGGAGATGCGCTCTGCCTTGAGCCCCTTGTGTCCCCACATGGCCTCGCACCTGCTCAGCCTGCTGGTGGGGAAGCAGCCCCGCTGGCATCTGCCTGCTGTGGCCTTCTTGCTGGAGGTGAGCCTGATGGCCAGCGCTGCCTGGCTGAGCTGCCTGCCAGCTCTCTGGCCTTTGTCTCCCGCTCCCTCCTGGCCATGGCAAGATGGCCCTGGCAGGAGACTTTCCTTGCATTCCCTCAATCTGGCCTCTGACCGTGGCTCTGTTCCTCTCTCTTGCAGCTCTTCAAGCCCTCAGGGAAGATGAGAGCCCATCTTGCATGAGCCTATGGATTCCCATCAAATTCCAAAGAAGATCTGCAGAACTTCCTTTGTCTCCTGCATCACCTGGAGCGGCCTCCCTCAGAGATTTCCAGTTCCCATCCAAGATGGGACCCCCTGCAGGGCAGAAGGGACCAGCTGCAGCTCCAGGCACAGCTCTGGCTGCTCCCAGCTGAGCCTGTGCCAAGCTCCAGCAGCTCTTGCAGGCTCCCTCCCTGTTGGCAGCTCCTTCCCTGCCGCCCTCAGGCCCTGCCCATGCCCTTTTTTACCTCCCAGCTGACCCCTTGGCTTTGCTTTTCCCTAATAAACTGGTTGGCTTTTTCACTTGACCCGCGTCTCTGTGGAGCTGAAGCGGCGCAAAACCTGAGCCCGGGGACATGCAGGGCCCTGCTGCCCTTCTCCTCCCCGCTGTGTTCCGTGCACAGACAGAGAGGAAGAAGGGCAGCTCAGGCTGCAAAGGTCCCTGTCCCGCTGCTCCAGTTGCACAGCAGCGTGGACTTCAAGGCCGTGTCCAGCACACTGAAGGGGAAAAGGAGCCTGGTTTTAGAAGAGCCAATTGGAGTGTGCTCTGAAGCCAGCTGTGAGGGATTCCAGTGCAAGCATCCAGCCAGGGCAAAGGAGCTTGCAATGCCGCAAGTTTCCACCAAGAGCCTCCTGAAAGCACAGCAATGCTCTATCCCTACCCAGGGACAGGAAGAGGGCAGGAGCAGAGACCATGGTGGCCTAGCAGTGAGCTTTGTCTGTGCCTAAAAGCAAATGAAGCAGCAGCGGCAGCGGAGTGGCTGGGACTCGGGGGCGCCACCGTCCCAGCGGCGGCAGCGCTGTCGGGCAGTGCCTGCACGCTGGGCGCGCTTCCGGCGGCTCTGCTCTCCCCACAAGCGAGGAATCAGGCAGCCCCTGCCTCGGATGCAGGCAGAAAGCCAAGCAAGTGAGAGCAGAGGCAGGGGCCCCTTCCCATCACTGCGGGGCAAGGCTGCAAAAGAGCCGCTGTGTCTTCCTGCAGAGACCTGTGCTTGGGCTGTGCTGAGCCCAGAGCCGGCCAGCTTGTGCTGTGCTGTGGCAAGAGCCTTCTGGGCAGGCAGGCAGAAGTGCTGCGTGCACAGTGGGCAAGGGGCTGAGGAGAGCCTCCTGCGGGAACAGGGCTCCGCTCCCTGGCTGGCAACAGCCTGCTTTTGCTGCCGTCAGCGCGGGCAGGAGTTCAGGCACTTGAAGGGGCAGCGGGCACCTCTTGTTTCTAGGGGGCCCAGGGCTGCGCACCACAAGGGACACGAGGAAACAGACTCGGCAGAAGGAAGATGAGCTCCAGCTGGAGTGCCTGTGCTCCAAGGTGCACGAGTAATTCAGCCTTGCCAGGCTTTCTTACGTGCATGTTGGTGTTCCCCGGGAAATGGAGGCATTTGGGGAAATGCCTTTGGAAGAGAGGGGCTTGCTTCTCAAGCCAAGTGCTTGCCCAGGAGCCCCCAGTGAGGTAGGTACAGCTGGCCCCCTTTGGCTCATGGCGCTCCTTTCCATCCTTGAGGCCCCTTGCACTTGGCAGAGGGGCGTGGCAAGGGAGAAGGCTGTGAAGAGCAGCTTTGGCACCTGCCTGGGCCTGCAGAGACCAAGGCAAGCAGCAGTGGCAGGGTGTGTCCCCCCTCTTGGAGCACAGGACAGAGGGGGATCATCTGTGTCCAGCCCAGAGCCCCAAATGCCTCTCAGAGAGCTGTGAATTCAAAGGCCTTTCTGCAGACACTGATGGCATCTTGCCTGTATTTGAACTCTTGGCAAGATGCCTTTGCCTCTTGCTTGCTGGAAGCTGCTCTGCTCCAGGGCTGGCAGCCAGCTGGGCTGTGCGGGCAGCGTGGAGAGTCCTTGCCGAGCACTTGGCGGGCCATGGTGTGTCCAGGGCTGTGTTAGACACTGGTGTGTTAGACAGGCGGGGGCACCTTGGCTGGGGAGGGGACGGCCCCGGGGCACGTGGCAGCGTGTCCCTTTGTGACACGGTGCAGCGGGCTCACCGTGGGAACGGAAGGGACAGCGTGTCAGAGCAGCCCTTTGTGACAGGCGCTGACATAGGCTCTGCCGTTGCCGCGGCCACGCCACAGTGCTGGGTGCATGCGACGGGACAGGACGGGACAGAGCGGTGCTGTGAGGCGCCCCCGCACAGCTGGCTCGTTCCTCGCTGACCCGGAGCTTTTCCCAGGCGTTCCTCCTGCGGCTGGCCTCACGGCCAGACCTCGGGACTCGCTGACTCGGAGCTTTTGCAAGGCATCTCCCATCCCTGCGGCCGGTGCCCTGGTGGCCAGGCCGTGGCACTTGGCGAGCTCCATCGTTCACCAGGAGTCTCCTGTCATTGTGGCAGGAGCCCTGGAGTGCAGGACTTGCTGTCCTGTAGCCTTGCTGAGGCTCCTCTGTTGCAGGTGCCTGCAAGGCACCAGTGCAGCACTCGCTGACTCGGAGCCTTGCTGAGGCATCTGTCTGGAAGGTGCCCTTGAGGTCAGAGAGCGGGATGGCGGGCAGACTGCTCAGCCTGTTCAAGGCCCTTTGGGGCAAGAAAAGCAAAGGCCCTGCAGCTGGCCCAGCGCAGCAGCCTGCAGAGCCGGAGCACTTACAGCCGCTGCAGGATGGTGAGTGGCAGAGCTGGGCCGCAGGGCCGGTGCCTGCGGCCAGCCTGTCCCCATCCCATCCCATCCCATCCCATCCCATCCCATCCCATCCCATCCCATCCCATCCCATCCCATCCCATCCCATCCCATCCCATCCCTGTGGCCATTCCCATGGATGGGACGGGACAGGGGCTGGGGCTGTTCTCCTGATGGCCGTACTCCGTCCCCTGGGCACGCGGGGGGTTGTCCCTGCCTGGGGAGCGCAGGGCTGGCCTGTGTTCTCTGGCCTCTCTGGCAGCCCCTCAGCTCTGGCTGCGCTGGCTCTTTGGCAGATGCAGCCAAGGAGCGGAGGCAAGAGCAGGAGCCCAGGCGTGGCCGCTTCCGCAGAGCAGCGCAGGTACCTGCGGCCATCCCCACCTGGGCCGGGCCTGCCGGCCCTGCTCGGCAGGGCCCCACGCTTGGAGCAGACCATGGAAGGTCCCTCTCTTGCCGCCCTTCCTTCTGCTGCAGACACTGCGGAGGTTGCTGCAGCATCGGCGCACAAAGAGCGGTGGCCCCGCACCCGAGGGCACGGCCGAGCCCGACTCCAGGCCCGGCCAGCTGCGGGCAGAGGCTGCTGCCAGCACAGCGTCCTCTGACCTGGCCGCCAGCTCAGACTGGGAAACTGATGAGGCTTGCGAGGAGGCTGACATGGCCCTGATGGAGGGCATGGCCACCAGCAACACCATCACTCAGGCCATCGCAGAGACTGAGGCCATGCCCACGCTGCCTGTGAGTCCTGGACCCAGTCTGGAGTTTTTGCAGAAGGGTTTTTATTCTGCGCAGCAGCCTGGGGCCAGGGCCCAAGGCCTCCCAGGATGACGTGGCCCCTCAAGCCATGTCTGCTGGGCCCCCTCAGCCCCATCACACTGGGCTGGGAAGGCAAGCACTTCTTGGGGGAAGCTGGGCCACTTGCTGCCTTGGACGGCACTCCAAGTCTTCCCCATGCTGCTTCCTGCAGGTGCAAGCCGCGGTGAGAGCCATGCTGCAGAGACTCACGTCCTGTGAGTCTGTGGACGCCGGGCTGCAAATGGCCATTGTCAGCCTGACTGAAGAACACCCGGGCCACGTGGTGATGAGCCTCCTGCGCTGTGCCCCAACGTGTGATGGGTACGGGGCACAAGTGCCTGGAGAGCTCGGTGCTCACTGGCCCGTAGGACCCCTGGCCCTGTACAGCCTGTCCAGCGGGCTCTGCCAGACAGGCGGAGAGCAGCGGCACCCTGGGGCCCCTCTGTTTCCTGAGCCTGCTGCCATGCTCCCTCCCGGCCCCCTGCAGCTGCACGGGGCATGGTACTGACGCACAGCTCTGCTCCCACAGAGCGGCCGCGCTGATGTGGAGAGCCATGGGCACGTCAGCAGTAGCCGTGGAGGAGGTGCTTCCAGCGCTGCTCTCTGCCATAGAGGAGCAGCCAGCGTACGGCGGCTTCCTCTGCAGCGGGGACAAGCAGGCCCTCCTTGCCCTGGCTGTGAGTTTCTGGAGCTGGCCTATGCTGGCCTTCCAGGTGGCCTTCTCAGAAGCTCTCCATGCTCTCCCCAGCCTGCAGCTCCCTGCCTGGGCTGAAAGCTGAGCTAGGGGCAGCAGGCTGGCTGCTCCCCCTGCCTCTCCCCTGGGGCCCTGCCTCATGGACACCTCGGCGCTGAGTGCTGCCTCGGGCTGCTTTGTCTCTTGCAGGCAACTCTGGTGCTGTGGAGGATTGCATACATGCCCGAGTGGCACTATGCAATACTCCTTCATTCTCCGCACCTGCTTGTGGCTCTGCTCTTGCGAATTTTCATCACCACAGAGCAGAGGGCAGAGGATGTGGAAAGCCAGAGCTTCTGGAGAGCGTGCTGGGAGGAACACGGCCTTGCCAGCCAGCCCAACAGGTGCCAGTCAGCCTGTCCTTCCCACTCCCTTGCGGCCAGGGCCAGTGCTCCCAGAGTGACCCGGCCTTTGCTCGGCACACAGGTTTGCAGTGCAGACCATGAAGGCTCTGCTCTCCCAAGTGGGCTTTGGCAAGAACCTGCTGGCTCTGGAGCACACGCAGCTCTGGGACGCCTTGCTCTGTGCCCACACCCAGCACTATGCAGCGGGCCTGCTGGCCAGGTGAGATCCCCTACTCCCCGCCGCCAGCGCCAGCATTTGTGCCCCGTGCCCGGAGTGCCCCATACAGTTGCTGGGCTTGTAAGCAAGAGGGCCTTGTCACCGAGGGAGGGCCCAGCAGACTGCAAAGGGCTGTCAGAGGAGGATGCCCAGCAGCAGCCGCCTCCCAAGGGGCCCGTGTCCCCTTGCAGAGTGCTGGGCAAAGATGGGACCTGTGTGAGTCACTCCTGGGAGAGGTTTGCCCGCCCGGCTCAGGGCCTCGGTGCCTTTTTCCCCTGCCAGGGAGATGCGCTCTGCCTTGAGCCCCTTGTGTCCCCACATGGCCTCGCACCTGCTCAGCCTGCTGGTGGGGAAGCAGCCCCGCTGGCATCTGCCTGCTGTGGCCTTCTTGCTGGAGGTGAGCCTGATGGCCAGCGCTGCCTGGCTGAGCTGCCTGC
The DNA here is from genome assembly GCF_051311805.1 of Agelaius phoeniceus. Classification (NCBI taxonomy): domain Eukaryota; kingdom Metazoa; phylum Chordata; class Aves; order Passeriformes; family Icteridae; genus Agelaius; species Agelaius phoeniceus. The sequence goes on from NC_135296.1 coordinate 1,740,591, forward strand.
CAGCTCTCTGGCCTTTGTCTCCCGCTCCCTCCTGGCCATGGCAAGATGGCCCTGGCAGGAGACTTTCCTTGCATTCCCTCAATCTGGCCTCTGACCGTGGCTCTGTTCCTCTCTCTTGCAGCTCTTCAAGCCCTCAGGGAAGATGAGAGCCCATCTTGCATGAGCCTATGGATTCCCATCAAATTCCAAAGAAGATCTGCAGAACTTCCTTTGTCTCCTGCATCACCTGGAGCGGCCTCCCTCAGAGATTTCCAGTTCCCATCCAAGATGGGACCCCCTGCAGGGCAGAAGGGACCAGCTGCAGCTCCAGGCACAGCTCTGGCTGCTCCCAGCTGAGCCTGTGCCAAGCTCCAGCAGCTCTTGCAGGCTCCCTCCCTGTTGGCAGCTCCTTCCCTGCCGCCCTCAGGCCCTGCCCATGCCCTTTTTTACCTCCCAGCTGACCCCTTGGCTTTGCTTTTCCCTAATAAACTGGTTGGCTTTTTCACTTGACCCGCGTCTCTGTGGAGCTGAAGCGGCGCAAAACCTGAGCCCGGGGACATGCAGGGCCCTGCTGCCCTTCTCCTCCCCGCTGTGTTCCGTGCACAGACAGAGAGGAAGAAGGGCAGCTCAGGCTGCAAAGGTCCCTGTCCCGCTGCTCCAGTTGCACAGCAGCGTGGACTTCAAGGCCGTGTCCAGCACACTGAAGGGGAAAAGGAGCCTGGTTTTAGAAGAGCCAACTGGAGTGTGCTCTGAAGCCAGCTGTGAGGGATTCCAGTGCAAGCATCCAGCCAGGGCAAAGGAGCTTGCAATGCCGCAAGTTTCCACCAAGAGCCTCCTGAAAGCACAGCAATGCTCTATCCCTACCCAGGGACGGGAAGAGGGCAGGAGCAGAGACCATGGTGGCCTAGCAGTGAGCTTTGTCTGTGCCTAAAAGCAAATGAAGCAGCAGCGGCAGCGGAGTGGCTGGGACTCGGGGGCGCCACCGTCCCAGCGGCGGCAGCGCTGTCGGGCAGTGCCTGCACGCTGGGCGCGCTTCCGGCGGCTCTGCTCTCCCCACAAGCGAGGAATCAGGCAGCCCCTGCCTCGGATGCAGGCAGAAAGCCAAGCAAGTGAGAGCAGAGGCAGGGGCCCCTTCCCATCACTGCGGGGCAAGGCTGCAAAAGAGCCGCTGTGTCTTCCTGCAGAGACCTGTGCTTGGGCTGTGCTGAGCCCAGAGCCGGCCAGCTTGTGCTGTGCTGTGGCAAGAGCCTTCTGGGCAGGCAGGCAGAAGTGCTGCGTGCACAGTGGGCAAGGGGCTGAGGAGAGCCTCCTGCGGGAACAGGGCTCCGCTCCCTGGCTGGCAACAGCCTGCTTTTGCTGCCGTCAGCGCGGGCAGGAGTTCAGGCACTTGAAGGGGCAGCGGGCACCTCTTGTTTCTAGGGGGCCCAGGGCTGCGCACCACAAGGGACACGAGGAAACAGACTCGGCAGAAGGAAGATGAGCTCCAGCTGGAGTGCCTGTGCTCCAAGGTGCACGAGTAATTCAGCCTTGCCAGGCTTTCTTACGTGCATGTTGGTGTTCCCCGGGAAATGGAGGCATTTGGGGAAATGCCTTTGGAAGAGAGGGGCTTGCTTCTCAAGCCAAGTGCTTGCCCAGGAGCCCCCAGTGAGGTAGGTACAGCTGGCCCCCTTTGGCTCATGGCGCTCCTTTCCATCCTTGAGGCCCCTTGCACTTGGCAGAGGGGCGTGGCAAGGGAGAAGGCTGTGAAGAGCAGCTTTGGCACCTGCCTGGGCCTGCAGAGACCAAGGCAAGCAGCAGTGGCAGGGTGTGTCCCCCCTCTTGGAGCACAGGACAGAGGGGGATCATCTGTGTCCAGCCCAGAGCCCCAAATGCCTCTCAGAGAGCTGTGAATTCAAAGGCCTTTCTGCAGACACTGATGGCATCTTGCCTGTATTTGAACTCTTGGCAAGATGCCTTTGCCTCTTGCTTGCTGGAAGCTGCTCTGCTCCAGGGCTGGCAGCCAGCTGGGCTGTGCGGGCAGCGTGGAGAGTCCTTGCCGAGCACTTGGCGGGCCATGGTGTGTCCAGGGCTGTGTTAGACACTGGTGTGTTAGACAGGCGGGGGCACCTTGGCTGGGGAGGGGACGGCCCCGGGGCACGTGGCAGCGTGTCCCTTTGTGACACGGTGCAGCGGGCTCACCGTGGGAACGGAAGGGACAGCGTGTCAGAGCAGCCCTTTGTGACAGGCGCTGACATAGGCTCTGCCGTTGCCGCGGCCACGCCACAGTGCTGGGTGCATGCGACGGGACAGGACGGGACAGAGCGGTGCTGTGAGGCGCCCCCGCACAGCTGGCTCGTTCCTCGCTGACCCGGAGCTTTTCCCAGGCGCTCCTCCTGCGGCTGGCCTCACGGCCAGACCTCGGGACTCGCTGACTCGGAGCTTTTGCAAGGCATCTCCCATCCCTGCGGCCGGTGCCCTGGTGGCCAGGCCGTGGCACTTGGCGAGCTCCATCGTTCACCAGGAGTCTCCTGTCATTGTGGCAGGAGCCCTGGAGTGCAGGACTTGCTGTCCTGTAGCCTTGCTGAGGCTCCTCTGTTGCAGGTGCCTGCAAGGCACCAGTGCAGCACTCGCTGACTCGGAGCCTTGCTGAGGCATCTGTCTGGAAGGTGCCCTTGAGGTCAGAGAGCGGGATGGCGGGCAGACTGCTCAGCCTGTTCAAGGCCCTTTGGGGCAAGAAAAGCAAAGGCCCTGCAGCTGGCCCAGCGCAGCAGCCTGCAGAGCCGGAGCACTTACAGCCGCTGCAGGATGGTGAGTGGCAGAGCTGGGCCGCAGGGCCGGTGCCTGCGGCCAGCCTGTCCCCATCCCATCCCATCCCATCCCATCCCATCCCATCCCATCCCATCCCATCCCATCCCATCCCATCCCATCCCATCCCATCCCATCCCATCCCTGTGGCCATTCCCATGGATGGGACGGGACAGGGGCTGGGGCTGTTCTCCTGATGGCCGTACTCCGTCCCCTGGGCACGCGGGGGGTTGTCCCTGCCTGGGGAGCGCAGGGCTGGCCTGTGTTCTCTGGCCTCTCTGGCAGCCCCTCAGCTCTGGCTGCGCTGGCTCTTTGGCAGATGCAGCCAAGGAGCGGAGGCAAGAGCAGGAGCCCAGGCGTGGCCGCTTCCGCAGAGCAGCGCAGGTACCTGCGGCCATCCCCACCTGGGCCGGGCCTGCCGGCCCTGCTCGGCAGGGCCCCACGCTTGGAGCAGACCATGGAAGGTCCCTCTCTTGCCGCCCTTCCTTCTGCTGCAGACACTGCGGAGGTTGCTGCAGCATCGGCGCACAAAGAGTGGTGGCCCCGCACCCGAGGGCACGGCCGAGCCCGACTCCAGGCCCGGCCAGCTGCGGGCAGAGGCTGCTGCCAGCACAGCGTCCTCTGACCTGGCCGCCAGCTCAGACTGGGAAACTGATGAGGCTTGCGAGGAGGCTGACATGGCCCTGATGGAGGGCATGGCCACCAGCAACACCATCACTCAGGCCATCGCAGAGACTGAGGCCATGCCCACGCTGCCTGTGAGTCCTGGACCCAGTCTGGAGTTTTTGCAGAAGGGTTTTTATTCTGCGCAGCAGCCTGGGGCCAGGGCCCAAGGCCTCCCAGGATGACGTGGCCCCTCAAGCCATGTCCGCTGGGCCCCCTCCGCCCCATCACACTGGGCTGGGAAGGCAAGCACTTCTTGGGGGAAGCTGGGCCACTTGCTGCCTTGGACGGCACTCCAAGTCTTCCCCATGCTGCTTCCTGCAGGTGCAAGCCGCGGTGAGAGCCATGCTGCAGAGACTCACGTCCTGTGAGTCTGTGGACGCCGGGCTGCAAATGGCCATTGTCAGCCTGACTGAAGAACACCCGGGCCACGTGGTGATGAGCCTCCTGCGCTGTGCCCCAACGTGTGACGGGTACGGGGCACAAGTGCCTGGAGAGCTCGGTGCTCACTGGCCCGTAGGACCCCTGGCCCTGTACAGCCTGTCCAGCGGGCTCTGCCAGACAGGCGGAGAGCAGCGGCACCCTGGGGCCCCTCTGTTTCCTGAGCCTGCTGCCATGCTCCCTCCCGGCCCCCTGCAGCTGCACGGGGCACGGTACTGACGCACAGCTCTGCTCCCACAGAGCGGCGGCGCTGATGTGGAGAGCCATGGGCACGTCAGCAGTAGCCGTGGAGGAGGTGCTTCCAGCGCTGCTCTCTGCCATAGAGGAGCAGCCAGCGTACGGCGGCTTCCTCTGCAGCGGGGACAACCAGGCCCTCCTTGCCCTGGCTGTGAGTTTCTGGAGCTGGCCTATGCTGGCCTTCCAGGTGGCCTTCTCAGAAGCTCTCCATGCTCTCCCCAGCCTGCAGCTCCCTGCCTGGGCTGAAAGCTGAGCTAGGGGCAGCAGGCTGGCTGCTGGCCCTGCCTCTCCCCTGGGGCCCTGCCTCATGGACACCTCGGCGCTGAGCGCTGCCTCGGGCTGCTTTGTCTCTTGCAGGCAACTCTGGTGCTGTGGAGGATTGCATACATGCCCGAGTGGCACTATGCAATACTCCTTCATTCTCCGCACCTGCTTGTGGCTCTGCTCTTGCGAATTTTCATCACCACAGAGCAGAGGGCAGAGGATGTGGAAAGCCAGAGCTTCTGGAGAGCGTGCTGGGAGGAACACGGCCTTGCCAGCCAGCCCAACAGGTGCCAGTCAGCCTGTCCTTCCCACTCCCTTGCGGCCAGGGCCAGTGCTCCCAGAGTGACCCGGCCTTTGCTCGGCACACAGGTTTGCAGTGCAGACCATGAAGGCTCTGCTCTCCCAAGTGGGCTTTGGCAAGAACCTGCTGGCTCTGGAGCACACGCAGCTCTGGGACGCCTTGCTCTGTGCCCACACCCAGCACTATGCAGCGGGCCTGCTGGCCAGGTGAGATCCCCTACTCCCCGCCGCCAGCGCCAGCATTTGTGCCCCGTGCCCGGAGTGCCCCATGCAGTTGCTGGGCTTGTAAGCAAGAGGGCCTTGTCACCGAGGGAGGGCCCAGCAGACTGCAAAGGGCTGTCAGAGGAGGATGCCCAGCAGCAGCCGCCTCCCAAGGGGCCCGTGTCCCCTTGCAGAGTGCTGGGCAAAGATGGGACCTGTGTGAGTCACTCCTGGGAGAGGTTTGCCCGCCCGGCTCAGGGCCTCGGTGCCTTTTTCCCCTGCCAGGGAGATGCGCTCTGCCTTGAGCCCCTTGTGTCCCCACATGGCCTCGCACCTGCTCAGCCTGCTGGTGGGGAAGCAGCCCCGCTGGCATCTGCCTGCTGTGGCCTTCTTGCTGGAGGTGAGCCTGATGGCCAGCGCTGCCTGGCTGAGCTGCCTGCCAGCTCTCTGGCCTTTGTCTCCCGCTCCCTCCTGGCCATGGCAAGATGGCCCTGGCAGGAGACTTTCCTTGCATTCCCTCAATCTGGCCTCTGACCGTGGCTCTGTTCCTCTCTCTTGCAGCTCTTCAAGCCCTCAGGGAAGATGAGAGCCCATCTTGCATGAGCCTATGGATTCCCATCAAATTCCAAAGAAGATCTGCAGAACTTCCTTTGTCTCCTGCATCACCTGGAGCGGCCTCCCTCAGAGATTTCCAGTTCCCATCCAAGATGGGACCCCCTGCAGGGCAGAAGGGACCAGCTGCAGCTCCAGGCACAGCTCTGGCTGCTCCCAGCTGAGCCTGTGCCAAGCTCCAGCAGCTCTTGCAGGCTCCCTCCCTGTTGGCAGCTCCTTCCCTGCCGCCCTCAGGCCCTGCCCATGCCCTTTTTTACCTCCCAGCTGACCCCTTGGCTTTGCTTTTCCCTAATAAACTGGTTGGCTTTTTCACTTGACCCGCGTCTCTGTGGAGCTGAAGCGGCGCAAAACCTGAGCCCGGGGACATGCAGGGCCCTGCTGCCCTTCTCCTCCCCGCTGTGTTCCGTGCACAGACAGAGAGGAAGAAGGGCAGCTCAGGCTGCAAAGGTCCCTGTCCCGCTGCTCCAGTTGCACAGCAGCGTGGACTTCAAGGCCGTGTCCAGCACACTGAAGGGGAAAAGGAGCCTGGTTTTAGAAGAGCCAACTGGAGTGTGCTCTGAAGCCAGCTGTGAGGGATTCCAGTGCAAGCATCCAGCCAGGGCAAAGGAGCTTGCAATGCCGCAAGTTTCCACCAAGAGCCTCCTGAAAGCACAGCAATGCTCTATCCCTACCCAGGGACGGGAAGAGGGCAGGAGCAGAGACCATGGTGGCCTAGCAGTGAGCTTTGTCTGTGCCTAAAAGCAAATGAAGCAGCAGCGGCAGCGGAGTGGCTGGGACTCGGGGGCGCCACCGTCCCAGCGGCGGCAGCGCTGTCGGGCAGTGCCTGCACGCTGGGCGCGCTTCCGGCGGCTCTGCTCTCCCCACAAGCGAGGAATCAGGCAGCCCCTGCCTCGGATGCAGGCAGAAAGCCAAGCAAGTGAGAGCAGAGGCAGGGGCCCCTTCCCATCACTGCGGGGCAAGGCTGCAAAAGAGCCGCTGTGTCTTCCTGCAGAGACCTGTGCTTGGGCTGTGCTGAGCCCAGAGCCGGCCAGCTTGTGCTGTGCTGTGGCAAGAGCCTTCTGGGCAGGCAGGCAGAAGTGCTGCGTGCACAGTGGGCAAGGGGCTGAGGAGAGCCTCCTGCGGGAACAGGGCTCCGCTCCCTGGCTGGCAACAGCCTGCTTTTGCTGCCGTCAGCGCGGGCAGGAGTTCAGGCACTTGAAGGGGCAGCGGGCACCTCTTGTTTCTAGGGGGCCCAGGGCTGCGCACCACAAGGGACACGAGGAAACAGACTCGGCAGAAGGAAGATGAGCTCCAGCTGGAGTGCCTGTGCTCCAAGGTGCACGAGTAATTCAGCCTTGCCAGGCTTTCTTACGTGCATGTTGGTGTTCCCCGGGAAATGGAGGCATTTGGGGAAATGCCTTTGGAAGAGAGGGGCTTGCTTCTCAAGCCAAGTGCTTGCCCAGGAGCCCCCAGTGAGGTAGGTACAGCTGGCCCCCTTTGGCTCATGGCGCTCCTTTCCATCCTTGAGGCCCCTTGCACTTGGCAGAGGGGCGTGGCAAGGGAGAAGGCTGTGAAGAGCAGCTTTGGCACCTGCCTGGGCCTGCAGAGACCAAGGCAAGCAGCAGTGGCAGGGTGTGTCCCCCCTCTTGGAGCACAGGACAGAGGGGGATCATCTGTGTCCAGCCCAGAGCCCCAAATGCCTCTCAGAGAGCTGTGAATTCAAAGGCCTTTCTGCAGACACTGATGGCATCTTGCCTGTATTTGAACTCTTGGCAAGATGCCTTTGCCTCTTGCTTGCTGGAAGCTGCTCTGCTCCAGGGCTGGCAGCCAGCTGGGCTGTGCGGGCAGCGTGGAGAGTCCTTGCCGAGCACTTGGCGGGCCATGGTGTGTCCAGGGCTGTGTTAGACACTGGTGTGTTAGACAGGCGGGGGCACCTTGGCTGGGGAGGGGACGGCCCCGGGGCACGTGGCAGCGTGTCCCTTTGTGACACGGTGCAGCGGGCTCACCGTGGGAACGGAAGGGACAGCGTGTCAGAGCAGCCCTTTGTGACAGGCGCTGACATAGGCTCTGCCGTTGCCGCGGCCACGCCACAGTGCTGGGTGCATGCGACGGGACAGGACGGGACAGAGCGGTGCTGTGAGGCGCCCCCGCACAGCTGGCTCGTTCCTCGCTGACCCGGAGCTTTTCCCAGGCGCTCCTCCTGCGGCTGGCCTCACGGCCAGACCTCGGGACTCGCTGACTCGGAGCTTTTGCAAGGCATCTCCCATCCCTGCGGCCGGTGCCCTGGTGGCCAGGCCGTGGCACTTGGCGAGCTCCATCGTTCACCAGGAGTCTCCTGTCATTGTGGCAGGAGCCCTGGAGTGCAGGACTTGCTGTCCTGTAGCCTTGCTGAGGCTCCTCTGTTGCAGGTGCCTGCAAGGCACCAGTGCAGCACTCGCTGACTCGGAGCCTTGCTGAGGCATCTGTCTGGAAGGTGCCCTTGAGGTCAGAGAGCGGGATGGCGGGCAGACTGCTCAGCCTGTTCAAGGCCCTTTGGGGCAAGAAAAGCAAAGGCCCTGCAGCTGGCCCAGCGCAGCAGCCTGCAGAGCCGGAGCACTTACAGCCGCTGCAGGATGGTGAGTGGCAGAGCTGGGCCGCAGGGCCGGTGCCTGCGGCCAGCCTGTCCCCATCCCATCCCATCCCATCCCATCCCATCCCATCCCATCCCATCCCATCCCATCCCATCCCATCCCATCCCATCCCATCCCATCCCATCCCTGTGGCCATTCCCATGGATGGGACGGGACAGGGGCTGGGGCTGTTCTCCTGATGGCCGTACTCCGTCCCCTGGGCACGCGGGGGGTTGTCCCTGCCTGGGGAGCGCAGGGCTGGCCTGTGTTCTCTGGCCTCTCTGGCAGCCCCTCAGCTCTGGCTGCGCTGGCTCTTTGGCAGATGCAGCCAAGGAGCGGAGGCAAGAGCAGGAGCCCAGGCGTGGCCGCTTCCGCAGAGCAGCGCAGGTACCTGCGGCCATCCCCACCTGGGCCGGGCCTGCCGGCCCTGCTCGGCAGGGCCCCACGCTTGGAGCAGACCATGGAAGGTCCCTCTCTTGCCGCCCTTCCTTCTGCTGCAGACACTGCGGAGGTTGCTGCAGCATCGGCGCACAAAGAGTGGTGGCCCCGCACCCGAGGGCACGGCCGAGCCCGACTCCAGGCCCGGCCAGCTGCGGGCAGAGGCTGCTGCCAGCACAGCGTCCTCTGACCTGGCCGCCAGCTCAGACTGGGAAACTGATGAGGCTTGCGAGGAGGCTGACATGGCCCTGATGGAGGGCATGGCCACCAGCAACACCATCACTCAGGCCATCGCAGAGACTGAGGCCATGCCCACGCTGCCTGTGAGTCCTGGACCCAGTCTGGAGTTTTTGCAGAAGGGTTTTTATTCTGCGCAGCAGCCTGGGGCCAGGGCCCAAGGCCTCCCAGGATGACGTGGCCCCTCAAGCCATGTCCGCTGGGCCCCCTCCGCCCCATCACACTGGGCTGGGAAGGCAAGCACTTCTTGGGGGAAGCTGGGCCACTTGCTGCCTTGGACGGCACTCCAAGTCTTCCCCATGCTGCTTCCTGCAGGTGCAAGCCGCGGTGAGAGCCATGCTGCAGAGACTCACGTCCTGTGAGTCTGTGGACGCCGGGCTGCAAATGGCCATTGTCAGCCTGACTGAAGAACACCCGGGCCACGTGGTGATGAGCCTCCTGCGCTGTGCCCCAACGTGTGACGGGTACGGGGCACAAGTGCCTGGAGAGCTCGGTGCTCACTGGCCCGTAGGACCCCTGGCCCTGTACAGCCTGTCCAGCGGGCTCTGCCAGACAGGCGGAGAGCAGCGGCACCCTGGGGCCCCTCTGTTTCCTGAGCCTGCTGCCATGCTCCCTCCCGGCCCCCTGCAGCTGCACGGGGCACGGTACTGACGCACAGCTCTGCTCCCACAGAGCGGCGGCGCTGATGTGGAGAGCCATGGGCACGTCAGCAGTAGCCGTGGAGGAGGTGCTTCCAGCGCTGCTCTCTGCCATAGAGGAGCAGCCAGCGTACGGCGGCTTCCTCTGCAGCGGGGACAACCAGGCCCTCCTTGCCCTGGCTGTGAGTTTCTGGAGCTGGCCTATGCTGGCCTTCCAGGTGGCCTTCTCAGAAGCTCTCCATGCTCTCCCCAGCCTGCAGCTCCCTGCCTGGGCTGAAAGCTGAGCTAGGGGCAGCAGGCTGGCTGCTGGCCCTGCCTCTCCCCTGGGGCCCTGCCTCATGGACACCTCGGCGCTGAGCGCTGCCTCGGGCTGCTTTGTCTCTTGCAGGCAACTCTGGTGCTGTGGAGGATTGCATACATGCCCGAGTGGCACTATGCAATACTCCTTCATTCTCCGCACCTGCTTGTGGCTCTGCTCTTGCGAATTTTCATCACCACAGAGCAGAGGGCAGAGGATGTGGAAAGCCAGAGCTTCTGGAGAGCGTGCTGGGAGGAACACGGCCTTGCCAGCCAGCCCAACAGGTGCCAGTCAGCCTGTCCTTCCCACTCCCTTGCGGCCAGGGCCAGTGCTCCCAGAGTGACCCGGCCTTTGCTCGGCACACAGGTTTGCAGTGCAGACCATGAAGGCTCTGCTCTCCCAAGTGGGCTTTGGCAAGAACCTGCTGGCTCTGGAGCACACGCAGCTCTGGGACGCCTTGCTCTGTGCCCACACCCAGCACTATGCAGCGGGCCTGCTGGCCAGGTGAGATCCCCTACTCCCCGCCGCCAGCGCCAGCATTTGTGCCCCGTGCCCGGAGTGCCCCATGCAGTTGCTGGGCTTGTAAGCAAGAGGGCCTTGTCACCGAGGGAGGGCCCAGCAGACTGCAAAGGGCTGTCAGAGGAGGATGCCCAGCAGCAGCCGCCTCCCAAGGGGCCCGTGTCCCCTTGCAGAGTGCTGGGCAAAGATGGGACCTGTGTGAGTCACTCCTGGGAGAGGTTTGCCCGCCCGGCTCAGGGCCTCGGTGCCTTTTTCCCCTGCCAGGGAGATGCGCTCTGCCTTGAGCCCCTTGTGTCCCCACATGGCCTCGCACCTGCTCAGCCTGCTGGTGGGGAAGCAGCCCCGCTGGCATCTGCCTGCTGTGGCCTTCTTGCTGGAGGTGAGCCTGATGGCCAGCGCTGCCTGGCTGAGCTGCCTGCCAGCTCTCTGGCCTTTGTCTCCCGCTCCCTCCTGGCCATGGCAAGATGGCCCTGGCAGGAGACTTTCCTTGCATTCCCTCAATCTGGCCTCTGACCGTGGCTCTGTTCCTCTCTCTTGCAGCTCTTCAAGCCCTCAGGGAAGATGAGAGCCCATCTTGCATGAGCCTATGGATTCCCATCAAATTCCAAAGAAGATCTGCAGAACTTCCTTTGTCTCCTGCATCACCTGGAGCGGCCTCCCTCAGAGATTTCCAGTTCCCATCCAAGATGGGACCCCCTGCAGGGCAGAAGGGACCAGCTGCAGCTCCAGGCACAGCTCTGGCTGCTCCCAGCTGAGCCTGTGCCAAGCTCCAGCAGCTCTTGCAGGCTCCCTCCCTGTTGGCAGCTCCTTCCCTGCCGCCCTCAGGCCCTGCCCATGCCCTTTTTTACCTCCCAGCTGACCCCTTGGCTTTGCTTTTCCCTAATAAACTGGTTGGCTTTTTCACTTGACCCGCGTCTCTGTGGAGCTGAAGCGGCGCAAAACCTGAGCCCGGGGACATGCAGGGCCCTGCTGCCCTTCTCCTCCCCGCTGTGTTCCGTGCACAGACAGAGAGGAAGAAGGGCAGCTCAGGCTGCAAAGGTCCCTGTCCCGCTGCTCCAGTTGCACAGCAGCGTGGACTTCAAGGCCGTGTCCAGCACACTGAAGGGGAAAAGGAGCCTGGTTTTAGAAGAGCCAACTGGAGTGTGCTCTGAAGCCAGCTGTGAGGGATTCCAGTGCAAGCATCCAGCCAGGGCAAAGGAGCTTGCAATGCCGCAAGTTTCCACCAAGAGCCTCCTGAAAGCACAGCAATGCTCTATCCCTACCCAGGGACGGGAAGAGGGCAGGAGCAGAGACCATGGTGGCCTAGCAGTGAGCTTTGTCTGTGCCTAAAAGCAAATGAAGCAGCAGCGGCAGCGGAGTGGCTGGGACTCGGGGGCGCCACCGTCCCAGCGGCGGCAGCGCTGTCGGGCAGTGCCTGCACGCTGGGCGCGCTTCCGGCGGCTCTGCTCTCCCCACAAGCGAGGAATCAGGCAGCCCCTGCCTCGGATGCAGGCAGAAAGCCAAGCAAGTGAGAGCAGAGGCAGGGGCCCCTTCCCATCACTGCGGGGCAAGGCTGCAAAAGAGCCGCTGTGTCTTCCTGCAGAGACCTGTGCTTGGGCTGTGCTGAGCCCAGAGCCGGCCAGCTTGTGCTGTGCTGTGGCAAGAGCCTTCTGGGCAGGCAGGCAGAAGTGCTGCGTGCACAGTGGGCAAGGGGCTGAGGAGAGCCTCCTGCGGGAACAGGGCTCCGCTCCCTGGCTGGCAACAGCCTGCTTTTGCTGCCGTCAGCGCGGGCAGGAGTTCAGGCACTTGAAGGGGCAGCGGGCACCTCTTGTTTCTAGGGGGCCCAGGGCTGCGCACCACAAGGGACACGAGGAAACAGACTCGGCAGAAGGAAGATGAGCTCCAGCTGGAGTGCCTGTGCTCCAAGGTGCACGAGTAATTCAGCCTTGCCAGGCTTTCTTACGTGCATGTTGGTGTTCCCCGGGAAATGGAGGCATTTGGGGAAATGCCTTTGGAAGAGAGGGGCTTGCTTCTCAAGCCAAGTGCTTGCCCAGGAGCCCCCAGTGAGGTAGGTACAGCTGGCCCCCTTTGGCTCATGGCGCTCCTTTCCATCCTTGAGGCCCCTTGCACTTGGCAGAGGGGCGTGGCAAGGGAGAAGGCTGTGAAGAGCAGCTTTGGCACCTGCCTGGGCCTGCAGAGACCAAGGCAAGCAGCAGTGGCAGGGTGTGTCCCCCCTCTTGGAGCACAGGACAGAGGGGGATCATCTGTGTCCAGCCCAGAGCCCCAAATGCCTCTCAGAGAGCTGTGAATTCAAAGGCCTTTCTGCAGACACTGATGGCATCTTGCCTGTATTTGAACTCTTGGCAAGATGCCTTTGCCTCTTGCTTGCTGGAAGCTGCTCTGCTCCAGGGCTGGCAGCCAGCTGGGCTGTGCGGGCAGCGTGGAGAGTCCTTGCCGAGCACTTGGCGGGCCATGGTGTGTCCAGGGCTGTGTTAGACACTGGTGTGTTAGACAGGCGGGGGCACCTTGGCTGGGGAGGGGACGGCCCCGGGGCACGTGGCAGCGTGTCCCTTTGTGACACGGTGCAGCGGGCTCACCGTGGGAACGGAAGGGACAGCGTGTCAGAGCAGCCCTTTGTGACAGGCGCTGACATAGGCTCTGCCGTTGCCGCGGCCACGCCACAGTGCTGGGTGCATGCGACGGGACAGGACGGGACAGAGCGGTGCTGTGAGGCGCCCCCGCACAGCTGGCTCGTTCCTCGCTGACCCGGAGCTTTTCCCAGGCGCTCCTCCTGCGGCTGGCCTCACGGCCAGACCTCGGGACTCGCTGACTCGGAGCTTTTGCAAGGCATCTCCCATCCCTGCGGCCGGTGCCCTGGTGGCCAGGCCGTGGCACTTGGCGAGCTCCATCGTTCACCAGGAGTCTCCTGTCATTGTGGCAGGAGCCCTGGAGTGCAGGACTTGCTGTCCTGTAGCCTTGCTGAGGCTCCTCTGTTGCAGGTGCCTGCAAGGCACCAGTGCAGCACTCGCTGACTCGGAGCCTTGCTGAGGCATCTGTCTGGAAGGTGCCCTTGAGGTCAGAGAGCGGGATGGCGGGCAGACTGCTCAGCCTGTTCAAGGCCCTTTGGGGCAAGAAAAGCAAAGGCCCTGCAGCTGGCCCAGCGCAGCAGCCTGCAGAGCCGGAGCACTTACAGCCGCTGCAGGATGGTGAGTGGCAGAGCTGGGCCGCAGGGCCGGTGCCTGCGGCCAGCCTGTCCCCATCCCATCCCATCCCATCCCATCCCATCCCATCCCATCCCATCCCATCCCATCCCATCCCATCCCATCCCATCCCATCCCTGTGGCCATTCCCATGGATGGGACGGGACAGGGGCTGGGGCTGTTCTCCTGATGGCCGTACTCCGTCCCCTGGGCACGCGGGGGGTTGTCCCTGCCTGGGGAGCGCAGGGCTGGCCTGTGTTCTCTGGCCTCTCTGGCAGCCCCTCAGCTCTGGCTGCGCTGGCTCTTTGGCAGATGCAGCCAAGGAGCGGAGGCAAGAGCAGGAGCCCAGGCGTGGCCGCTTCCGCAGAGCAGCGCAGGTACCTGCGGCCATCCCCACCTGGGCCGGGCCTGCCGGCCCTGCTCGGCAGGGCCCCACGCTTGGAGCAGACCATGGAAGGTCCCTCTCTTGCCGCCCTTCCTTCTGCTGCAGACACTGCGGAGGTTGCTGCAGCATCGGCGCACAAAGAGTGGTGGCCCCGCACCCGAGGGCACGGCCGAGCCCGACTCCAGGCCCGGCCAGCTGCGGGCAGAGGCTGCTGCCAGCACAGCGTCCTCTGACCTGGCCGCCAGCTCAGACTGGGAAACTGATGAGGCTTGCGAGGAGGCTGACATGGCCCTGATGGAGGGCATGGCCACCAGCAACACCATCACTCAGGCCATCGCAGAGACTGAGGCCATGCCCACGCTGCCTGTGAGTCCTGGACCCAGTCTGGAGTTTTTGCAGAAGGGTTTTTATTCTGCGCAGCAGCCTGGGGCCAGGGCCCAAGGCCTCCCAGGATGACGTGGCCCCTCAAGCCATGTCCGCTGGGCCCCCTCCGCCCCATCACACTGGGCTGGGAAGGCAAGCACTTCTTGGGGGAAGCTGGGCCACTTGCTGCCTTGGACGGCACTCCAAGTCTTCCCCATGCTGCTTCCTGCAGGTGCAAGCCGCGGTGAGAGCCATGCTGCAGAGACTCACGTCCTGTGAGTCTGTGGACGCCGGGCTGCAAATGGCCATTGTCAGCCTGACTGAAGAACACCCGGGCCACGTGGTGATGAGCCTCCTGCGCTGTGCCCCAACGTGTGACGGGTACGGGGCACAAGTGCCTGGAGAGCTCGGTGCTCACTGGCCCGTAGGACCCCTGGCCCTGTACAGCCTGTCCAGCGGGCTCTGCCAGACAGGCGGAGAGCAGCGGCACCCTGGGGCCCCTCTGTTTCCTGAGCCTGCTGCCATGCTCCCTCCCGGCCCCCTGCAGCTGCACGGGGCACGGTACTGACGCACAGCTCTGCTCCCACAGAGCGGCGGCGCTGATGTGGAGAGCCATGGGCACGTCAGCAGTAGCCGTGGAGGAGGTGCTTCCAGCGCTGCTCTCTGCCATAGAGGAGCAGCCAGCGTACGGCGGCTTCCTCTGCAGCGGGGACAACCAGGCCCTCCTTGCCCTGGCTGTGAGTTTCTGGAGCTGGCCTATGCTGGCCTTCCAGGTGGCCTTCTCAGAAGCTCTCCATGCTCTCCCCAGCCTGCAGCTCCCTGCCTGGGCTGAAAGCTGAGCTAGGGGCAGCAGGCTGGCTGCTGGCCCTGCCTCTCCCCTGGGGCCCTGCCTCATGGACACCTCGGCGCTGAGCGCTGCCTCGGGCTGCTTTGTCTCTTGCAGGCAACTCTGGTGCTGTGGAGGATTGCATACATGCCCGAGTGGCACTATGCAATACTCCTTCATTCTCCGCACCTGCTTGTGGCTCTGCTCTTGCGAATTTTCATCACCACAGAGCAGAGGGCAGAGGATGTGGAAAGCCAGAGCTTCTGGAGAGCGTGCTGGGAGGAACACGGCCTTGCCAGCCAGCCCAACAGGTGCCAGTCAGCCTGTCCTTCCCACTCCCTTGCGGCCAGGGCCAGTGCTCCCAGAGTGACCCGGCCTTTGCTCGGCACACAGGTTTGCAGTGCAGACCATGAAGGCTCTGCTCTCCCAAGTGGGCTTTGGCAAGAACCTGCTGGCTCTGGAGCACACGCAGCTCTGGGACGCCTTGCTCTGTGCCCACACCCAGCACTATGCAGCGGGCCTGCTGGCCAGGTGAGATCCCCTACTCCCCGCCGCCAGCGCCAGCATTTGTGCCCCGTGCCCGGAGTGCCCCATGCAGTTGCTGGGCTTGTAAGCAAGAGGGCCTTGTCACCGAGGGAGGGCCCAGCAGACTGCAAAGGGCTGTCAGAGGAGGATGCCCAGCAGCAGCCGCCTCCCAAGGGGCCCGTGTCCCCTTGCAGAGTGCTGGGCAAAGATGGGACCTGTGTGAGTCACTCCTGGGAGAGGTTTGCCCGCCCGGCTCAGGGCCTCGGTGCCTTTTTCCCCTGCCAGGGAGATGCGCTCTGCCTTGAGCCCCTTGTGTCCCCACATGGCCTCGCACCTGCTCAGCCTGCTGGTGGGGAAGCAGCCCCGCTGGCATCTGCCTGCTGTGGCCTTCTTGCTGGAGGTGAGCCTGATGGCCAGCGCTGCCTGGCTGAGCTGCCTGCCAGCTCTCTGGCCTTTGTCTCCCGCTCCCTCCTGGCCATGGCAAGATGGCCCTGGCAGGAGACTTTCCTTGCATTCCCTCAATCTGGCCTCTGACCGTGGCTCTGTTCCTCTCTCTTGCAGCTCTTCAAGCCCTCAGGGAAGATGAGAGCCCATCTTGCATGAGCCTATGGATTCCCATCAAATTCCAAAGAAGATCTGCAGAACTTCCTTTGTCTCCTGCATCACCTGGAGCGGCCTCCCTCAGAGATTTCCAGTTCCCATCCAAGATGGGACCCCCTGCAGGGCAGAAGGGACCAGCTGCAGCTCCAGGCACAGCTCTGGCTGCTCCCAGCTGAGCCTGTGCCAAGCTCCAGCAGCTCTTGCAGGCTCCCTCCCTGTTGGCAGCTCCTTCCCTGCCGCCCTCAGGCCCTGCCCATGCCCTTTTTTACCTCCCAGCTGACCCCTTGGCTTTGCTTTTCCCTAATAAACTGGTTGGCTTTTTCACTTGACCCGCGTCTCTGTGGAGCTGAAGCGGCGCAAAACCTGAGCCCGGGGACATGCAGGGCCCTGCTGCCCTTCTCCTCCCCGCTGTGTTCCGTGCACAGACAGAGAGGAAGAAGGGCAGCTCAGGCTGCAAAGGTCCCTGTCCCGCTGCTCCAGTTGCACAGCAGCGTGGACTTCAAGGCCGTGTCCAGTACACTGAAGGGGAAAAGGAGCCTGGTTTTAGAAGAGCCAACTGGAGTGTGCTCTGAAGCCAGCTGTGAGGGATTCCAGTGCAAGCATCCAGCCAGGGCAAAGGAGCTTGCAATGCCGCAAGTTTCCACCAAGAGCCTCCTGAAAGCACAGCAATGCTCTATCCCTACCCAGGGACGGGAAGAGGGCAGGAGCAGAGACCATGGTGGCCTAGCAGTGAGCTTTGTCTGTGCCTAAAAGCAAATGAAGCAGCAGCGGCAGCGGAGTGGCTGGGACTCGGGGGCGCCACCGTCCCAGCGGCGGCAGCGCTGTCGGGCAGTGCCTGCACGCTGGGCGCGCTTCCGGCGGCTCTGCTCTCCCCACAAGCGAGGAATCAGGCAGCCCCTGCCTCGGATGCAGGCAGAAAGCCAAGCAAGTGAGAGCAGAGGCAGGGGCCCCTTCCCATCACTGCGGGGCAAGGCTGCAAAAGAGCCGCTGTGTCTTCCTGCAGAGACCTGTGCTTGGGCTGTGCTGAGCCCAGAGCCGGCCAGCTTGTGCTGTGCTGTGGCAAGAGCCTTCTGGGCAGGCAGGCAGAAGTGCTGCGTGCACAGTGGGCAAGGGGCTGAGGAGAGCCTCCTGCGGGAACAGGGCTCCGCTCCCTGGCTGGCAACAGCCTGCTTTTGCTGCCGTCAGCGCGGGCAGGAGTTCAGGCACTTGAAGGGGCAGCGGGCACCTCTTGTTTCTAGGGGGCCCAGGGCTGCGCACCACAAGGGACACGAGGAAACAGACTCGGCAGAAGGAAGATGAGCTCCAGCTGGAGTGCCTGTGCTCCAAGGTGCACGAGTAATTCAGCCTTGCCAGGCTTTCTTACGTGCATGTTGGTGTTCCCCGGGAAATGGAGGCATTTGGGGAAATGCCTTTGGAAGAGAGGGGCTTGCTTCTCAAGCCAAGTGCTTGCCCAGGAGCCCCCAGTGAGGTAGGTACAGCTGGCCCCCTTTGGCTCATGGCGCTCCTTTCCATCCTTGAGGCCCCTTGCACTTGGCAGAGGGGCGTGGCAAGGGAGAAGGCTGTGAAGAGCAGCTTTGGCACCTGCCTGGGCCTGCAGAGACCAAGGCAAGCAGCAGTGGCAGGGTGTGTCCCCCCTCTTGGAGCACAGGACAGAGGGGGATCATCTGTGTCCAGCCCAGAGCCCCAAATGCCTCTCAGAGAGCTGTGAATTCAAAGGCCTTTCTGCAGACACTGATGGCATCTTGCCTGTATTTGAACTCTTGGCAAGATGCCTTTGCCTCTTGCTTGCTGGAAGCTGCTCTGCTCCAGGGCTGGCAGCCAGCTGGGCTGTGCGGGCAGCGTGGAGAGTCCTTGCCGAGCACTTGGCGGGCCATGGTGTGTCCAGGGCTGTGTTAGACACTGGTGTGTTAGACAGGCGGGGGCACCTTGGCTGGGGAGGGGACGGCCCCGGGGCACGTGGCAGCGTGTCCCTTTGTGACACGGTGCAGCGGGCTCACCGTGGGAACGGAAGGGACAGCGTGTCAGAGCAGCCCTTTGTGACAGGCGCTGACATAGGCTCTGCCGTTGCCGCGGCCACGCCACAGTGCTGGGTGCATGCGACGGGACAGGACGGGACAGAGCGGTGCTGTGAGGCGCCCCCGCACAGCTGGCTCGTTCCTCGCTGACCCGGAGCTTTTCCCAGGCGCTCCTCCTGCGGCTGGCCTCACGGCCAGACCTCGGGACTCGCTGACTCGGAGCTTTTGCAAGGCATCTCCCATCCCTGCGGCCGGTGCCCTGGTGGCCAGGCCGTGGCACTTGGCGAGCTCCATCGTTCACCAGGAGTCTCCTGTCATTGTGGCAGGAGCCCTGGAGTGCAGGACTTGCTGTCCTGTAGCCTTGCTGAGGCTCCTCTGTTGCAGGTGCCTGCAAGGCACCAGTGCAGCACTCGCTGACTCGGAGCCTTGCTGAGGCATCTGTCTGGAAGGTGCCCTTGAGGTCAGAGAGCGGGATGGCGGGCAGACTGCTCAGCCTGTTCAAGGCCCTTTGGGGCAAGAAAAGCAAAGGCCCTGCAGCTGGCCCAGCGCAGCAGCCTGCAGAGCCGGAGCACTTACAGCCGCTGCAGGATGGTGAGTGGCAGAGCTGGGCCGCAGGGCCGGTGCCTGCGGCCAGCCTGTCCCCATCCCATCCCATCCCATCCCATCCCATCCCATCCCATCCCATCCCATCCCATCCCATCCCATCCCATCCCATCCCATCCCATCCCATCCCATCCCATCCCATCCCTGTGGCCATTCCCATGGATGGGACGGGACAGGGGCTGGGGCTGTTCTCCTGATGGCCGTACTCCGTCCCCTGGGCACGCGGGGGGTTGTCCCTGCCTGGGGAGCGCAGGGCTGGCCTGTGTTCTCTGGCCTCTCTGGCAGCCCCTCAGCTCTGGCTGCGCTGGCTCTTTGGCAGATGCAGCCAAGGAGCGGAGGCAAGAGCAGGAGCCCAGGCGTGGCCGCTTCCGCAGAGCAGCGCAGGTACCTGCGGCCATCCCCACCTGGGCCGGGCCTGCCGGCCCTGCTCGGCAGGGCCCCACGCTTGGAGCAGACCATGGAAGGTCCCTCTCTTGCCGCCCTTCCTTCTGCTGCAGACACTGCGGAGGTTGCTGCAGCATCGGCGCACAAAGAGTGGTGGCCCCGCACCCGAGGGCACGGCCGAGCCCGACTCCAGGCCCGGCCAGCTGCGGGCAGAGGCTGCTGCCAGCACAGCGTCCTCTGACCTGGCCGCCAGCTCAGACTGGGAAACTGATGAGGCTTGCGAGGAGGCTGACATGGCCCTGATGGAGGGCATGGCCACCAGCAACACCATCACTCAGGCCATCGCAGAGACTGAGGCCATGCCCACGCTGCCTGTGAGTCCTGGACCCAGTCTGGAGTTTTTGCAGAAGGGTTTTTATTCTGCGCAGCAGCCTGGGGCCAGGGCCCAAGGCCTCCCAGGATGACGTGGCCCCTCAAGCCATGTCCGCTGGGCCCCCTCCGCCCCATCACACTGGGCTGGGAAGGCAAGCACTTCTTGGGGGAAGCTGGGCCACTTGCTGCCTTGGACGGCACTCCAAGTCTTCCCCATGCTGCTTCCTGCAGGTGCAAGCCGCGGTGAGAGCCATGCTGCAGAGACTCACGTCCTGTGAGTCTGTGGACGCCGGGCTGCAAATGGCCATTGTCAGCCTGACTGAAGAACACCCGGGCCACGTGGTGATGAGCCTCCTGCGCTGTGCCCCAACGTGTGACGGGTACGGGGCACAAGTGCCTGGAGAGCTCGGTGCTCACTGGCCCGTAGGACCCCTGGCCCTGTACAGCCTGTCCAGCGGGCTCTGCCAGACAGGCGGAGAGCAGCGGCACCCTGGGGCCCCTCTGTTTCCTGAGCCTGCTGCCATGCTCCCTCCCGGCCCCCTGCAGCTGCACGGGGCACGGTACTGACGCACAGCTCTGCTCCCACAGAGCGGCGGCGCTGATGTGGAGAGCCATGGGCACGTCAGCAGTAGCCGTGGAGGAGGTGCTTCCAGCGCTGCTCTCTGCCATAGAGGAGCAGCCAGCGTACGGCGGCTTCCTCTGCAGCGGGGACAACCAGGCCCTCCTTGCCCTGGCTGTGAGTTTCTGGAGCTGGCCTATGCTGGCCTTCCAGGTGGCCTTCTCAGAAGCTCTCCATGCTCTCCCCAGCCTGCAGCTCCCTGCCTGGGCTGAAAGCTGAGCTAGGGGCAGCAGGCTGGCTGCTGGCCCTGCCTCTCCCCTGGGGCCCTGCCTCATGGACACCTCGGCGCTGAGCGCTGCCTCGGGCTGCTTTGTCTCTTGCAGGCAACTCTGGTGCTGTGGAGGATTGCATACATGCCCGAGTGGCACTATGCAATACTCCTTCATTCTCCGCACCTGCTTGTGGCTCTGCTCTTGCGAATTTTCATCACCACAGAGCAGAGGGCAGAGGATGTGGAAAGCCAGAGCTTCTGGAGAGCGTGCTGGGAGGAACACGGCCTTGCCAGCCAGCCCAACAGGTGCCAGTCAGCCTGTCCTTCCCACTCCCTTGCGGCCAGGGCCAGTGCTCCCAGAGTGACCCGGCCTTTGCTCGGCACACAGGTTTGCAGTGCAGACCATGAAGGCTCTGCTCTCCCAAGTGGGCTTTGGCAAGAACCTGCTGGCTCTGGAGCACACGCAGCTCTGGGACGCCTTGCTCTGTGCCCACACCCAGCACTATGCAGCGGGCCTGCTGGCCAGGTGAGATCCCCTACTCCCCGCCGCCAGCGCCAGCATTTGTGCCCCGTGCCCGGAGTGCCCCATGCAGTTGCTGGGCTTGTAAGCAAGAGGGCCTTGTCACCGAGGGAGGGCCCAGCAGACTGCAAAGGGCTGTCAGAGGAGGATGCCCAGCAGCAGCCGCCTCCCAAGGGGCCCGTGTCCCCTTGCAGAGTGCTGGGCAAAGATGGGACCTGTGTGAGTCACTCCTGGGAGAGGTTTGCCCGCCCGGCTCAGGGCCTCGGTGCCTTTTTCCCCTGCCAGGGAGATGCGCTCTGCCTTGAGCCCCTTGTGTCCCCACATGGCCTCGCACCTGCTCAGCCTGCTGGTGGGGAAGCAGCCCCGCTGGCATCTGCCTGCTGTGGCCTTCTTGCTGGAGGTGAGCCTGATGGCCAGCGCTGCCTGGCTGAGCTGCCTGCCAGCTCTCTGGCCTTTGTCTCCCGCTCCCTCCTGGCCATGGCAAGATGGCCCTGGCAGGAGACTTTCCTTGCATTCCCTCAATCTGGCCTCTGACCGTGGCTCTGTTCCTCTCTCTTGCAGCTCTTCAAGCCCTCAGGGAAGATGAGAGCCCATCTTGCATGAGCCTATGGATTCCCATCAAATTCCAAAGAAGATCTGCAGAACTTCCTTTGTCTCCTGCATCACCTGGAGCGGCCTCCCTCAGAGATTTCCAGTTCCCATCCAAGATGGGACCCCCTGCAGGGCAGAAGGGACCAGCTGCAGCTCCAGGCACAGCTCTGGCTGCTCCCAGCTGAGCCTGTGCCAAGCTCCAGCAGCTCTTGCAGGCTCCCTCCCTGTTGGCAGCTCCTTCCCTGCCGCCCTCAGGCCCTGCCCATGCCCTTTTTTACCTCCCAGCTGACCCCTTGGCTTTGCTTTTCCCTAATAAACTGGTTGGCTTTTTCACTTGACCCGCGTCTCTGTGGAGCTGAAGCGGCGCAAAACCTGAGCCCGGGGACATGCAGGGCCCTGCTGCCCTTCTCCTCCCCGCTGTGTTCCGTGCACAGACAGAGAGGAAGAAGGGCAGCTCAGGCTGCAAAGGTCCCTGTCCCGCTGCTCCAGTTGCACAGCAGCGTGGACTTCAAGGCCGTGTCCAGCACACTGAAGGGGAAAAGGAGCCTGGTTTTAGAAGAGCCAACTGGAGTGTGCTCTGAAGCCAGCTGTGAGGGATTCCAGTGCAAGCATCCAGCCAGGGCAAAGGAGCTTGCAATGCCGCAAGTTTCCACCAAGAGCCTCCTGAAAGCACAGCAATGCTCTATCCCTACCCAGGGACGGGAAGAGGGCAGGAGCAGAGACCATGGTGGCCTAGCAGTGAGCTTTGTCTGTGCCTAAAAGCAAATGAAGCAGCAGCGGCAGCGGAGTGGCTGGGACTCGGGGGCGCCACCGTCCCAGCGGCGGCAGCGCTGTCGGGCAGTGCCTGCACGCTGGGCGCGCTTCCGGCGGCTCTGCTCTCCCCACAAGCGAGGAATCAGGCAGCCCCTGCCTCGGATGCAGGCAGAAAGCCAAGCAAGTGAGAGCAGAGGCAGGGGCCCCTTCCCATCACTGCGGGGCAAGGCTGCAAAAGAGCCGCTGTGTCTTCCTGCAGAGACCTGTGCTTGGGCTGTGCTGAGCCCAGAGCCGGCCAGCTTGTGCTGTGCTGTGGCAAGAGCCTTCTGGGCAGGCAGGCAGAAGTGCTGCGTGCACAGTGGGCAAGGGGCTGAGGAGAGCCTCCTGCGGGAACAGGGCTCCGCTCCCTGGCTGGCAACAGCCTGCTTTTGCTGCCGTCAGCGCGGGCAGGAGTTCAGGCACTTGAAGGGGCAGCGGGCACCTCTTGTTTCTAGGGGGCCCAGGGCTGCGCACCACAAGGGACACGAGGAAACAGACTCGGCAGAAGGAAGATGAGCTCCAGCTGGAGTGCCTGTGCTCCAAGGTGCACGAGTAATTCAGCCTTGCCAGGCTTTCTTACGTGCATGTTGGTGTTCCCCGGGAAATGGAGGCATTTGGGGAAATGCCTTTGGAAGAGAGGGGCTTGCTTCTCAAGCCAAGTGCTTGCCCAGGAGCCCCCAGTGAGGTAGGTACAGCTGGCCCCCTTTGGCTCATGGCGCTCCTTTCCATCCTTGAGGCCCCTTGCACTTGGCAGAGGGGCGTGGCAAGGGAGAAGGCTGTGAAGAGCAGCTTTGGCACCTGCCTGGGCCTGCAGAGACCAAGGCAAGCAGCAGTGGCAGGGTGTGTCCCCCCTCTTGGAGCACAGGACAGAGGGGGATCATCTGTGTCCAGCCCAGAGCCCCAAATGCCTCTCAGAGAGCTGTGAATTCAAAGGCCTTTCTGCAGACACTGATGGCATCTTGCCTGTATTTGAACTCTTGGCAAGATGCCTTTGCCTCTTGCTTGCTGGAAGCTGCTCTGCTCCAGGGCTGGCAGCCAGCTGGGCTGTGCGGGCAGCGTGGAGAGTCCTTGCCGAGCACTTGGCGGGCCATGGTGTGTCCAGGGCTGTGTTAGACACTGGTGTGTTAGACAGGCGGGGGCACCTTGGCTGGGGAGGGGACGGCCCCGGGGCACGTGGCAGCGTGTCCCTTTGTGACACGGTGCAGCGGGCTCACCGTGGGAACGGAAGGGACAGCGTGTCAGAGCAGCCCTTTGTGACAGGCGCTGACATAGGCTCTGCCGTTGCCGCGGCCACGCCACAGTGCTGGGTGCATGCGACGGGACAGGACGGGACAGAGCGGTGCTGTGAGGCGCCCCCGCACAGCTGGCTCGTTCCTCGCTGACCCGGAGCTTTTCCCAGGCGCTCCTCCTGCGGCTGGCCTCACGGCCAGACCTCGGGACTCGCTGACTCGGAGCTTTTGCAAGGCATCTCCCATCCCTGCGGCCGGTGCCCTGGTGGCCAGGCCGTGGCACTTGGCGAGCTCCATCGTTCACCAGGAGTCTCCTGTCATTGTGGCAGGAGCCCTGGAGTGCAGGACTTGCTGTCCTGTAGCCTTGCTGAGGCTCCTCTGTTGCAGGTGCCTGCAAGGCACCAGTGCAGCACTCGCTGACTCGGAGCCTTGCTGAGGCATCTGTCTGGAAGGTGCCCTTGAGGTCAGAGAGCGGGATGGCGGGCAGACTGCTCAGCCTGTTCAAGGCCCTTTGGGGCAAGAAAAGCAAAGGCCCTGCAGCTGGCCCAGCGCAGCAGCCTGCAGAGCCGGAGCACTTACAGCCGCTGCAGGATGGTGAGTGGCAGAGCTGGGCCGCAGGGCCGGTGCCTGCGGCCAGCCTGTCCCCATCCCATCCCATCCCATCCCATCCCATCCCATCCCATCCCATCCCATCCCATCCCATCCCATCCCATCCCATCCCATCCCATCCCATCCCATCCCTGTGGCCATTCCCATGGATGGGACGGGACAGGGGCTGGGGCTGTTCTCCTGATGGCCGTACTCCGTCCCCTGGGCACGCGGGGGGTTGTCCCTGCCTGGGGAGCGCAGGGCTGGCCTGTGTTCTCTGGCCTCTCTGGCAGCCCCTCAGCTCTGGCTGCGCTGGCTCTTTGGCAGATGCAGCCAAGGAGCGGAGGCAAGAGCAGGAGCCCAGGCGTGGCCGCTTCCGCAGAGCAGCGCAGGTACCTGCGGCCATCCCCACCTGGGCCGGGCCTGCCGGCCCTGCTCGGCAGGGCCCCACGCTTGGAGCAGACCATGGAAGGTCCCTCTCTTGCCGCCCTTCCTTCTGCTGCAGACACTGCGGAGGTTGCTGCAGCATCGGCGCACAAAGAGTGGTGGCCCCGCACCCGAGGGCACGGCCGAGCCCGACTCCAGGCCCGGCCAGCTGCGGGCAGAGGCTGCTGCCAGCACAGCGTCCTCTGACCTGGCCGCCAGCTCAGACTGGGAAACTGATGAGGCTTGCGAGGAGGCTGACATGGCCCTGATGGAGGGCATGGCCACCAGCAACACCATCACTCAGGCCATCGCAGAGACTGAGGCCATGCCCACGCTGCCTGTGAGTCCTGGACCCAGTCTGGAGTTTTTGCAGAAGGGTTTTTATTCTGCGCAGCAGCCTGGGGCCAGGGCCCAAGGCCTCCCAGGATGACGTGGCCCCTCAAGCCATGTCCGCTGGGCCCCCTCCGCCCCATCACACTGGGCTGGGAAGGCAAGCACTTCTTGGGGGAAGCTGGGCCACTTGCTGCCTTGGACGGCACTCCAAGTCTTCCCCATGCTGCTTCCTGCAGGTGCAAGCCGCGGTGAGAGCCATGCTGCAGAGACTCACGTCCTGTGAGTCTGTGGACGCCGGGCTGCAAATGGCCATTGTCAGCCTGACTGAAGAACACCCGGGCCACGTGGTGATGAGCCTCCTGCGCTGTGCCCCAACGTGTGACGGGTACGGGGCACAAGTGCCTGGAGAGCTCGGTGCTCACTGGCCCGTAGGACCCCTGGCCCTGTACAGCCTGTCCAGCGGGCTCTGCCAGACAGGCGGAGAGCAGCGGCACCCTGGGGCCCCTCTGTTTCCTGAGCCTGCTGCCATGCTCCCTCCCGGCCCCCTGCAGCTGCACGGGGCACGGTACTGACGCACAGCTCTGCTCCCACAGAGCGGCGGCGCTGATGTGGAGAGCCATGGGCACGTCAGCAGTAGCCGTGGAGGAGGTGCTTCCAGCGCTGCTCTCTGCCATAGAGGAGCAGCCAGCGTACGGCGGCTTCCTCTGCAGCGGGGACAACCAGGCCCTCCTTGCCCTGGCTGTGAGTTTCTGGAGCTGGCCTATGCTGGCCTTCCAGGTGGCCTTCTCAGAAGCTCTCCATGCTCTCCCCAGCCTGCAGCTCCCTGCCTGGGCTGAAAGCTGAGCTAGGGGCAGCAGGCTGGCTGCTGGCCCTGCCTCTCCCCTGGGGCCCTGCCTCATGGACACCTCGGCGCTGAGCGCTGCCTCGGGCTGCTTTGTCTCTTGCAGGCAACTCTGGTGCTGTGGAGGATTGCATACATGCCCGAGTGGCACTATGCAATACTCCTTCATTCTCCGCACCTGCTTGTGGCTCTGCTCTTGCGAATTTTCATCACCACAGAGCAGAGGGCAGAGGATGTGGAAAGCCAGAGCTTCTGGAGAGCGTGCTGGGAGGAACACGGCCTTGCCAGCCAGCCCAACAGGTGCCAGTCAGCCTGTCCTTCCCACTCCCTTGCGGCCAGGGCCAGTGCTCCCAGAGTGACCCGGCCTTTGCTCGGCACACAGGTTTGCAGTGCAGACCATGAAGGCTCTGCTCTCCCAAGTGGGCTTTGGCAAGAACCTGCTGGCTCTGGAGCACACGCAGCTCTGGGACGCCTTGCTCTGTGCCCACACCCAGCACTATGCAGCGGGCCTGCTGGCCAGGTGAGATCCCCTACTCCCCGCCGCCAGCGCCAGCATTTGTGCCCCGTGCCCGGAGTGCCCCATGCAGTTGCTGGGCTTGTAAGCAAGAGGGCCTTGTCACCGAGGGAGGGCCCAGCAGACTGCAAAGGGCTGTCAGAGGAGGATGCCCAGCAGCAGCCGCCTCCCAAGGGGCCCGTGTCCCCTTGCAGAGTGCTGGGCAAAGATGGGACCTGTGTGAGTCACTCCTGGGAGAGGTTTGCCCGCCCGGCTCAGGGCCTCGGTGCCTTTTTCCCCTGCCAGGGAGATGCGCTCTGCCTTGAGCCCCTTGTGTCCCCACATGGCCTCGCACCTGCTCAGCCTGCTGGTGGGGAAGCAGCCCCGCTGGCATCTGCCTGCTGTGGCCTTCTTGCTGGAGGTGAGCCTGATGGCCAGCGCTGCCTGGCTGAGCTGCCTGCCAGCTCTCTGGCCTTTGTCTCCCGCTCCCTCCTGGCCATGGCAAGATGGCCCTGGCAGGAGACTTTCCTTGCATTCCCTCAATCTGGCCTCTGACCGTGGCTCTGTTCCTCTCTCTTGCAGCTCTTCAAGCCCTCAGGGAAGATGAGAGCCCATCTTGCATGAGCCTATGGATTCCCATCAAATTCCAAAGAAGATCTGCAGAACTTCCTTTGTCTCCTGCATCACCTGGAGCGGCCTCCCTCAGAGATTTCCAGTTCCCATCCAAGATGGGACCCCCTGCAGGGCAGAAGGGACCAGCTGCAGCTCCAGGCACAGCTCTGGCTGCTCCCAGCTGAGCCTGTGCCAAGCTCCAGCAGCTCTTGCAGGCTCCCTCCCTGTTGGCAGCTCCTTCCCTGCCGCCCTCAGGCCCTGCCCATGCCCTTTTTTACCTCCCAGCTGACCCCTTGGCTTTGCTTTTCCCTAATAAACTGGTTGGCTTTTTCACTTGACCCGCGTCTCTGTGGAGCTGAAGCGGCGCAAAACCTGAGCCCGGGGACATGCAGGGCCCTGCTGCCCTTCTCCTCCCCGCTGTGTTCCGTGCACAGACAGAGAGGAAGAAGGGCAGCTCAGGCTGCAAAGGTCCCTGTCCCGCTGCTCCAGTTGCACAGCAGCGTGGACTTCAAGGCCGTGTCCAGCACACTGAAGGGGAAAAGGAGCCTGGTTTTAGAAGAGCCAACTGGAGTGTGCTCTGAAGCCAGCTGTGAGGGATTCCAGTGCAAGCATCCAGCCAGGGCAAAGGAGCTTGCAATGCCGCAAGTTTCCACCAAGAGCCTCCTGAAAGCACAGCAATGCTCTATCCCTACCCAGGGACGGGAAGAGGGCAGGAGCAGAGACCATGGTGGCCTAGCAGTGAGCTTTGTCTGTGCCTAAAAGCAAATGAAGCAGCAGCGGCAGCGGAGTGGCTGGGACTCGGGGGCGCCACCGTCCCAGCGGCGGCAGCGCTGTCGGGCAGTGCCTGCACGCTGGGCGCGCTTCCGGCGGCTCTGCTCTCCCCACAAGCGAGGAATCAGGCAGCCCCTGCCTCGGATGCAGGCAGAAAGCCAAGCAAGTGAGAGCAGAGGCAGGGGCCCCTTCCCATCACTGCGGGGCAAGGCTGCAAAAGAGCCGCTGTGTCTTCCTGCAGAGACCTGTGCTTGGGCTGTGCTGAGCCCAGAGCCGGCCAGCTTGTGCTGTGCTGTGGCAAGAGCCTTCTGGGCAGGCAGGCAGAAGTGCTGCGTGCACAGTGGGCAAGGGGCTGAGGAGAGCCTCCTGCGGGAACAGGGCTCCGCTCCCTGGCTGGCAACAGCCTGCTTTTGCTGCCGTCAGCGCGGGCAGGAGTTCAGGCACTTGAAGGGGCAGCGGGCACCTCTTGTTTCTAGGGGGCCCAGGGCTGCGCACCACAAGGGACACGAGGAAACAGACTCGGCAGAAGGAAGATGAGCTCCAGCTGGAGTGCCTGTGCTCCAAGGTGCACGAGTAATTCAGCCTTGCCAGGCTTTCTTACGTGCATGTTGGTGTTCCCCGGGAAATGGAGGCATTTGGGGAAATGCCTTTGGAAGAGAGGGGCTTGCTTCTCAAGCCAAGTGCTTGCCCAGGAGCCCCCAGTGAGGTAGGTACAGCTGGCCCCCTTTGGCTCATGGCGCTCCTTTCCATCCTTGAGGCCCCTTGCACTTGGCAGAGGGGCGTGGCAAGGGAGAAGGCTGTGAAGAGCAGCTTTGGCACCTGCCTGGGCCTGCAGAGACCAAGGCAAGCAGCAGTGGCAGGGTGTGTCCCCCCTCTTGGAGCACAGGACAGAGGGGGATCATCTGTGTCCAGCCCAGAGCCCCAAATGCCTCTCAGAGAGCTGTGAATTCAAAGGCCTTTCTGCAGACACTGATGGCATCTTGCCTGTATTTGAACTCTTGGCAAGATGCCTTTGCCTCTTGCTTGCTGGAAGCTGCTCTGCTCCAGGGCTGGCAGCCAGCTGGGCTGTGCGGGCAGCGTGGAGAGTCCTTGCCGAGCACTTGGCGGGCCATGGTGTGTCCAGGGCTGTGTTAGACACTGGTGTGTTAGACAGGCGGGGGCACCTTGGCTGGGGAGGGGACGGCCCCGGGGCACGTGGCAGCGTGTCCCTTTGTGACACGGTGCAGCGGGCTCACCGTGGGAACGGAAGGGACAGCGTGTCAGAGCAGCCCTTTGTGACAGGCGCTGACATAGGCTCTGCCGTTGC
Organism: Agelaius phoeniceus; assembly: GCF_051311805.1. Lineage (NCBI taxonomy): Eukaryota > Metazoa > Chordata > Aves > Passeriformes > Icteridae > Agelaius > Agelaius phoeniceus. Next base: position 1,769,374 of record NC_135296.1, read on the forward strand.
CGCGGCCACGCCACAGTGCTGGGTGCATGCGACGGGACAGGACGGGACAGAGCGGTGCTGTGAGGCGCCCCCGCACAGCTGGCTCGTTCCTCGCTGACCCGGAGCTTTTCCCAGGCGCTCCTCCTGCGGCTGGCCTCACGGCCAGACCTCGGGACTCGCTGACTCGGAGCTTTTGCAAGGCATCTCCCATCCCTGCGGCCGGTGCCCTGGTGGCCAGGCCGTGGCACTTGGCGAGCTCCATCGTTCACCAGGAGTCTCCTGTCATTGTGGCAGGAGCCCTGGAGTGCAGGACTTGCTGTCCTGTAGCCTTGCTGAGGCTCCTCTGTTGCAGGTGCCTGCAAGGCACCAGTGCAGCACTCGCTGACTCGGAGCCTTGCTGAGGCATCTGTCTGGAAGGTGCCCTTGAGGTCAGAGAGCGGGATGGCGGGCAGACTGCTCAGCCTGTTCAAGGCCCTTTGGGGCAAGAAAAGCAAAGGCCCTGCAGCTGGCCCAGCGCAGCAGCCTGCAGAGCCGGAGCACTTACAGCCGCTGCAGGATGGTGAGTGGCAGAGCTGGGCCGCAGGGCCGGTGCCTGCGGCCAGCCTGTCCCCATCCCATCCCATCCCATCCCATCCCATCCCATCCCATCCCATCCCATCCCATCCCATCCCATCCCATCCCATCCCATCCCTGTGGCCATTCCCATGGATGGGACGGGACAGGGGCTGGGGCTGTTCTCCTGATGGCCGTACTCCGTCCCCTGGGCACGCGGGGGGTTGTCCCTGCCTGGGGAGCGCAGGGCTGGCCTGTGTTCTCTGGCCTCTCTGGCAGCCCCTCAGCTCTGGCTGCGCTGGCTCTTTGGCAGATGCAGCCAAGGAGCGGAGGCAAGAGCAGGAGCCCAGGCGTGGCCGCTTCCGCAGAGCAGCGCAGGTACCTGCGGCCATCCCCACCTGGGCCGGGCCTGCCGGCCCTGCTCGGCAGGGCCCCACGCTTGGAGCAGACCATGGAAGGTCCCTCTCTTGCCGCCCTTCCTTCTGCTGCAGACACTGCGGAGGTTGCTGCAGCATCGGCGCACAAAGAGCGGTGGCCCCGCACCCGAGGGCACGGCCGAGCCCGACTCCAGGCCCGGCCAGCTGCGGGCAGAGGCTGCTGCCAGCACAGCGTCCTCTGACCTGGCCGCCAGCTCAGACTGGGAAACTGATGAGGCTTGCGAGGAGGCTGACATGGCCCTGATGGAGGGCATGGCCACCAGCAACACCATCACTCAGGCCATCGCAGAGACTGAGGCCATGCCCACGCTGCCTGTGAGTCCTGGACCCAGTCTGGAGTTTTTGCAGAAGGGTTTTTATTCTGCGCAGCAGCCTGGGGCCAGGGCCCAAGGCCTCCCAGGATGACGTGGCCCCTCAAGCCATGTCCGCTGGGCCCCCTCCGCCCCATCACACTGGGCTGGGAAGGCAAGCACTTCTTGGGGGAAGCTGGGCCACTTGCTGCCTTGGACGGCACTCCAAGTCTTCCCCATGCTGCTTCCTGCAGGTGCAAGCCGCGGTGAGAGCCATGCTGCAGAGACTCACGTCCTGTGAGTCTGTGGACGCCGGGCTGCAAATGGCCATTGTCAGCCTGACTGAAGAACACCCGGGCCACGTGGTGATGAGCCTCCTGCGCTGTGCCCCAACGTGTGACGGGTACGGGGCACAAGTGCCTGGAGAGCTCGGTGCTCACTGGCCCGTAGGACCCCTGGCCCTGTACAGCCTGTCCAGCGGGCTCTGCCAGACAGGCGGAGAGCAGCGGCACCCTGGGGCCCCTCTGTTTCCTGAGCCTGCTGCCATGCTCCCTCCCGGCCCCCTGCAGCTGCACGGGGCACGGTACTGACGCACAGCTCTGCTCCCACAGAGCGGCGGCGCTGATGTGGAGAGCCATGGGCACGTCAGCAGTAGCCGTGGAGGAGGTGCTTCCAGCGCTGCTCTCTGCCATAGAGGAGCAGCCAGCGTACGGCGGCTTCCTCTGCAGCGGGGACAACCAGGCCCTCCTTGCCCTGGCTGTGAGTTTCTGGAGCTGGCCTATGCTGGCCTTCCAGGTGGCCTTCTCAGAAGCTCTCCATGCTCTCCCCAGCCTGCAGCTCCCTGCCTGGGCTGAAAGCTGAGCTAGGGGCAGCAGGCTGGCTGCTGGCCCTGCCTCTCCCCTGGGGCCCTGCCTCATGGACACCTCGGCGCTGAGCGCTGCCTCGGGCTGCTTTGTCTCTTGCAGGCAACTCTGGTGCTGTGGAGGATTGCATACATGCCCGAGTGGCACTATGCAATACTCCTTCATTCTCCGCACCTGCTTGTGGCTCTGCTCTTGCGAATTTTCATCACCACAGAGCAGAGGGCAGAGGATGTGGAAAGCCAGAGCTTCTGGAGAGCGTGCTGGGAGGAACACGGCCTTGCCAGCCAGCCCAACAGGTGCCAGTCAGCCTGTCCTTCCCACTCCCTTGCGGCCAGGGCCAGTGCTCCCAGAGTGACCCGGCCTTTGCTCGGCACACAGGTTTGCAGTGCAGACCATGAAGGCTCTGCTCTCCCAAGTGGGCTTTGGCAAGAACCTGCTGGCTCTGGAGCACACGCAGCTCTGGGACGCCCTGCTCTGTGCCCACACCCAGCACTATGCAGCGGGCCTGCTGGCCAGGTGAGATCCCCTACTCCCCGCCGCCAGCGCCAGCATTTGTGCCCCGTGCCCGGAGTGCCCCATGCAGTTGCTGGGCTTGTAAGCAAGAGGGCCTTGTCACCGAGGGAGGGCCCAGCAGACTGCAAAGGGCTGTCAGAGGAGGATGCCCAGCAGCAGCCGCCTCCCAAGGGGCCCGTGTCCCCTTGCAGAGTGCTGGGCAAAGATGGGACCTGTGTGAGTCACTCCTGGGAGAGGTTTGCCCGCCCGGCTCAGGGCCTCGGTGCCTTTTTCCCCTGCCAGGGAGATGCGCTCTGCCTTGAGCCCCTTGTGTCCCCACATGGCCTCGCACCTGCTCAGCCTGCTGGTGGGGAAGCAGCCCCGCTGGCATCTGCCTGCTGTGGCCTTCTTGCTGGAGGTGAGCCTGATGGCCAGCGCTGCCTGGCTGAGCTGCCTGCCAGCTCTCTGGCCTTTGTCTCCCGCTCCCTCCTGGCCATGGCAAGATGGCCCTGGCAGGAGACTTTCCTTGCATTCCCTCAATCTGGCCTCTGACCGTGGCTCTGTTCCTCTCTCTTGCAGCTCTTCAAGCCCTCAGGGAAGATGAGAGCCCATCTTGCATGAGCCTATGGATTCCCATCAAATTCCAAAGAAGATCTGCAGAACTTCCTTTGTCTCCTGCATCACCTGGAGCGGCCTCCCTCAGAGATTTCCAGTTCCCATCCAAGATGGGACCCCCTGCAGGGCAGAAGGGACCAGCTGCAGCTCCAGGCACAGCTCTGGCTGCTCCCAGCTGAGCCTGTGCCAAGCTCCAGCAGCTCTTGCAGGCTCCCTCCCTGTTGGCAGCTCCTTCCCTGCCGCCCTCAGGCCCTGCCCATGCCCTTTTTTACCTCCCAGCTGACCCCTTGGCTTTGCTTTTCCCTAATAAACTGGTTGGCTTTTTCACTTGACCCGCGTCTCTGTGGAGCTGAAGCGGCGCAAAACCTGAGCCCGGGGACATGCAGGGCCCTGCTGCCCTTCTCCTCCCCGCTGTGTTCCATGCACAGACAGAGAGGAAGAAGGGCAGCTCAGGCTGCAAAGGTCCCTGTCCCGCTGCTCCAGTTGCACAGCAGCGTGGACTTCAAGGCCGTGTCCAGTACACTGAAGGGGAAAAGGAGCCTGGTTTTAGAAGAGCCAACTGGAGTGTGCTCTGAAGCCAGCTGTGAGGGATTCCAGTGCAAGCATCCAGCCAGGGCAAAGGAGCTTGCAATGCCGCAAGTTTCCACCAAGAGCCTCCTGAAAGCACAGCAATGCTCTATCCCTACCCAGGGACAGGAAGAGGGCAGGAGCAGAGACCATGGTGGCCTAGCAGTGAGCTTTGTCTGTGCCTAAAAGCAAATGAAGCAGCAGCGGCAGCGGAGTGGCTGGGACTCGGGGGCGCCACCGTCCCAGCGGCGGCAGCGCTGTCGGGCAGTGCCTGCACACTGGGCGCGCTTCCGGCGGCTCTGCTCTCCCCACAAGCGAGGAATCAGGCAGCCCCTGCCTCGGATGCAGGCAGAAAGCCAAGCAAGTGAGAGCAGAGGCAGGGGCCCCTTCCCATCACTGCGGGGCAAGGCTGCAAAAGAGCCGCTGTGTCTTCCTGCAGAGACCTGTGCTTGGGCTGTGCTGAGCCCAGAGCCGGCCAGCTTGTGCTGTGCTGTGGCAAGAGCCTTCTGGGCAGGCAGGCAGAAGTGCTGCGTGCACAGTGGGCAAGGGGCTGAGGAGAGCCTCCTGCGGGAACAGGGCTCCGCTCCCTGGCTGGCAACAGCCTGCTTTTGCTGCCGTCAGCGCGGGCAGGAGTTCAGGCACTTGAAGGGGCAGCGGGCACCTCTTGTTTCTAGGGGGCCCAGGGCTGCGCACCACAAGGGACACGAGGAAACAGACTCGGCAGAAGGAAGATGAGCTCCAGCTGGAGTGCCTGTGCTCCAAGGTGCACGAGTAATTCAGCCTTGCCAGGCTTTCTTACGTGCATGTTGGTGTTCCCCGGGAAATGGAGGCATTTGGGGAAATGCCTTTGGAAGAGAGGGGCTTGCTTCTCAAGCCAAGTGCTTGCCCAGGAGCCCCCAGTGAGGTAGGTACAGCTGGCCCCCTTTGGCTCATGGCGCTCCTTTCCATCCTTGAGGCCCCTTGCACTTGGCAGAGGGGCGTGGCAAGGGAGAAGGCTGTGAAGAGCAGCTTTGGCACCTGCCTGGGCCTGCAGAGACCAAGGCAAGCAGCAGTGGCAGGGTGTGTCCCCCCTCTTGGAGCACAGGACAGAGGGGGATCATCTGTGTCCAGCCCAGAGCCCCAAATGCCTCTCAGAGAGCTGTGAATTCAAAGGCCTTTCTGCAGACACTGATGGCATCTTGCCTGTATTTGAACTCTTGGCAAGATGCCTTTGCCTCTTGCTTGCTGGAAGCTGCTCTGCTCCAGGGCTGGCAGCCAGCTGGGCTGTGCGGGCAGCGTGGAGAGTCCTTGCCGAGCACTTGGCGGGCCATGGTGTGTCCAGGGCTGTGTTAGACACTGGTGTGTTAGACAGGCGGGGGCACCTTGGCTGGGGAGGGGACGGCCCCGGGGCACGTGGCAGCGTGTCCCTTTGTGACACGGTGCAGCGGGCTCACCGTGGGAACGGAAGGGACAGCGTGTCAGAGCAGCCCTTTGTGACAGGCGCTGACATAGGCTCTGCCGTTGCCGCGGCCACGCCACAGTGCTGGGTGCATGCGACGGGACAGGACGGGACAGAGCGGTGCTGTGAGGCGCCCCCGCACAGCTGGCTCGTTCCTCGCTGACCCGGAGCTTTTCCCAGGCGCTCCTCCTGCGGCTGGCCTCACGGCCAGACCTCGGGACTCGCTGACTCGGAGCTTTTGCAAGGCATCTCCCATCCCTGCGGCCGGTGCCCTGGTGGCCAGGCCGTGGCACTTGGCGAGCTCCATCGTTCACCAGGAGTCTCCTGTCATTGTGGCAGGAGCCCTGGAGTGCAGGACTTGCTGTCCTGTAGCCTTGCTGAGGCTCCTCTGTTGCAGGTGCCTGCAAGGCACCAGTGCAGCACTCGCTGACTCGGAGCCTTGCTGAGGCATCTGTCTGGAAGGTGCCCTTGAGGTCAGAGAGCGGGATGGCGGGCAGACTGCTCAGCCTGTTCAAGGCCCTTTGGGGCAAGAAAAGCAAAGGCCCTGCAGCTGGCCCAGCGCAGCAGCCTGCAGAGCCGGAGCACTTACAGCCGCTGCAGGATGGTGAGTGGCAGAGCTGGGCCGCAGGGCCGGTGCCTGCGGCCAGCCTGTCCCCATCCCATCCCATCCCATCCCATCCCATCCCAGCCCATCCCATCCCATCCCTGTGGCCATTCCCATGGATGGGACGGGACAGGGGCTGGGGCTGTTCTCCTGATGGCCGTACTCCGTCCCCTGGGCACGCGGGGGGTTGTCCCTGCCTGGGGAGCGCAGGGCTGGCCTGTGTTCTCTGGCCTCTCAGGCAGCCCCTCAGCTCTGGCTGCGCTGGCTCTTTGGCAGATGCAGCCAAGGAGCGGAGGCAAGAGCAGGAGCCCAGGCGTGGCCGCTTCCGCAGAGCAGCGCAGGTACCTGCGGCCATCCCCACCTGGGCCCTTGCCGGCCCTGCTCGGCAGGGCCCCACGCTTGGAGCAGACCATGGAAGGTCCCTCTCTTGCCGCCCTTCCTTCTGCTGCAGACACTGCGGAGGTTGCTGCAGCATCGGCGCACAAAGAGCGGTGGCCCCGCACCCGAGGGCACGGCCGAGCCCGACTCCAGGCCCGGCCAGCTGCGGGCAGAGGCTGCTGCCAGCACAGCGTCCTCTGACCTGGCCGCCAGCTCAGACTGGGAAACTGATGAGGCTTGCGAGGAGGCTGACATGGCCCTGATGGAGGGCATGGCCACCAGCAACACCATCACTCAGGCCATCGCAGAGACTGAGGCCATGCCCACGCTGCCTGTGAGTCCTGGACCCAGTCTGGAGTTTTTGCAGAAGGGTTTTTATTCTGCGCAGCAGCCTGGGGCCAGGGCCCAAGGCCTCCCAGGATGACGTGGCCCCTCAAGCCATGTCCGCTGGGCCCCCTCAGCCCCATCACACTGGGCTGGGAAGGCAAGCACTTCTTGGGGGAAGCTGGGCCACTTGCTGCCTTGGACGGCACTCCAAGTCTTCCCCATGCTGCTTCCTGCAGGTGCAAGCCGCGGTGAGAGCCAAGCTGCAGAGACTCACGTCCTGTGAGTCTGTGGACGCCGGGCTGCAAATGGCCATTGTCAGCCTGACTGAAGAACACCCGGGCCACGTGGTGATGAGCCTCCTGCGCTGTGCCCCAACGTGTGACGGGTACGGGGCACAAGTGCCTGGAGAGCTCGGTGCTCACTGGCCCGTAGGACCCCTGGCCCTGTACAGCCTGTCCAGCGGGCTCTGCCAGACAGGCGGAGAGCAGCGGCACCCTGGGGCCCCTCTGTTTCCTGAGCCTGCTGCCATGCTCCCTCCCGGCCCCCTGCAGCTGCACGGGGCACGGTACTGACGCACAGCTCTGCTCCCACAGAGCGGCCGCGCTGATGTGGAGAGCCATGGGCACGTCAGCAGTAGCCGTGGAGGAGGTGCTTCCAGCGCTGCTCTCTGCCATAGAGGAGCAGCCAGCGTACGGCGGCTTCCTCTGCAGCGGGGACAACCAGGCCCTCCTTGCCCTGGCTGTGAGTTTCTGGAGCTGGCCTATGCTGGCCTTCCAGGTGGCCTTCTCAGAAGCTCTCCATGCTCTCCCCAGCCTGCAGCTCCCTGCCTGGGCTGAAAGCTGAGCTAGGGGCAGCAGGCTGGCTGCTCCCCCTGCCTCTCCCCTGGGGCCCTGCCTCATGGACACCTCGGCGCTGAGCGCTGCCTCGGGCTGCTTTGTCTCTTGCAGGCAACTCTGGTGCTGTGCAGGATTGCATACATGCCCGAGTGGCACTATGCAATACTCCTTCATTCTCCGCACCTGCTTGTGGCTCTGCTCTTGCGAATTTTCATCACCACAGAGCAGAGGGCAGAGGATGTGGAAAGCCAGAGCTTCTGGAGAGCGTGCTGGGAGGAACACGGCCTTGCCAGCCAGCCCAACAGGTGCCAGTCAGCCTGTCCTTCCCACTCCCTTGCGGCCAGGGCCAGTGCTCCCAGAGTGACCCGGCCTTTGCTCGGCACACAGGTTTGCAGTGCAGACCATGAAGGCTCTGCTCTCCCAAGTGGGCTTTGGCAAGAACCTGCTGGCTCTGGAGCAGACGCAGCTCTGGGACGCCCTGCTCTGTGCCCACACCCAGCACTATGCAGCGGGCCTGCTGGCCAGGTGAGATCCCCTACTCCCCGCCGCCAGCGCCAGCATTTGTGCCCCGTGCCCGGAGTGCCCCATGCAGTTGCTGGGCTTGTAAGCAAGAGGGCCTTGTCACCGAGGGAGGGCCCAGCAGACTGCAAAGGGCTGTCAGAGGAGGATGCCCAGCAGCAGCCGCCTCCCAAGGGGCCCGTGTCCCCTTGCAGAGTGCTGGGCAAAGATGGGACCTGTGTGAGTCACTCCTGGGAGAGGTTTGCCCGCCCGGCTCAGGGCCTCGGTGCCTTTTTCCCCTGCAAGGGAGATGCGCTCTGCCTTGAGCCCCTTGTGTCCCCACATGGCCTCACACCTGCTCAGCCTGCTGGTGGGGAAGCAGCCCCGCTGGCATCTGCCTGCTGTGGCCTTCTTGCTGGAGGTGAGCCTGATGGCCAGCGCTGCCTGGCTGAGCTGCCTGCCAGCTCTCTGGCCTTTGTCTCCCGCTCCCTCCTGGCCATGGCAAGATGGCCCTGGCAGGAGACTTTCCTTGCATTCCCTCAATCTGGCCTCTGACCGTGGCTCTGTTCCTCTCTCTTGCAGCTCTTCAAGCCCTCAGGGAAGATGAGAGCCCATCTTGCATGAGCCTATGGATTCCCATCAAATTCCAAAGAAGATCTGCAGAACTTCCTTTGTCTCCTGCATCACCTGGAGCGGCCTCCCTCAGAGATTTCCAGTTCCCATCCAAGATGGGACCCCCTGCAGGGCAGAAGGGACCAGCTGCAGCTCCAGGCACAGCTCTGGCTGCTCCCAGCTGAGCCTGTGCCAAGCTCCAGCAGCTCTTGCAGGCTCCCTCCCTGTTGGCAGCTCCTTCCCTGCCGCCCTCAGGCCCTGCCCATGCCCTTTTTTACCTCCCAGCTGACCCCTTGGCTTTGCTTTTCCCTAATAAACTGGTTGGCTTTTTCACTTGACCCGCGTCTCTGTGGAGCTGAAGCGGCGCAAAACCTGAGCCCGGGGACATGCAGGGCCCTGCTGCCCTTCTCCTCCCCGCTGTGTTCCGTGCACAGACAGAGAGGAAGAAGGGCAGCTCAGGCTGCAAAGGTCCCTGTCCCGCTGCTCCAGTTGCACAGCAGCGTGGACTTCAAGGCCGTGTCCAGTACACTGAAGGGGAAAAGGAGCCTGGTTTTAGAAGAGCCAACTGGAGTGTGCTCTGAAGCCAGCTGTGAGGGATTCCAGTGCAAGCATCCAGCCAGGGCAAAGGAGCTTGCAATGCCGCAAGTTTCCACCAAGAGCCTCCTGAAAGCACAGCAATGCTCTATCCCTACCCAGGGACAGGAAGAGGGCAGGAGCAGAGACCATGGTGGCCTAGCAGTGAGCTTTGTCTGTGCCTAAAAGCAAATGAAGCAGCAGCGGCAGCGGAGTGGCTGGGACTCGGGGGCGCCACCGTCCCAGCGGCGGCAGCGCTGTCGGGCAGTGCCTGCACACTGGGCGCGCTTCCGGCGGCTCTGCTCTCCCCACAAGCGAGGAATCAGGCAGCCCCTGCCTCGGATGCAGGCAGAAAGCCAAGCAAGTGAGAGCAGAGGCAGGGGCCCCTTCCCATCACTGCGGGGCAAGGCTGCAAAAGAGCCGCTGTGTCTTCCTGCAGAGACCTGTGCTTGGGCTGTGCTGAGCCCAGAGCCGGCCAGCTTGTGCTGTGCTGTGGCAAGAGCCTTCTGGGCAGGCAGGCAGAAGTGCTGCGTGCACAGTGGGCAAGGGGCTGAGGAGAGCCTCCTGCGGGAACAGGGCTCCGCGCCCTGGCTGGCAACAGCCTGCTTTTGCTGCCATCAGCGCGGGCAGGAGTTCAGGCACTTGAAGGGGCAGCGGGCACCTCTTGTTTCTAGGGGGCCCAGGGCTGCGCACCACAAGGGACACGAGGAAACAGACTCGGCAGAAGGAAGATGAGCTCCAGCTGGAGTGCCTGTGCTCCAAGGTGCACAAGTAATTCAGCCTTGCCAGGCTTTCTTACGTGCATGTTGGTGTTCCCCGGGAAATGGAGACATTTGGGGAAATGCCTTTGGAAGAGAGGGGCTTGCTTCTCAAGCCAGGTGCTTGCCCAGGAGCCCCCAGTGAGGTAGGTACAGCTGGCCCCCTTTGGCTCATGGCGCTCCTTTCCATCCTTGAGGCCCCTTGCACTTGGCAGAGGGGCGTGGCAAGGGAGAAGGCTGTGAAGAGCAGCTTTGGCACCTGCCTGGGCCTGCAGAGACCAAGGCAAGCAGCAGTGGCAGGGTGTGTCCCCCCTCTTGGAGCACAGGACAGAGGGGGATCATCTGTGTCCAGCCCAGAGCCCCAAATGCCTCTCAGAGAGCTGTGAATTCAAAGGCCTTTCTGCAGACACTGATGGCATCTTGCCTGTATTTGAACTCTTGGCAAGATGCCTTTGCCTCTTGCTTGCTGGAAGCTTCTCTGCTCCAGGGCTGGCAGCCAGCTGGGCTGTGCGGGCAGCGTGGAGAGTCCTTGCCGAGCACTTGGCGGGCCATGGTGTGTCCAGGGCTGTGTTAGACACTGGTGTGTTAGACAGGCGGGGGCACCTTGGCTGGGGAGGGGACGGCCCCGGGGCACGTGGCAGCGTGTCCCTTTGTGACACGGTGCAGCGGGGTCACCGTGGGAACGGAAGGGACAGCGTGTCAGAGCAGCCCTTTGTGACAGGCGCTGACATAGGCTCTGCCGTTGCCGCGGCCACGCCACAGTGCTGGGTGCATGCGACGGGACAGGACGGGACAGAGCGGTGCTGTGAGGCGCCCCCGCACAGCTGGCTCGTTCCTCGCTTACCCGGAGCTTTTCCCAGGCGTTCCTCCTGCGGCTGGCCTCACGGCCAGACCTCGGGACTCGCTGACTCGGAGCTTTTGCAAGGCATCTCCCATCCCTGCGGCCGGTGCCCTGGTGGCCAGGCCGTGGCACTTGGCGAGCTCCATCGTTCACCAGGAGTCTCCTGTCATTGTGGCAGGAGCCCTGGAGTGCAGGACTTGCTGTCCTGTAGCCTTGCTGAGGCTCCTCTGTTGCAGGTGCCTGCAAGGCACCAGTGCAGCACTCGCTGACTCGGAGCCTTGCTGAGGCATCTGTCTGGAAGGTGCCCTTGAGGTCAGAGAGCGGGATGGCGGGCAGACTGCTCAGCCTGTTCAAGACCCTTTGGGGCAAGAAAAGCAAAGGCCCTGCAGCTGGCCCAGCGCAGCAGCCTGCAGAGCCGGAGCACTTACAGCCGCTGCAGGATGGTGAGTGGCAGAGCTGGGCCGCAGGGCCGGTGCCTGCGGCCAGCCTGTCCCCATCCCATCCCATCCCATCCCATCCCATCCCATCCCATCCCATCCCATCCCAGCCCAGCCCATCCCATCCCATCCCATCCCATCCCATCCCATCCCTGTGGCCATTCCCATGGATGGGACGGGACAGGGGCTGGGGCTGTTCTCCTGATGGCCGTACTCCGTCCCCTGGGCACGCGGGGGGTTGTCCCTGCCTGGGGAGCGCAGGGCTGGCCTGTGTTCTCTGGCCACTCTGGCGGCCCCTCAGCTCTGGCTGCGCTGGCTCTTTGGCAGATGCAGCCAAGGAGCAGAGGCAAGAGCAGGAGCCCAGGCGTGGCCGCTTCCGCAGAGCAGCGCAGGTACCTGCGGCCATCCCCACCTGGGCCGGGCCTGCCGGCACTGCTCGGCAGGGCCCCACGCTTGGAGCAGACCATGGAAGGTCCCTCTCTTGCCGCCCTTCCTTCTGCTGCAGACACTGCGGAGGTTGCTGCAGCATCGGCGCACAAAGAGCGGTGGCCCCGCACCCGAGGGCACGGCCGAGCCCGACTCCAGGCCCGGCCAGCTGCGGGCAGAGGCTGCTGCCAGCACAGCGTCCTCTGACCTGGCCGCCAGCTCAGACTGGGAAACTGATGAGGCTTGCGAGGAGGCTGACATGGCCCTGATGGAGGGCATGGCCACCAGCAACACCATCACTCAGGCCATCGCAGAGACTGAGGCCATGCCCACGCTGCCTGTGAGTCCTGGACCCAGTCTGGAGTTTTTGCAGAAGGGTTTTTATTCTGCGCAGCAGCCTGGGGCCAGGGCCCAAGGCCTCCCAGGATGACGTGGCCCCTCAAGCCATGTCCGCTGGGCCCCCTCAGCCCCATCACACTGGGCTGGGAAGGCAAGCACTTCTTGGGGGAAGCTGGGCCACTTGCTGCCTTGGACGGCACTCCAAGTCTTCCCCATGCTGCTTCCTGCAGGTGCAAGCCGCGGTGAGAGCCATGCTGCAGAGACTCACGTCCTGTGAGTCTGTGGACGCCGGGCTGCAAATGGCCATTGTCAGCCTGACTGAAGAACACCCGGGCCACGTGGTGATGAGCCTCCTGCGCTGTGCCCCAACGTGTGACGGGTACGGGGCACAAGTGCCTGGAGAGCTCGGTGCTCACCGGCCTGTAGGGCCCCTGGCCCTGTACAGCCTGTCCAGCGGGCTCTGCCAGACAGGCGGAGAGCAGCGGACCCTGGGGCCCCTCTGTTTCCTGAGCCTGCTGCCATGCTCCCTGCTGGCCCCCTGCAGCTGCACGGGGCACGGTACTGACGCACAGCTCTGCTCCCACAGAGCGGCCGCGCTGATGTGGAGAGCCATGGGCACGTCAGCAGTAGCCGTGGAGGAGGTGCTTCCAGCGCTGCTCTCTGCCATAGAGGAGCAGCCAGCGTACGGCGGCTTCCTCTGCAGCAGGGACAACCAGGCCGTCCTTGCCCTGGCTGTGAGTTTCTGGAGCTGGCCTATGCTGGCCTTCCAGGTGGCCTTCTCAGAAGCTCTCCATGCTCTCCCCAGCCTGCAGCTCCCTGCCTGGGCTGAAAGCTGAGCTAGGGGCAGCAGGCTGGCTGCTCCCCCTGCCTCTCCCCTGGGGCCCTGCCTCATGGACACCTCGGCGCTGAGCGCTGCCTCGGGCTGCTTTGTCTCTTGCAGGCAACTCTGGTGCTGTGCAGGATTGCATACATGCCCGAGTGGCACTATGCAATACTCCTTCATTCTCCGCACCTGCTTGTGGCTCTGCTCTTGCGAATTTTCATCACCACAGAGCAGAGGGCAGAGGATGTGGAAAGCCAGAGCTTCTGGAGAGCGTGCTGGGAGGAACACGGCCTTGCCAGCCAGCCCAACAGGTGCCAGTCAGCCTGTCCTTCCCACTCCCTTGCGGCCAGGGCCAGTGCTCCCAGAGTGACCCGGCCTTTGCTCGGCACACAGGTTTGCAGTGCAGAGCATGAAGGCTCTGCTCTCCCAAGTGGGCTTTGGCAAGAACCTGCTGGCTCTGGAGCACACGCAGCTCTGGGACGCCCTGCTCTGTGCCCACACCCAGCACTATGCAGCGGGCCTGCTGGCCAGGTGAGATCCCCTACTCCCCGCCGCCAGCGCCAGCATTTGTGCCCCGTGCCCGGAGTGCCCCATGCAGTTGCTGGGCTTGTAAGCAAGAGGGCCTTGTCACCGAGGGAGGGCCCAGCAGACTGCAAAGGGCTGTCAGAGGAGGATGCCCAGCAGCAGCCGCCTCCCAAGGGGCCCGTGTCCCCTTGCAGAGTGCTGGGCAAAGATGGGACCTGTGTGAGTCACTCCTGGGAGAGGTTTGCCCGCCCGGCTCAGGGCCTCGGTGCCTTTTTCCCCTGCCAGGGAGATGCGCTCTGCCTTGAGCCCCTTGTGTCCCCACATGGCCTCGCACCTGCTCAGCCTGCTGGTGGGGAAGCAGCCCCGCTGGCATCTGCCTGCTGTGGCCTTCTTGCTGGAGGTGAGCCTGATGGCCAGCGCTGCCTGGCTGAGCTGCCTGCCAGCTCTCTGGCCTTTGTCTCCCGCTCCCTCCTGGCCATGGCAAGATGGCCCTGGCAGGAGACTTTCCTTGCATTCCCTCAATCTGGCCTCTGACCGTGGCTCTGTTCCTCTCTCTTGCAGCTCTTCAAGCCCTCAGGGAAGATGAGAGCCCATCTTGCATGAGCCTATGGATTCCCATCAAATTCCAAAGAAGATCTGCAGAACTTCCTTTGTCTCCTGCATCACCTGGAGCGGCCTCCCTCAGAGATTTCCAGTTCCCATCCAAGATGGGACCCCCTGCAGGGCAGAAGGGACCAGCTGCAGCTCCAGGCACAGCTCTGGCTGCTCCCAGCTGAGCCTGTGCCAAGCTCCAGCAGCTCTTGCAGGCTCCCTCCCTGTTGGCAGCTCCTTCCCTGCCGCCCTCAGGCCCTGCCCATGCCCTTTTTTACCTCCCAGCTGACCCCTTGGCTTTGCTTTTCCCTAATAAACTGGTTGGCTTTTTCACTTGACCCGCGTCTCTGTGGAGCTGAAGCGGCGCAAAACCTGAGCCCGGGGACATGCAGGGCCCTGCTGCCCTTCTCCTCCCCGCTGTGTTCCGTGCACAGACAGAGAGGAAGAAGGGCAGCTCAGGCTGCAAAGGTCCCTGTCCCGCTGCTCCAGTTGCACAGCAGCGTGGACTTCAAGCCGTGTCCAGCACACTGAAGGGGAAAAGGAGCCTGGTTTTAGAAGAGTCAACTGGAGTGTGCTCTGAAGCCAGCTGTGAGGGATTCCAGTGCAAGCATCCAGCCAGGGCAAAGGAGCTTGCAATGCCGCAAGTTTCCACCAAGAGCCTCCTGAAAGCACAGCAATGCTCTATCCCTACCCAGGGACAGGAAGAGGGCAGGAGCAGAGACCATGGTGGCCTAGCAGTGAGCTTTGTCTGTGCCTAAAAGCAAATGAAGCAGCAGCGGCAGCGGAGTGGCTGGGACTCGGGGGCGCCACCGTCCCAGCGGCGGCAGCGCTGTCGGGCAGTGCCTGCACGCTGGGCGCGCTTCCGGCGGCTCTGCTCTCCCCACAAGCGAGGAATCAGGCAGCCCCTGCCTCGGATGCAGGCAGAAAGCCAAGCAAGTGAGAGCAGAGGCAGGGGCCCCTTCCCATCACTGCGGGGCAAGGCTGCAAAAGAGCCGCTGTGTCTTCCTGCAGAGACCTGTGCTTGGGCTGTGCTGAGCCCAGAGCCGGCCAGCTTGTGCTGTGCTGTGGCAAGAGTCTTCTGGGCAGGCAGGCAGAAGTGCTGTGTGCACAGTGGGCAGGGGGCTGAGGAGAGCCTCCTGCGGGAACAGGGCTCCGCTCCCTGGCTGGCAACAGCCTGCTTTTGCTGCCGTCAGCGCGGGCAGGAGTTCAGGCACTTGAAGGGGCAGCGGGCACCTCTTGTTTCTAGGGGGCCCAGGGCTGCGCACCACAAGGGACACGAGGAAACAGACTCGGCAGAAGGAAGATGAGCTCCAGCTGGAGTGCCTGTGCTCCAAGGTGCACGAGTAATTCAGCCTTGCCAGGCTTTCTTACGTGCATGTTGGTGTTCCCCGGGAAATGGAGGCATTTGGGGAAATGCCTTTGGAAGAGAGGGGCTTGCTTCTCAAGCCAAGTGCTTGCCCAGGAGCCCCCAGTGAGGTAGGTACAGCTGGCTCCCTTTGGCTCATGGCGCTCCTTTCCATCCTTGAGGCCCCTTGCACTTGGCAGAGGGGCGTGGCAAGGGAGAAGGCTGTGAAGAGCAGCTTTGGCACCTGCCTGGGCCTGCAGAGACCAAGGCAAGCAGCAGTGGCAGGGTGTGTCCCCCCTCTTGGAGCACAGGACAGAGGGGGATCATCTGTGTCCAGCCCAGAGCCCCAAATGCCTCTCAGAGAGCTGTGAATTCAAAGGCCTTTCTGCAGACACTGATGGCATCTTGCCTGTTTTTGAACTCTTGGCAAGATGCCTTTGCCTCTTGCTTGCTGGAAGCTGCTCTGCTCCAGGGCTGGCAGCCAGCTGGGCTGTGCGGGCAGCGTGGAGAGTCCTTGCCGAGCACTTGGCGGGTCATGGTGTGTCCAGGGCTGTGTTAGACACTGGTGTGTTAGACAGGCGGGGGCACCTTGGCTGGGGAGGGGACGGCCCCGGGGCACGTGGCAGCGTGTCCCTTTGTGACACGGGTGCAGCGGGGTCACCGTGGGAACGGAAGGGACAGCGTGTCAGAGCAGCCCTTTGTGACAGGCGCTGACATAGGCTCTGCCGTTGCCGCGGCCACGCCACAGTGCTGGGTGCATGCGACGGGACAGGACGGGACAGAGCGGTGCTGTGAGGCGCCCCCGCACAGCTGGCTCGTTCCTCGCTGACCCGGAGCTTTTCCCAGGCGTTCCTCCTGCGGCTGGCCTCACGGCCAGACCTCGGGACTCGCTGACTCGGAGCTTTTGCAAGGCATCTCCCATCCCTGCGGCCGGTGCCCTGGTGGCCAGGCCGTGGCACTTGGCGAGCTCCATCGTTCACCAGGAGTCTCCTGTCATTGTGGCAGGAGCCCTGGAGTGCAGGACTTGCTGTCCTGTAGCCTTGCTGAGGCTCCTCTGTTGCAGGTGCCTGCAAGGCACCAGTGCAGCACTCGCTGACTCGGAGCCTTGCTGAGGCATCTGTCTGGAAGGTGCCCTTGAGGTCAGAGAGCGGGATGGCGGGCAGACTGCTCAGCCTGTTCAAGGCCCTTTGGGGCAAGAAAAGCAAAGGCCCTGCAGCTGGCCCAGCGCAGCAGCCTGCAGAGCCGGAGCACTTACAGCCGCTGCAGGATGGTGAGTGGCAGAGCTGGGCCGCAGGGCCGGTGCCTGCGGCCAGCCTGTCCCCATCCCATCCCATCCCATCCCATCCCATCCCAGCCCAGCCCATCCCATCCCATCCCATCCCATCCCATCCCATCCCTGTGGCCATTCCCATGGATGGGACGGGACAGGGGCTGGGGCTGTTCTCCTGATGGCCGTACTCCGTCCCCTGGGCACGCGGGGGGTTGTCCCTGCCTGGGGAGCGCAGGGCTGGCCTGTGTTCTCTGGCCACTCTGGCGGCCCCTCAGCTCTGGCTGCGCTGGCTCTTTGGCAGATGCAGCCAAGGAGCGGAGGCAAGAGCAGGAGCCCAGGCATGGCCGCTTCCGCAGAGCAGCGCAGGTACCTGCAGCCATCCCCACCTGGGCCGGGCCTGCCGGCACTGCTCGGCAGGGCCCCACGCTTGGAGCAGACCATGGAAGGTCCCTCTCTTGCCGCCCTTCCTTCTGCTGCAGACACTGCGGAGGTTGCTGCAGCATCGGCGCACAAAGAGCGGTGGCCCCGCACCCGAGGGCACGGCCGAGCCCGACTCCAGGCCCGGCCAGCTGCGGGCAGAGGCTGCTGCCAGCACAGCGTCCTCTGACCTGGCCGCCAGCTCAGACTGGGAAACTGATGAGGCTTGCGAGGAGGCTGACATGGCCCTGATGGAGGGCATGGCCACCAGCAACACCATCACTCAGGCCATCGCAGAGACTGAGGCCATGCCCACGCTGCCTGTGAGTCCTGGACCCAGTCTGGAGTTTTTGCAGAAGGGTTTTTATTCTGCGCAGCAGCCTGGGGCCAGGGCCCAAGGCCTCCCAGGATGACGTGGCCCCTCAAGCCATGTCCGCTGGGCCCCCTCAGCCCCATCACACTGGGCTGGGAAGGCAAGCACTTCTTGGGGGAAGCTGGGCCACTTGCTGCCTTGGACGGCACTCCAAGTCTTCCCCATGCTGCTTCCTGCAGGTGCAAGCCGCGGTGAGAGCCATGCTGCAGAGACTCACGTCCTGTGAGTCTGTGGACGCCGGGCTGCAAATGGCCATTGTCAGCCTGACTGAAGAACACCCGGGCCACGTGGTGATGAGCCTCCTGCGCTGTGCCCCAACGTGTGACGGGTACGGGGCACAAGTGCCTGGAGAGCTCGGTGCTCACCGGCCTGTAGGGCCCCTGGCCCTGTACAGCCTGTCCAGCGGGCTCTGCCAGACAGGCGGAGAGCAGCGGACCCTGGGGCCCCTCTGTTTCCTGAGCCTGCTGCCATGCTCCCTGCTGGCCCCCTGCAGCTGCACGGGGCACGGTACTGACGCACAGCTCTGCTCCCACAGAGCGGCCGCGCTGATGTGGAGAGCCATGGGCACGTCAGCAGTAGCCGTGGAGGAGGTGCTTCCAGCGCTGCTCTCTGCCATAGAGGAGCAGCCAGCGTACGGCGGCTTCCTCTGCAGCAGGGACAACCAGGCCGTCCTTGCCCTGGCTGTGAGTTTCTGGAGCTGGCCTATGCTGGCCTTCCAGGTGGCCTTCTCAGAAGCTCTCCATGCTCTCCCCAGCCTGCAGCTCCCTGCCTGGGCTGAAAGCTGAGCTAGGGGCAGCAGGCTGGCTGCTCCCCCTGCCTCTCCCCTGGGGCCCTGCCTCATGGACACCTCGGCGCTGAGCGCTGCCTCGGGCTGCTTTGTCTCTTGCAGGCAACTCTGGTGCTGTGCAGGATTGCATACATGCCCGAGTGGCACTATGCAATACTCCTTCATTCTCCGCACCTGCTTGTGGCTCTGCTCTTGCGAATTTTCATCACCACAGAGCAGAGGGCAGAGGATGTGGAAAGCCAGAGCTTCTGGAGAGCGTGCTGGGAGGAACACGGCCTTGCCAGCCAGCCCAACAGGTGCCAGTCAGCCTGTCCTTCCCACTCCCTTGCGGCCAGGGCCAGTGCTCCCAGAGTGACCCGGCCTTTGCTCGGCACACAGGTTTGCAGTGCAGACCATGAAGGCTCTGCTCTCCCAAGTGGGCTTTGGCAAGAACCTGCTGGCTCTGGAGCAGACGCAGCTCTGGGACGCCCTGCTCTGTGCCCACACCCAGCACTATGCAGCGGGCCTGCTGGCCAGGTGAGATCCCCTACTCCCCGCCGCCAGCGCCAGCATTTGTGCCCCGTGCCCGGAGTGCCCCATGCAGTTGCTGGGCTTGTAAGCAAGAGGGCCTTGTCACCGAGGGAGGGCCCAGCAGACTGCAAAGGGCTGTCAGAGGAGGATGCCCAGCAGCAGCCGCCTCCCAAGGGGCCCGTGTCCCCTTGCAGAGTGCTGGGCAAAGATGGGACCTGTGTGAGTCACTCCTGGGAGAGGTTTGCCCGCCCGGCTCAGGGCCTCGGTGCCTTTTTCCCCTGCCAGGGAGATGCGCTCTGCCTTGAGCCCCTTGTGTCCCCACATGGCCTCGCACCTGCTCAGCCTGCTGGTGGGGAAGCAGCCCCGCTGGCATCTGCCTGCTGTGGCCTTCTTGCTGGAGGTGAGCCTGATGGCCAGCGCTGCCTGGCTGAGCTGCCTGCCAGCTCTCTGGCCTTTGTCTCCCGCTCCCTCCTGGCCATGGCAAGATGGCCCTGGCAGGAGACTTTCCTTGCATTCCCTCAATCTGGCCTCTGACCGTGGCTCTGTTCCTCTCTCTTGAAGCTCTTCAAGCCCTCAGGGAAGATGAGAGCCCATCTTGCATGAGCCTATGGATTCCCATCAAATTCCAAAGAAGATCTGCAGAACTTCCTTTGTCTCCTGCATCACCTGGAGCGGCCTCCCTCAGAGATTTCCAGTTCCCATCCAAGATGGGACCCCCTGCAGGGCAGAAGGGACCAGCTGCAGCTCCAGGCACAGCTCTGGCTGCTCCCAGCTGAGCCTGTGCCAAGCTCCAGCAGCTCTTGCAGGCTCCCTCCCTGTTGGCAGCTCCTTCCCTGCCGCCCTCAGGCCCTGCCCATGCCCTTTTTTACCTCCCAGCTGACCCCTTGGCTTTGCTTTTCCCTAATAAACTGGTTGGCTTTTTCACTTGACCCGCGTCTCTGTGGAGCTGAAGCGGCGCAAAACCTGAGCCCGGGGACATGCAGGGCCCTGCTGCCCTTCTCCTCCCCGCTGTGTTCCGTGCACAGACAGAGAGGAAGAAGGGCAGCTCAGGCTGCAAAGGTCCCTGTCCCGCTGCTCCAGTTGCACAGCAGCGTGGACTTCAAGCCGTGTCCAGCACACTGAAGGGGAAAAGGAGCCTGGTTTTAGAAGAGTCAACTGGAGTGTGCTCTGAAGCCAGCTGTGAGGGATTCCAGTGCAAGCATCCAGCCAGGGCAAAGGAGCTTGCAATGCCGCAAGTTTCCACCAAGAGCCTCCTGAAAGCACAGCAATGCTCTATCCCTACCCAGGGACAGGAAGAGGGCAGGAGCAGAGACCATGGTGGCCTAGCAGTGAGCTTTGTCTGTGCCTAAAAGCAAATGAAGCAGCAGCGGCAGCGGAGTGGCTGGGACTCGGGGGCGCCACCGTCCCAGCGGCGGCAGCGCTGTCGGGCAGTGCCTGCACGCTGGGCGCGCTTCCGGCGGCTCTGCTCTCCCCACAAGCGAGGAATCAGGCAGCCCCTGCCTCGGATGCAGGCAGAAAGCCAAGCAAGTGAGAGCAGAGGCAGGGGCCCCTTCCCATCACTGCGGGGCAAGGCTGCAAAAGAGCCGCTGTGTCTTCCTGCAGAGACCTGTGCTTGGGCTGTGCTGAGCCCAGAGCCGGCCAGCTTGTGCTGTGCTGTGGCAAGAGCCTTCTGGGCAGGCAGGCAGAAGTGCTGCGTGCACAGTGGGCAAGGGGCTGAGGAGAGCCTCCTGCGGGAACAGGGCTCCGCTCCCTGGCTGGCAACAGCCTGCTTTTGCTGCCGTCAGCGCGGGCAGGAGTTCAGGCACTTGAAGGGGCAGCGGGCACCTCTTGTTTCTAGGGGGCCCAGGGCTGCGCACCACAAGGGACACGAGGAAACAGACTCGGCAGAAGGAAGATGAGCTCCAGCTGGAGTGCCTGTGCTCCAAGGTGCACGAGTAATTCAGCCTTGCCAGGCTTTCTTACGTGCATGTTGGTGTTCCCCGGGAAATGGAGGCATTTGGGGAAATGCCTTTGGAAGAGAGGGGCTTGCTTCTCAAGCCAAGTGCTTGCCCAGGAGCCCCCAGTGAGGTAGGTACAGCTGGCTCCCTTTGGCTCATGGCGCTCCTTTCCATCCTTGAGGCCCCTTGCACTTGGCAGAGGGGCGTGGCAAGGGAGAAGGCTGTGAAGAGCAGCTTTGGCACCTGCCTGGGCCTGCAGAGACCAAGGCAAGCAGCAGTGGCAGGGTGTGTCCCCCCTCTTGGAGCACAGGACAGAGGGGGATCATCTGTGTCCAGCCCAGAGCCCCAAATGCCTCTCAGAGAGCTGTGAATTCAAAGGCCTTTCTGCAGACACTGATGGCATCTTGCCTGTTTTTGAACTCTTGGCAAGATGCCTTTGCCTCTTGCTTGCTGGAAGCTGCTCTGCTCCAGGGCTGGCAGCCAGCTGGGCTGTGCGGGCAGCGTGGAGAGTCCTTGCCGAGCACTTGGCGGGTCATGGTGTGTCCAGGGCTGTGTTAGACACTGGTGTGTTAGACAGGCGGGGGCACCTTGGCTGGGGAGGGGACGGCCCCGGGGCACGTGGCAGCGTGTCCCTTTGTGACACGGTGCAGCGGGCTCACCGTGGGAACGGAAGGGACAGCGTGTCAGAGCAGCCCTTTGTGACAGGCGCTGACATAGGCTCTGCCGTTGCCGCGGCCACGCCACAGTGCTGGGTGCATGCGACGGGACATGACGGGACAGAGCGGTGCTGTGAGGCGCCCCCGCACAGCTGGCTCGTTCCTCGCTGACCCGGAGCTTTTCCCAGGCGTTCCTCCTGCGGCTGGCCTCACGGCCAGACCTCGGGACTCGCTGACTCGGAGCTTTTGCAAGGCATCTCCCATCCCTGCGGCCGGTGCCCTGGTGGCCAGGCCGTGGCACTTGGCGAGCTCCATCGTTCACCAGGAGTCTCCTGTCATTGTGGCAGGAGCCCTGGAGTGCAGGACTTGCTGTCCTGTAGCCTTGCTGAGGCTCCTCTGTTGCAGGTGCCTGCAAGGCACCAGTGCAGCACTCGCTGACTCGGAGCCTTGCTGAGGCATCTGTCTGGAAGGTGCCCTTGAGGTCAGAGAGCGGGATGGCGGGCAGACTGCTCAGCCTGTTCAAGGCCCTTTGGGGCAAGAAAAGCAAAGGCCCTGCAGCTGGCCCAGCGCAGCAGCCTGCAGAGCCGGAGCACTTACAGCCGCTGCAGGATGGTGAGTGGCAGAGCTGGGCCGCAGGGCCGGTGCCTGCGGCCAGCCTGTCCCCATCCCATCCCATCCCATCCCATCCCATCCCATCCCATCCCATCCCATCCCATCCCATCCCATCCCAGCCCAGCCCATCCCATCCCATCCCATCCCATCCCATCCCATCCCATCCCTGTGGCCATTCCCATGGATGGGACGGGACAGGGGCTGGGGCTGTTCTCCTGATGGCCGTACTCCGTCCCCTGGGCACGCGGGGGGTTATCCCTGCCTGGGGAGCGCAGGGCTGGCCTGTGTTCTCTGGCCACTCTGGCGGCCCCTCAGCTCTGGCTGCGCTGGCTCTTTGGCAGATGCAGCCAAGGAGCGGAGGCAAGAGCAGGAGCCCAGGCGTGGCCGCTTCCGCAGAGCAGCGCAGGTACCTGCAGCCATCCCCACCTGGGCCGGGCCTGCCGGCACTGCTCGGCAGGGCCCCACGCTTGGAGCAGACCATGGAAGGTCCCTCTCTTGCCGCCCTTCCTTCTGCTGCAGACACTGCGGAGGTTGCTGCAGCATCGGCGCACAAAGAGCGGTGGCCCCGCACCCGAGGGCACGGCCGAGCCCGACTCCAGGCCCGGCCAGCTGCGGGCAGAGGCTGCTGCCAGCACAGCGTCCTCTGACCTGGCCGCCAGCTCAGACTGGGAAACTGATGAGGCTTGCGAGGAGGCTGACATGGCCCTGATGGAGGGCATGGCCACCAGCAACACCATCACTCAGGCCATCGCAGAGACTGAGGCCATGCCCACGCTGCCTGTGAGTCCTGGACCCAGTCTGGAGTTTTTGCAGAAGGGTTTTTATTCTGCGCAGCAGCCTGGGGCCAGGGCCCAAGGCCTCCCAGGATGACGTGGCCCCTCAAGCCATGTCCGCTGGGCCCCCTCAGCCCCATCACACTGGGCTGGGAAGGCAAGCACTTCTTGGGGGAAGCTGGGCCACTTGCTGCCTTGGACGGCACTCCAAGTCTTCCCCATGCTGCTTCCTGCAGGTGCAAGCCGCGGTGAGAGCCATGCTGCAGAGACTCACGTCCTGTGAGTCTGTGGACGCCGGGCTGCAAATGGCCATTGTCAGCCTGACTGAAGAACACCCGGGCCACGTGGTGATGAGCCTCCTGCGCTGTGCCCCAACGTGTGACGGGTACGGGGCACAAGTGCCTGGAGAGCTCGGTGCTCACCGGCCTGTAGGGCCCCTGGCCCTGTACAGCCTGTCCAGCGGGCTCTGCCAGACAGGCGGAGAGCAGCGGACCCTGGGGCCCCTCTGTTTCCTGAGCCTGCTGCCATGCTCCCTCCCGGCCCCCTGCAGCTGCACGGGGCACGGTACTGACGCACAGCTCTGCTCCCACAGAGCGGCCGCGCTGATGTGGAGAGCCATGGGCACGTCAGCAGTAGCCGTGGAGGAGGTGCTTCCAGCGCTGCTCTCTGCCATAGAGGAGCAGCCAGCGTACGGCGGCTTCCTCTGCAGCAGGGACAACCAGGCCGTCCTTGCCCTGGCTGTGAGTTTCTGGAGCTGGCCTATGCTGGCCTTCCAGGTGGCCTTCTCAGAAGCTCTCCATGCTCTCCCCAGCCTGCAGCTCCCTGCCTGGGCTGAAAGCTGAGCTAGGGGCAGCAGGCTGGCTGCTCCCCCTGCCTCTCCCCTGGGGCCCTGCCTCATGGACACCTCGGCGCTGAGCGCTGCCTCGGGCTGCTTTGTCTCTTGCAGGCAACTCTGGTGCTGTGCAGGATTGCATACATGCCCGAGTGGCACTATGCAATACTCCTTCATTCTCCGCACCTGCTTGTGGCTCTGCTCTTGCGAATTTTCATCACCACAGAGCAGAGGGCAGAGGATGTGGAAAGCCAGAGCTTCTGGAGAGCGTGCTGGGAGGAACACGGCCTTGCCAGCCAGCCCAACAGGTGCCAGTCAGCCTGTCCTTCCCACTCCCTTGCGGCCAGGGCCAGTGCTCCCAGAGTGACCCGGCCTTTGCTCGGCACACAGGTTTGCAGTGCAGACCATGAAGGCTCTGCTCTCCCAAGTGGGCTTTGGCAAGAACCTGCTGGCTCTGGAGCACACGCAGCTCTGGGACGCCCTGCTCTGTGCCCACACCCAGCACTATGCAGCGGGCCTGCTGGCCAGGTGAGATCCCCTACTCCCCGCCGCCAGCGCCAGCATTTGTGCCCCGTGCCCGGAGTGCCCCATGCAGTTGCTGGGCTTGTAAGCAAGAGGGCCTTGTCACCGAGGGAGGGCCCAGCAGACTGCAAAGGGCTGTCATAGGAGGATGCCCAGCAGCAGCCGCCTCCCAAGGGGCCCGTGTCCCCTTGCAGAGTGCTGGGCAAAGATGGGACCTGTGTGAGTCACTCCTGGGAGAGGTTTGCCCGCCCGGCTCAGGGCCTCGGTGCCTTTTTCCCCTGCCAGGGAGATGCGCTCTGCCTTGAGCCCCTTGTGTCCCCACATGGCCTCGCACCTGCTCAGCCTGCTGGTGGGGAAGCAGCCCCGCTGGCATCTGCCTGCTGTGGCCTTCTTGCTGGAGGTGAGCCTGATGGCCAGCGCTGCCTGGCTGAGCTGCCTGCCAGCTCTCTGGCCTTTGTCTCCCGCTCCCTCCTGGCCATGGCAAGATGGCCCTGGCAGGAGACTTTCCTTGCATTCCCTCAATCTGGCCTCTGACCGTGGCTCTGTTCCTCTCTCTTGCAGCTCTTCAAGCCCTCAGGGAAGATGAGAGCCCATCTTGCATGAGCCTATGGATTCCCATCAAATTCCAAAGAAGATCTGCAGAACTTCCTTTGTCTCCTGCATCACCTGGAGCGGCCTCCCTCAGCGATTTCCAGTTCCCATCCAAGATGGGACCCCCTGCAGGGCAGAAGGGACCAGCTGCAGCTCCAGGCACAGCTCTGGCTGCTCCCAGCTGAGCCTGTGCCAAGCTCCAGCAGCTCTTGCAGGCTCCCTCCCTGTTGGCAGCTCCTTCCCTGCCGCCCTCAGGCCCTGCCCATGCCCTTTTTTACCTCCCAGCTGACCCCTTGGCTTTGCTTTTCCCTAATAAACTGGTTGGCTTTTTCACTTGACCCGCGTCTCTGTGGAGCTGAAGCGGCGCAAAACCTGAGCCCGGGGACATGCAGGGCCCTGCTGCCCTTCTCCTCCCCGCTGTGTTCCGTGCACAGACAGAGAGGAAGAAGGGCAGCTCAGGCTGCAAAGGTCCCTGTCCCGCTGCTCCAGTTGCACAGCAGCGTGGACTTCAAGCCGTGTCCAGCACACTGAAGGGGAAAAGGAGCCTGGTTTTAGAAGAGTCAACTGGAGTGTGCTCTGAAGCCAGCTGTGAGGGATTCCAGTGCAAGCATCCAGCCAGGGCAAAGGAGCTTGCAATGCCGCAAGTTTCCACCAAGAGCCTCCTGAAAGCACAGCAATGCTCTATCCCTACCCAGGGACAGGAAGAGGGCAGGAGCAGAGACCATGGTGGCCTAGCAGTGAGCTTTGTCTGTGCCTAAAAGCAAATGAAGCAGCAGCGGCAGCGGAGTGGCTGGGACTCGGGGGCGCCACCGTCCCAGCGGCGGCAGCGCTGTCGGGCAGTGCCTGCACGCTGGGCGCGCTTCCGGCGGCTCTGCTCTCCCCACAAGCGAGGAATCAGGCAGCCCCTGCCTCGGATGCAGGCAGAAAGCCAAGCAAGTGAGAGCAGAGGCAGGGGCCCCTTCCCATCACTGCGGGGCAAGGCTGCAAAAGAGCCGCTGTGTCTTCCTGCAGAGACCTGTGCTTGGGCTGTGCTGAGCCCAGAGCCGGCCAGCTTGTGCTGTGCTGTGGCAAGAGTCTTCTGGGCAGGCAGGCAGAAGTGCTGTGTGCACAGTGGGCAGGGGGCTGAGGAGAGCCTCCTGCGGGAACAGGGCTCCGCTCCCTGGCTGGCAACAGCCTGCTTTTGCTGCCGTCAGCGCGGGCAGGAGTTCAGGCACTTGAAGGGGCAGCGGGCACCTCTTGTTTCTAGGGGGCCCAGGGCTGCGCACCACAAGGGACACGAGGAAACAGACTCGGCAGAAGGAAGATGAGCTCCAGCTGGAGTGCCTGTGCTCCAAGGTGCACGAGTAATTCAGCCTTGCCAGGCTTTCTTACGTGCATGTTGGTGTTCCCCGGGAAATGGAGGCATTTGGGGAAATGCCTTTGGAAGAGAGGGGCTTGCTTCTCAAGCCAAGTGCTTGCCCAGGAGCCCCCAGTGAGGTAGGTACAGCTGGCTCCCTTTGGCTCATGGCGCTCCTTTCCATCCTTGAGGCCCCTTGCACTTGGCAGAGGGGCGTGGCAAGGGAGAAGGCTGTGAAGAGCAGCTTTGGCACCTGCCTGGGCCTGCAGAGACCAAGGCAAGCAGCAGTGGCAGGGTGTGTCCCCCCTCTTGGAGCACAGGACAGAGGGGGATCATCTGTGTCCAGCCCAGAGCCCCAAATGCCTCTCAGAGAGCTGTGAATTCAAAGGCCTTTCTGCAGACACTGATGGCATCTTGCCTGTTTTTGAACTCTTGGCAAGATGCCTTTGCCTCTTGCTTGCTGGAAGCTGCTCTGCTCCAGGGCTGGCAGCCAGCTGGGCTGTGCGGGCAGCGTGGAGAGTCCTTGCCGAGCACTTGGCGGGTCATGGTGTGTCCAGGGCTGTGTTAGACACTGGTGTGTTAGACAGGCGGGGGCACCTTGGCTGGGGAGGGGACGGCCCCGGGGCACGTGGCAGCGTGTCCCTTTGTGACACGGTGCAGCGGGCTCACCGTGGGAACGGAAGGGACAGCGTGTCAGAGCAGCCCTTTGTGACAGGCGCTGACATAGGCTCTGCCGTTGCCGCGGCCACGCCACAGGGCTGGGTGCATGCGACGGGACAGGACGGGACAGAGCGGTGCTGTGAGGCGCCCCCGCACAGCTGGCTCGTTCCTCGCTGACCCGGAGCTTTTCCCAGGCGTTCCTCCTGCGGCTGGCCTCACGGCCAGACCTCGGGACTCGCTGACTCGGAGCTTTTGCAAGGCATCTCCCATCCCTGCGGCCGGTGCCCTGGTGGCCAGGCCGTGGCACTTGGCGAGCTCCATCGTTCACCAGGAGTCTCCTGTCATTGTGGCAGGAGCCCTGGAGTGCAGGACTTGCTGTCCTGTAGCCTTGCTGAGGCTCCTCTGTTGCAGGTGCCTGCAAGGCACCAGTGCAGCACTCGCTGACTCGGAGCCTTGCTGAGGCATCTGTCTGGAAGGTGCCCTTGAGGTCAGAGAGCGGGATGGCGGGCAGACTGCTCAGCCTGTTCAAGGCCCTTTGGGGCAAGAAAAGCAAAGGCCCTGCAGCTGGCCCAGCGCAGCAGCCTGCAGAGCCGGAGCACTTACAGCCGCTGCAGGATGGTGAGTGGCAGAGCTGGGCCGCAGGGCCGGTGCCTGCGGCCAGCCTGTCCCCATCCCATCCCATCCCATCCCATCCCATCCCATCCCATCCCAGCCCAGCCCATCCCATCCCATCCCATCCCATCCCATCCCATCCCATCCCATCCCTGTGGCCATTCCCATGGATGGGACGGGACAGGGGCTGGGGCTGTTCTCCTGATGGCCGTACTCCGTCCCCTGGGCACGCGGGGGGTTGTCCCTGCCTGGGGAGCGCAGGGCTGGCCTGTGTTCTCTGGCCACTCTGGCGGCCCCTCAGCTCTGGCTGCGCTGGCTCTTTGGCAGATGCAGCCAAGGAGCGGAGGCAAGAGCAGGAGCCCAGGCGTGGCCGCTTCCGCAGAGCAGCGCAGGTACCTGCAGCCATCCCCACCTGGGCCGGGCCTGCCGGCACTGCTCGGCAGGGCCCCACGCTTGGAGCAGACCATGGAAGGTCCCTCTCTTGCCGCCCTTCCTTCTGCTGCAGACACTGCGGAGGTTGCTGCAGCATCGGCGCACAAAGAGCGGTGGCCCCGCACCCGAGGGCACGGCCGAGCCCGACTCCAGGCCCGGCCAGCTGCGGGCAGAGGCTGCTGCCAGCACAGCGTCCTCTGACCTGGCCGCCAGCTCAGACTGGGAAACTGATGAGGCTTGCGAGGAGGCTGACATGGCCCTGATGGAGGGCATGGCCACCAGCAACACCATCACTCAGGCCATCGCAGAGACTGAGGCCATGCCCACGCTGCCTGTGAGTCCTGGACCCAGTCTGGAGTTTTTGCAGAAGGGTTTTTATTCTGCGCAGCAGCCTGGGGCCAGGGCCCAAGGCCTCCCAGGATGACGTGGCCCCTCAAGCCATGTCCGCTGGGCCCCCTCAGCCCCATCACACTGGGCTGGGAAGGCAAGCACTTCTTGGGGGAAGCTGGGCCACTTGCTGCCTTGGACGGCACTCCAAGTCTTCCCCATGCTGCTTCCTGCAGGTGCAAGCCGCGGTGAGAGCCATGCTGCAGAGACTCACGTCCTGTGAGTCTGTGGACGCCGGGCTGCAAATGGCCATTGTCAGCCTGACTGAAGAACACCCGGGCCACGTGGTGATGAGCCTCCTGCGCTGTGCCCCAACGTGTGACGGGTACGGGGCACAAGTGCCTGGAGAGCTCGGTGCTCACCGGCCTGTAGGGCCCCTGGCCCTGTACAGCCTGTCCAGCGGGCTCTGCCAGACAGGCGGAGAGCAGCGGACCCTGGGGCCCCTCTGTTTCCTGAGCCTGCTGCCATGCTCCCTGCCGGCCCCCTGCAGCTGCACGGGGCACGGTACTGACGCACAGCTCTGCTCCCACAGAGCGGCCGCGCTGATGTGGAGAGCCATGGGCACGTCAGCAGTAGCCGTGGAGGAGGTGCTTCCAGCGCTGCTCTCTGCCATAGAGGAGCAGCCAGCGTACGGCGGCTTCCTCTGCAGCAGGGACAACCAGGCCGTCCTTGCCCTGGCTGTGAGTTTCTGGAGCTGGCCTATGCTGGCCTTCCAGGTGGCCTTCTCAGAAGCTCTCCATGCTCTCCCCAGCCTGCAGCTCCCTGCCTGGGCTGAAAGCTGAGCTAGGGGCAGCAGGCTGGCTGCTCCCCCTGCCTCTCCCCTGGGGCCCTGCCTCATGGACACCTCGGCGCTGAGCGCTGCCTCGGGCTGCTTTGTCTCTTGCAGGCAACTCTGGTGCTGTGCAGGATTGCATACATGCCCGAGTGGCACTATGCAATACTCCTTCATTCTCCGCACCTGCTTGTGGCTCTGCTCTTGCGAATTTTCATCACCACAGAGCAGAGGGCAGAGGATGTGGAAAGCCAGAGCTTCTGGAGAGCGTGCTGGGAGGAACACGGCCTTGCCAGCCAGCCCAACAGGTGCCAGTCAGCCTGTCCTTCCCACTCCCTTGCGGCCAGGGCCAGTGCTCCCAGAGTGACCCGGCCTTTGCTCGGCACACAGGTTTGCAGTGCAGACCATGAAGGCTCTGCTCTCCCAAGTGGGCTTTGGCAAGAACCTGCTGGCTCTGGAGCAGACGCAGCTCTGGGACGCCCTGCTCTGTGCCCACACCCAGCACTATGCAGCGGGCCTGCTGGCCAGGTGAGATCCCCTACTCCCCGCCGCCAGCGCCAGCATTTGTGCCCCGTGCCCGGAGTGCCCCATGCAGTTGCTGGGCTTGTAAGCAAGAGGGCCTTGTCACCGAGGGAGGGCCCAGCAGACTGCAAAGGGCTGTCAGAGGAGGATGCCCAGCAGCAGCCGCCTCCCAAGGGGCCCGTGTCCCCTTGCAGAGTGCTGGGCAAAGATGGGACCTGTGTGAGTCACTCCTGGGAGAGGTTTGCCCGCCCGGCTCAGGGCCTCGGTGCCTTTTTCCCCTGCCAGGGAGATGCGCTCTGCCTTGAGCCCCTTGTGTCCCCACATGGCCTCGCACCTGCTCAGCCTGCTGGTGGGGAAGCAGCCCCGCTGGCATCTGCCTGCTGTGGCCTTCTTGCTGGAGGTGAGCCTGATGGCCAGCGCTGCCTGGCTGAGCTGCCTGCCAGCTCTCTGGCCTTTGTCTCCCGCTCCCTCCTGGCCATGGCAAGATGGCCCTGGCAGGAGACTTTCCTTGCATTCCCTCAATCTGGCCTCTGACCGTGGCTCTGTTCCTCTCTCTTGCAGCTCTTCAAGCCCTCAGGGAAGATGAGAGCCCATCTTGCATGAGCCTATGGATTCCCATCAAATTCCAAAGAAGATCTGCAGAACTTCCTTTGTCTCCTGCATCACCTGGAGCGGCCTCCCTCAGAGATTTCCAGTTCCCATCCAAGATGGGACCCCCTGCAGGGCAGAAGGGACCAGCTGCAGCTCCAGGCACAGCTCTGGCTGCTCCCAGCTGAGCCTGTGCCAAGCTCCAGCAGCTCTTGCAGGCTCCCTCCCTGTTGGCAGCTCCTTCCCTGCCGCCCTCAGGCCCTGCCCATGCCCTTTTTTACCTCCCAGCTGACCCCTTGGCTTTGCTTTTCCCTAATAAACTGGTTGGCTTTTTCACTTGACCCGCGTCTCTGTGGAGCTGAAGCGGCGCAAAACCTGAGCCCGGGGACATGCAGGGCCCTGCTGCCCTTCTCCTCCCCGCTGTGTTCCGTGCACAGACAGAGAGGAAGAAGGGCAGCTCAGGCTGCAAAGGTCCCTGTCCCGCTGCTCCAGTTGCACAGCAGCGTGGACTTCAAGCCGTGTCCAGCACACTGAAGGGGAAAAGGAGCCTGGTTTTAGAAGAGTCAACTGGAGTGTGCTCTGAAGCCAGCTGTGAGGGATTCCAGTGCAAGCATCCAGCCAGGGCAAAGGAGCTTGCAATGCCGCAAGTTTCCACCAAGAGCCTCCTGAAAGCACAGCAATGCTCTATCCCTACCCAGGGACAGGAAGAGGGCAGGAGCAGAGACCATGGTGGCCTAGCAGTGAGCTTTGTCTGTGCCTAAAAGCAAATGAAGCAGCAGCGGCAGCGGAGTGGCTGGGACTCGGGGCCGCCACCGTCCCAGCGGCGGCAGCGCTGTCGGGCAGTGCCTGCACGCTGGGCGCGCTTCCGGCGGCTCTGCTCTCCCCACAAGCGAGGAATCAGGCAGCCCCTGCCTCGGATGCAGGCAGAAAGCCAAGCAAGTGAGAGCAGAGGCAGGGGCCCCTTCCCATCACTGCGGGGCAAGGCTGCAAAAGAGCCGCTGTGTCTTCCTGCAGAGACCTGTGCTTGGGCTGTGCTGAGCCCAGAGCCGGCCAGCTTGTGCTGTGCTGTGGCAAGAGTCTTCTGGGCAGGCAGGCAGAAGTGCTGTGTGCACAGTGGGCAGGGGGCTGAGGAGAGCCTCCTGCGGGAACAGGGCTCCGCTCCCTGGCTGGCAACAGCCTGCTTTTGCTGCCGTCAGCGCGGGCAGGAGTTCAGGCACTTGAAGGGGCAGCGGGCACCTCTTGTTTCTAGGGGGCCCAGGGCTGCGCACCACAAGGGACACGAGGAAACAGACTCGGCAGAAGGAAGATGAGCTCCAGCTGGAGTGCCTGTGCTCCAAGGTGCACGAGTAATTCAGCCTTGCCAGGCTTTCTTACGTGCATGTTGGTGTTCCCCGGGAAATGGAGGCATTTGGGGAAATGCCTTTGGAAGAGAGGGGCTTGCTTCTCAAGCCAAGTGCTTGCCCAGGAGCCCCCAGTGAGGTAGGTACAGCTGGCTCCCTTTGGCTCATGGCGCTCCTTTCCATCCTTGAGGCCCCTTGCACTTGGCAGAGGGGCGTGGCAAGGGAGAAGGCTGTGAAGAGCAGCTTTGGCACCTGCCTGGGCCTGCAGAGACCAAGGCAAGCAGCAGTGGCAGGGTGTGTCCCCCCTCTTGGAGCACAGGACAGAGGGGGATCATCTGTGTCCAGCCCAGAGCCCCAAATGCCTCTCAGAGAGCTGTGAATTCAAAGGCCTTTCTGCAGACACTGATGGCATCTTGCCTGTTTTTGAACTCTTGGCAAGATGCCTTTGCCTCTTGCTTGCTGGAAGCTGCTCTGCTCCAGGGCTGGCAGCCAGCTGGGCTGTGCGGGCAGCGTGGAGAGTCCTTGCCGAGCACTTGGCGGGCCATGGTGTGTCCAGGGCTGTGTTAGACACTGGTGTGTTAGACAGGCGGGGGCACCTTGGCTGGGGAGGGGACGGCCCCGGGGCACGTGGCAGCGTGTCCCTTTGTGACACGGTGCAGCGGGCTCACCGTGGGAACGGAAGGGACAGCGTGTCAGAGCAGCCCTTTGTGACAGGCGCTGACATAGGCTCTGCCGTTGCCGCGGCCACGCCACAGTGCTGGGTGCATGCGACGGGACAGGACGGGACAGAGCGGTGCTGTGAGGCGCCCCCGCACAGCTGGCTCGTTCCTCGCTGACCCGGAGCTTTTCCCAGGCGTTCCTCCTGCGGCTGGCCTCACGGCCAGACCTCGGGACTCGCTGACTCGGAGCTTTTGCAAGGCATCTCCCATCCCTGCGGCCAGTGCCCTGGTGGCCAGGCCGTGGCACTTTGCGAGCTCCATCGTTCACCAGGAGTCTCCTGTCATTGTGGCAGGAGCCCTGGAGTGCAGGACTTGCTGTCCTGTAGCCTTGCTGAGGCTCCTCTGTTGCAGGTGCCTGCAAGGCACCAGTGCAGCACTCGCTGACTCGGAGCCTTGCTGAGGCATCTGTCTGGAAGGTGCCCTTGAGGTCAGAGAGCGGGATGGCGGGCAGACTGCTCAGCCTGTTCAAGGCCCTTTGGGGCAAGAAAAGCAAAGGCCCTGCAGCTGGCCCAGCGCAGCAGCCTGCAGAGCCGGAGCACTTACAGCCGCTGCAGGATGGTGAGTGGCAGAGCTGGGCCGCAGGGCCGGTGCCTGCGGCCAGCCTGTCCCCATCCCATCCCATCCCATCCCATCCCATCCCAGCCCATCCCATCCCATCCCTGTGGCCATTCCCATGGATGGGACGGGACAGGGGCTGGGGCTGTTCTCCTGATGGCCGTACTCCGTCCCCTGGGCACGCGGGGGGTTGTCCCTGCCTGGGGAGCGCAGGGCTGGCCTGTGTTCTCTGGCCTCTCAGGCAGCCCCTCAGCTCTGGCTGCGCTGGCTCTTTGGCAGATGCAGCCAAGGAGCGGAGGCAAGAGCAGGAGCCCAGGCGTGGCCGCTTCCGCAGAGCAGCGCAGGTACCTGCGGCCATCCCCACCTGGGCCCTTGCCGGCCCTGCTCGGCAGGGCCCCACGCTTGGAGCAGACCATGGAAGGTCCCTCTCTTGCCGCCCTTCCTTCTGCTGCAGACACTGCGGAGGTTGCTGCAGCATCGGCGCACAAAGAGCGGTGGCCCCGCACCCGAGGGCACGGCCGAGCCCGACTCCAGGCCCGGCCAGCTGCGGGCAGAGGCTGCTGCCAGCACAGCGTCCTCTGACCTGGCCGCCAGCTCAGACTGGGAAACTGATGAGGCTTGCGAGGAGGCTGACATGGCCCTGATGGAGGGCATGGCCACCAGCAACACCATCACTCAGGCCATCGCAGAGACTGAGGCCATGCCCACGCTGCCTGTGAGTCCTGGACCCAGTCTGGAGTTTTTGCAGAAGGGTTTTTATTCTGCGCAGCAGCCTGGGGCCAGGGCCCAAGGCCTCCCAGGATGACGTGGCCCCTCAAGCCATGTCCGCTGGGCCCCCTCAGCCCCATCACACTGGGCTGGGAAGGCAAGCACTTCTTGGGGGAAGCTGGGCCACTTGCTGCCTTGGACGGCACTCCAAGTCTTCCCCATGCTGCTTCCTGCAGGTGCAAGCCGCGGTGAGAGCCAAGCTGCAGAGACTCACGTCCTGTGAGTCTGTGGACGCCGGGCTGCAAATGGCCATTGTCAGCCTGACTGAAGAACACCCGGGCCACGTGGTGATGAGCCTCCTGCGCTGTGCCCCAACGTGTGACGGGTACGGGGCACAAGTGCCTGGAGAGCTCGGTGCTCACTGGCCCGTAGGACCCCTGGCCCTGTACAGCCTGTCCAGCGGGCTCTGCCAGACAGGCGGAGAGCAGCGGCACCCTGGGGCCCCTCTGTTTCCTGAGCCTGCTGCCATGCTCCCTGCCGGCCCCCTGCAGCTGCACGGGGCACGGTACTGACGCACAGCTCTGCTCCCACAGAGCGGCCGCGCTGATGTGGAGAGCCATGGGCACGTCAGCAGTAGCCGTGGAGGAGGTGCTTCCAGCGCTGCTCTCTGCCATAGAGGAGCAGCCAGCGTACGGCGGCTTCCTCTGCAGCGGGGACAAGCAGGCCCTCCTTGCCCTGGCTGTGAGTTTCTGGAGCTGGCCTATGCTGGCCTTCCAGGTGGCCTTCTCAGAAGCTCTCCATGCTCTCCCCAGCCTGCAGCTCCCTGCCTGGGCTGAAAGCTGAGCTAGGGGCAGCAGGCTGGCTGCTCCCCCTGCCTCTCCCCTGGGGCCCTGCCTCATGGACACCTCGGCGCTGAGCGCTGCCTCGGGCTGCTTTGTCTCTTGCAGGCAACTCTGGTGCTGTGCAGGATTGCATACATGCCCGAGTGGCACTATGCAATACTCCTTCATTCTCCGCACCTGCTTGTGGCTCTGCTCTTGCGAATTTTCATCACCACAGAGCAGAGGGCAGAGGATGTGGAAAGCCAGAGCTTCTGGAGAGCGTGCTGGGAGGAACACGGCCTTGCCAGCCAGCCCAACAGGTGCCAGTCAGCCTGTCCTTCCCACTCCCTTGCGGCCAGGGCCAGTGCTCCCAGAGTGACCCGGCCTTTGCTCGGCACACAGGTTTGCAGTGCAGACCATGAAGGCTCTGCTCTCCCAAGTGGGCTTTGGCAAGAACCTGCTGGCTCTGGAGCAGACGCAGCTCTGGGACGCCCTGCTCTGTGCCCACACCCAGCACTATGCAGCGGGCCTGCTGGCCAGGTGAGATCCCCTACTCCCCGCCGCCAGCGCCAGCATTTGTGCCCCGTGCCCGGAGTGCCCCATGCAGTTGCTGGGCTTGTAAGCAAGAGGGCCTTGTCACCGAGGGAGGGCCCAGCAGACTGCAAAGGGCTGTCAGAGGAGGATGCCCAGCAGCAGCCGCCTCCCAAGGGGCCCGTGTCCCCTTGCAGAGTGCTGGGCAAAGATGGGACCTGTGTGAGTCACTCCTGGGAGAGGTTTGCCCGCCCGGCTCAGGGCCTCGGTGCCTTTTTCCCCTGCAAGGGAGATGCGCTCTGCCTTGAGCCCCTTGTGTCCCCACATGGCCTCACACCTGCTCAGCCTGCTGGTGGGGAAGCAGCCCCGCTGGCATCTGCCTGCTGTGGCCTTCTTGCTGGAGGTGAGCCTGATGGCCAGCGCTGCCTGGCTGAGCTGCCTGCCAGCTCTCTGGCCTTTGTCTCCCGCTCCCTCCTGGCCATGGCAAGATGGCCCTGGCAGGAGACTTTCCTTGCATTCCCTCAATCTGGCCTCTGACCGTGGCTCTGTTCCTCTCTCTTGCAGCTCTTCAAGCCCTCAGGGAAGATGAGAGCCCATCTTGCATGAGCCTATGGATTCCCATCAAATTCCAAAGAAGATCTGCAGAACTTCCTTTGTCTCCTGCATCACCTGGAGCGG
This sequence comes from Agelaius phoeniceus, assembly GCF_051311805.1. NCBI lineage: Eukaryota > Metazoa > Chordata > Aves > Passeriformes > Icteridae > Agelaius > Agelaius phoeniceus. Next base: position 1,804,461 of record NC_135296.1, read on the forward strand.
CCTCCCTCAGCGATTTCCAGTTCCCATCCAAGATGGGACCCCCTGCAGGGCAGAAGGGACCAGCTGCAGCTCCAGGCACAGCTCTGGCTGCTCCCAGCTGAGCCTGTGCCAAGCTCCAGCAGCTCTTGCAGGCTCCCTCCCTGTTGGCAGCTCCTTCCCTGCCGCCCTCAGGCCCTGCCCATGCCCTTTTTTACCTCCCAGCTGACCCCTTGGCTTTGCTTTTCCCTAATAAACTGGTTGGCTTTTTCACTTGACCCGCGTCTCTGTGGAGCTGAAGCGGCGCAAAACCTGAGCCCGGGGACATGCAGGGCCCTGCTGCCCTTCTCCTCCCCGCTGTGTTCCGTGCACAGACAGAGAGGAAGAAGGGCAGCTCAGGCTGCAAAGGTCCCTGTCCCGCTGCTCCAGTTGCACAGCAGCGTGGACTTCAAGGCCGTGTCCAGTACACTGAAGGGGAAAAGGAGCCTGGTTTTAGAAGAGCCAACTGGAGTGTGCTCTGAAGCCAGCTGTGAGGGATTCCAGTGCAAGCATCCAGCCAGGGCAAAGGAGCTTGCAATGCCGCAAGTTTCCACCAAGAGCCTCCTGAAAGCACAGCAATGCTCTATCCCTACCCAGGGACAGGAAGAGGGCAGGAGCAGAGACCATGGTGGCCTAGCAGTGAGCTTTGTCTGTGCCTAAAAGCAAATGAAGCAGCAGCGGCAGCGGAGTGGCTGGGACTCGGGGGCGCCACCGTCCCAGCGGCGGCAGCGCTGTCGGGCAGTGCCTGCACACTGGGCGCGCTTCCGGCGGCTCTGCTCTCCCCACAAGCGAGGAATCAGGCAGCCCCTGCCTCGGATGCAGGCAGAAAGCCAAGCAAGTGAGAGCAGAGGCAGGGGCCCCTTCCCATCACTGCGGGGCAAGGCTGCAAAAGAGCCGCTGTGTCTTCCTGCAGAGACCTGTGCTTGGGCTGTGCTGAGCCCAGAGCCGGCCAGCTTGTGCTGTGCTGTGGCAAGAGCCTTCTGGGCAGGCAGGCAGAAGTGCTGCGTGCACAGTGGGCAAGGGGCTGAGGAGAGCCTCCTGCGGGAACAGGGCTCCGCGCCCTGGCTGGCAACAGCCTGCTTTTGCTGCCATCAGCGCGGGCAGGAGTTCAGGCACTTGAAGGGGCAGCGGGCACCTCTTGTTTCTAGGGGGCCCAGGGCTGCGCACCACAAGGGACACGAGGAAACAGACTCGGCAGAAGGAAGATGAGCTCCAGCTGGAGTGCCTGTGCTCCAAGGTGCACAAGTAATTCAGCCTTGCCAGGCTTTCTTACGTGCATGTTGGTGTTCCCCGGGAAATGGAGACATTTGGGGAAATGCCTTTGGAAGAGAGGGGCTTGCTTCTCAAGCCAAGTGCTTGCCCAGGAGCCCCCAGTGAGGTAGGTACAGCTGGCCCCCTTTGGCTCATGGCGCTCCTTTCCATCCTTGAGGCCCCTTGCACTTGGCAGAGGGGCGTGGCAAGGGAGAAGGCTGTGAAGAGCAGCTTTGGCACCTGCCTGGGCCTGCAGAGACCAAGGCAAGCAGCAGTGGCAGGGTGTGTCCCCCCTCTTGGAGCACAGGACAGAGGGGGATCATCTGTGTCCAGCCCAGAGCCCCAAATGCCTCTCAGAGAGCTGTGAATTCAAAGGCCTTTCTGCAGACACTGATGGCATCTTGCCTGTATTTGAACTCTTGGCAAGATGCCTTTGCCTCTTGCTTGCTGGAAGCTTCTCTGCTCCAGGGCTGGCAGCCAGCTGGGCTGTGCGGGCAGCGTGGAGAGTCCTTGCCGAGCACTTGGCGGGCCATGGTGTGTCCAGGGCTGTGTTAGACACTGGTGTGTTAGACAGGCGGGGGCACCTTGGCTGGGGAGGGGACGGCCCCGGGGCACGTGGCAGCGTGTCCCTTTGTGACACGGTGCAGCGGGGTCACCGTGGGAACGGAAGGGACAGCGTGTCAGAGCAGCCCTTTGTGACAGGCGCTGACATAGGCTCTGCCGTTGCCGCGGCCACGCCACAGTGCTGGGTGCATGCGACGGGACAGGACGGGACAGAGCGGTGCTGTGAGGCGCCCCCGCACAGCTGGCTCGTTCCTCGCTTACCCGGAGCTTTTCCCAGGCGTTCCTCCTGCGGCTGGCCTCACGGCCAGACCTCGGGACTCGCTGACTCGGAGCTTTTGCAAGGCATCTCCCATCCCTGCGGCCGGTGCCCTGGTGGCCAGGCCGTGGCACTTGGCGAGCTCCATCGTTCACCAGGAGTCTCCTGTCATTGTGGCAGGAGCCCTGGAGTGCAGGACTTGCTGTCCTGTAGCCTTGCTGAGGCTCCTCTGTTGCAGGTGCCTGCAAGGCACCAGTGCAGCACTCGCTGACTCGGAGCCTTGCTGAGGCATCTGTCTGGAAGGTGCCCTTGAGGTCAGAGAGCGGGATGGCGGGCAGACTGCTCAGCCTGTTCAAGGCCCTTTGGGGCAAGAAAAGCAAAGGCCCTGCAGCTGGCCCAGCGCAGCAGCCTGCAGAGCCGGAGCACTTACAGCCGCTGCAGGATGGTGAGTGGCAGAGCTGGGCCGCAGGGCCGGTGCCTGCGGCCAGCCTGTCCCCATCCCATCCCATCCCATCCCATCCCATCCCATCCCATCCCATCCCATCCCAGCCCAGCCCATCCCATCCCATCCCATCCCATCCCATCCCATCCCTGTGGCCATTCCCATGGATGGGACGGGACAGGGGCTGGGGCTGTTCTCCTGATGGCCGTACTCCGTCCCCTGGGCACGCGGGGGGTTGTCCCTGCCTGGGGAGCGCAGGGCTGGCCTGTGTTCTCTGGCCACTCTGGCGGCCCCTCAGCTCTGGCTGCGCTGGCTCTTTGGCAGATGCAGCCAAGGAGCAGAGGCAAGAGCAGGAGCCCAGGCGTGGCCGCTTCCGCAGAGCAGCGCAGGTACCTGCGGCCATCCCCACCTGGGCCGGGCCTGCCGGCACTGCTCGGCAGGGCCCCACGCTTGGAGCAGACCATGGAAGGTCCCTCTCTTGCCGCCCTTCCTTCTGCTGCAGACACTGCGGAGGTTGCTGCAGCATCGGCGCACAAAGAGCGGTGGCCCCGCACCCGAGGGCACGGCCGAGCCCGACTCCAGGCCCGGCCAGCTGCGGGCAGAGGCTGCTGCCAGCACAGCGTCCTCTGACCTGGCCGCCAGCTCAGACTGGGAAACTGATGAGGCTTGCGAGGAGGCTGACATGGCCCTGATGGAGGGCATGGCCACCAGCAACACCATCACTCAGGCCATCGCAGAGACTGAGGCCATGCCCACGCTGCCTGTGAGTCCTGGACCCAGTCTGGAGTTTTTGCAGAAGGGTTTTTATTCTGCGCAGCAGCCTGGGGCCAGGGCCCAAGGCCTCCCAGGATGACGTGGCCCCTCAAGCCATGTCCGCTGGGCCCCCTCAGCCCCATCACACTGGGCTGGGAAGGCAAGCACTTCTTGGGGGAAGCTGGGCCACTTGCTGCCTTGGACGGCACTCCAAGTCTTCCCCATGCTGCTTCCTGCAGGTGCAAGCCGCGGTGAGAGCCATGCTGCAGAGACTCACGTCCTGTGAGTCTGTGGACGCCGGGCTGCAAATGGCCATTGTCAGCCTGACTGAAGAACACCCGGGCCACGTGGTGATGAGCCTCCTGCGCTGTGCCCCAACGTGTGACGGGTACGGGGCACAAGTGCCTGGAGAGCTCGGTGCTCACCGGCCTGTAGGGCCCCTGGCCCTGTACAGCCTGTCCAGCGGGCTCTGCCAGACAGGCGGAGAGCAGCGGACCCTGGGGCCCCTCTGTTTCCTGAGCCTGCTGCCATGCTCCCTCCCGGCCCCCTGCAGCTGCACGGGGCACGGTACTGACGCACAGCTCTGCTCCCACAGAGCGGCCGCGCTGATGTGGAGAGCCATGGGCACGTCAGCAGTAGCCGTGGAGGAGGTGCTTCCAGCGCTGCTCTCTGCCATAGAGGAGCAGCCAGCGTACGGCGGCTTCCTCTGCAGCAGGGACAACCAGGCCGTCCTTGCCCTGGCTGTGAGTTTCTGGAGCTGGCCTATGCTGGCCTTCCAGGTGGCCTTCTCAGAAGCTCTCCATGCTCTCCCCAGCCTGCAGCTCCCTGCCTGGGCTGAAAGCTGAGCTAGGGGCAGCAGGCTGGCTGCTCCCCCTGCCTCTCCCCTGGGGCCCTGCCTCATGGACACCTCGGCGCTGAGCGCTGCCTCGGGCTGCTTTGTCTCTTGCAGGCAACTCTGGTGCTGTGCAGGATTGCATACATGCCCGAGTGGCACTATGCAATACTCCTTCATTCTCCGCACCTGCTTGTGGCTCTGCTCTTGCGAATTTTCATCACCACAGAGCAGAGGGCAGAGGATGTGGAAAGCCAGAGCTTCTGGAGAGCGTGCTGGGAGGAACACGGCCTTGCCAGCCAGCCCAACAGGTGCCAGTCAGCCTGTCCTTCCCACTCCCTTGCGGCCAGGGCCAGTGCTCCCAGAGTGACCCGGCCTTTGCTCGGCACACAGGTTTGCAGTGCAGAGCATGAAGGCTCTGCTCTCCCAAGTGGGCTTTGGCAAGAACCTGCTGGCTCTGGAGCACACGCAGCTCTGGGACGCCCTGCTCTGTGCCCACACCCAGCACTATGCAGCGGGCCTGCTGGCCAGGTGAGATCCCCTACTCCCCGCCGCCAGCGCCAGCATTTGTGCCCCGTGCCCGGAGTGCCCCATGCAGTTGCTGGGCTTGTAAGCAAGAGGGCCTTGTCACCGAGGGAGGGCCCAGCAGACTGCAAAGGGCTGTCAGAGGAGGATGCCCAGCAGCAGCCGCCTCCCAAGGGGCCCGTGTCCCCTTGCAGAGTGCTGGGCAAAGATGGGACCTGTGTGAGTCACTCCTGGGAGAGGTTTGCCCGCCCGGCTCAGGGCCTCGGTGCCTTTTTCCCCTGCCAGGGAGATGCGCTCTGCCTTGAGCCCCTTGTGTCCCCACATGGCCTCGCACCTGCTCAGCCTGCTGGTGGGGAAGCAGCCCCGCTGGCATCTGCCTGCTGTGGCCTTCTTGCTGGAGGTGAGCCTGATGGCCAGCGCTGCCTGGCTGAGCTGCCTGCCAGCTCTCTGGCCTTTGTCTCCCGCTCCCTCCTGGCCATGGCAAGATGGCCCTGGCAGGAGACTTTCCTTGCATTCCCTCAATCTGGCCTCTGACCGTGGCTCTGTTCCTCTCTCTTGCAGCTCTTCAAGCCCTCAGGGAAGATGAGAGCCCATCTTGCATGAGCCTATGGATTCCCATCAAATTCCAAAGAAGATCTGCAGAACTTCCTTTGTCTCCTGCATCACCTGGAGCGGCCTCCCTCAGAGATTTCCAGTTCCCATCCAAGATGGGACCCCCTGCAGGGCAGAAGGGACCAGCTGCAGCTCCAGGCACAGCTCTGGCTGCTCCCAGCTGAGCCTGTGCCAAGCTCCAGCAGCTCTTGCAGGCTCCCTCCCTGTTGGCAGCTCCTTCCCTGCCGCCCTCAGGCCCTGCCCATGCCCTTTTTTACCTCCCAGCTGACCCCTTGGCTTTGCTTTTCCCTAATAAACTGGTTGGCTTTTTCACTTGACCCGCGTCTCTGTGGAGCTGAAGCGGCGCAAAACCTGAGCCCGGGGACATGCAGGGCCCTGCTGCCCTTCTCCTCCCCGCTGTGTTCCGTGCACAGACAGAGAGGAAGAAGGGCAGCTCAGGCTGCAAAGGTCCCTGTCCCGCTGCTCCAGTTGCACAGCAGCGTGGACTTCAAGCCGTGTCCAGCACACTGAAGGGGAAAAGGAGCCTGGTTTTAGAAGAGTCAACTGGAGTGTGCTCTGAAGCCAGCTGTGAGGGATTCCAGTGCAAGCATCCAGCCAGGGCAAAGGAGCTTGCAATGCCGCAAGTTTCCACCAAGAGCCTCCTGAAAGCACAGCAATGCTCTATCCCTACCCAGGGACAGGAAGAGGGCAGGAGCAGAGACCATGGTGGCCTAGCAGTGAGCTTTGTCTGTGCCTAAAAGCAAATGAAGCAGCAGCGGCAGCGGAGTGGCTGGGACTCGGGGGCGCCACCGTCCCAGCGGCGGCAGCGCTGTCGGGCAGTGCCTGCACGCTGGGCGCGCTTCCGGCGGCTCTGCTCTCCCCACAAGCGAGGAATCAGGCAGCCCCTGCCTCGGATGCAGGCAGAAAGCCAAGCAAGTGAGAGCAGAGGCAGGGGCCCCTTCCCATCACTGCGGGGCAAGGCTGCAAAAGAGCCGCTGTGTCTTCCTGCAGAGACCTGTGCTTGGGCTGTGCTGAGCCCAGAGCCGGCCAGCTTGTGCTGTGCTGTGGCAAGAGTCTTCTGGGCAGGCAGGCAGAAGTGCTGTGTGCACAGTGGGCAGGGGGCTGAGGAGAGCCTCCTGCGGGAACAGGGCTCCGCTCCCTGGCTGGCAACAGCCTGCTTTTGCTGCCGTCAGCGCGGGCAGGAGTTCAGGCACTTGAAGGGGCAGCGGGCACCTCTTGTTTCTAGGGGGCCCAGGGCTGCGCACCACAAGGGACACGAGGAAACAGACTCGGCAGAAGGAAGATGAGCTCCAGCTGGAGTGCCTGTGCTCCAAGGTGCACGAGTAATTCAGCCTTGCCAGGCTTTCTTACGTGCATGTTGGTGTTCCCCGGGAAATGGAGGCATTTGGGGAAATGCCTTTGGAAGAGAGGGGCTTGCTTCTCAAGCCAAGTGCTTGCCCAGGAGCCCCCAGTGAGGTAGGTACAGCTGGCTCCCTTTGGCTCATGGCGCTCCTTTCCATCCTTGAGGCCCCTTGCACTTGGCAGAGGGGCGTGGCAAGGGAGAAGGCTGTGAAGAGCAGCTTTGGCACCTGCCTGGGCCTGCAGAGACCAAGGCAAGCAGCAGTGGCAGGGTGTGTCCCCCCTCTTGGAGCACAGGACAGAGGGGGATCATCTGTGTCCAGCCCAGAGCCCCAAATGCCTCTCAGAGAGCTGTGAATTCAAAGGCCTTTCTGCAGACACTGATGGCATCTTGCCTGTTTTTGAACTCTTGGCAAGATGCCTTTGCCTCTTGCTTGCTGGAAGCTGCTCTGCTCCAGGGCTGGCAGCCAGCTGGGCTGTGCGGGCAGCGTGGAGAGTCCTTGCCGAGCACTTGGCGGGTCATGGTGTGTCCAGGGCTGTGTTAGACACTGGTGTGTTAGACAGGCGGGGGCACCTTGGCTGGGGAGGGGACGGCCCCGGGGCACGTGGCAGCGTGTCCCTTTGTGACACGGGTGCAGCGGGGTCACCGTGGGAACGGAAGGGACAGCGTGTCAGAGCAGCCCTTTGTGACAGGCGCTGACATAGGCTCTGCCGTTGCCGCGGCCACGCCACAGTGCTGGGTGCATGCGACGGGACAGGACGGGACAGAGCGGTGCTGTGAGGCGCCCCCGCACAGCTGGCTCGTTCCTCGCTGACCCGGAGCTTTTCCCAGGCGTTCCTCCTGCGGCTGGCCTCACGGCCAGACCTCGGGACTCGCTGACTCGGAGCTTTTGCAAGGCATCTCCCATCCCTGCGGCCGGTGCCCTGGTGGCCAGGCCGTGGCACTTGGCGAGCTCCATCGTTCACCAGGAGTCTCCTGTCATTGTGGCAGGAGCCCTGGAGTGCAGGACTTGCTGTCCTGTAGCCTTGCTGAGGCTCCTCTGTTGCAGGTGCCTGCAAGGCACCAGTGCAGCACTCGCTGACTCGGAGCCTTGCTGAGGCATCTGTCTGGAAGGTGCCCTTGAGGTCAGAGAGCGGGATGGCGGGCAGACTGCTCAGCCTGTTCAAGGCCCTTTGGGGCAAGAAAAGCAAAGGCCCTGCAGCTGGCCCAGCGCAGCAGCCTGCAGAGCCGGAGCACTTACAGCCGCTGCAGGATGGTGAGTGGCAGAGCTGGGCCGCAGGGCCGGTGCCTGCGGCCAGCCTGTCCCCATCCCATCCCATCCCATCCCATCCCAGCCCAGCCCATCCCATCCCATCCCATCCCATCCCATCCCATCCCTGTGGCCATTCCCATGGATGGGACGGGACAGGGGCTGGGGCTGTTCTCCTGATGGCCGTACTCCGTCCCCTGGGCACGCGGGGGGTTGTCCCTGCCTGGGGAGCGCAGGGCTGGCCTGTGTTCTCTGGCCACTCTGGCGGCCCCTCAGCTCTGGCTGCGCTGGCTCTTTGGCAGATGCAGCCAAGGAGCGGAGGCAAGAGCAGGAGCCCAGGCGTGGCCGCTTCCGCAGAGCAGCGCAGGTACCTGCAGCCATCCCCACCTGGGCCGGGCCTGCCGGCACTGCTCGGCAGGGCCCCACGCTTGGAGCAGACCATGGAAGGTCCCTCTCTTGCCGCCCTTCCTTCTGCTGCAGACACTGCGGAGGTTGCTGCAGCATCGGCGCACAAAGAGCGGTGGCCCCGCACCCGAGGGCACGGCCGAGCCCGACTCCAGGCCCGGCCAGCTGCGGGCAGAGGCTGCTGCCAGCACAGCGTCCTCTGACCTGGCCGCCAGCTCAGACTGGGAAACTGATGAGGCTTGCGAGGAGGCTGACATGGCCCTGATGGAGGGCATGGCCACCAGCAACACCATCACTCAGGCCATCGCAGAGACTGAGGCCATGCCCACGCTGCCTGTGAGTCCTGGACCCAGTCTGGAGTTTTTGCAGAAGGGTTTTTATTCTGCGCAGCAGCCTGGGGCCAGGGCCCAAGGCCTCCCAGGATGACGTGGCCCCTCAAGCCATGTCCGCTGGGCCCCCTCAGCCCCATCACACTGGGCTGGGAAGGCAAGCACTTCTTGGGGGAAGCTGGGCCACTTGCTGCCTTGGACGGCACTCCAAGTCTTCCCCATGCTGCTTCCTGCAGGTGCAAGCCGCGGTGAGAGCCATGCTGCAGAGACTCACGTCCTGTGAGTCTGTGGACGCCGGGCTGCAAATGGCCATTGTCAGCCTGACTGAAGAACACCCGGGCCACGTGGTGATGAGCCTCCTGCGCTGTGCCCCAACGTGTGACGGGTACGGGGCACAAGTGCCTGGAGAGCTCGGTGCTCACCGGCCTGTAGGGCCCCTGGCCCTGTACAGCCTGTCCAGCGGGCTCTGCCAGACAGGCGGAGAGCAGCGGACCCTGGGGCCCCTCTGTTTCCTGAGCCTGCTGCCATGCTCCCTGCTGGCCCCCTGCAGCTGCACGGGGCACGGTACTGACGCACAGCTCTGCTCCCACAGAGCGGCCGCGCTGATGTGGAGAGCCATGGGCACGTCAGCAGTAGCCGTGGAGGAGGTGCTTCCAGCGCTGCTCTCTGCCATAGAGGAGCAGCCAGCGTACGGCGGCTTCCTCTGCAGCAGGGACAACCAGGCCGTCCTTGCCCTGGCTGTGAGTTTCTGGAGCTGGCCTATGCTGGCCTTCCAGGTGGCCTTCTCAGAAGCTCTCCATGCTCTCCCCAGCCTGCAGCTCCCTGCCTGGGCTGAAAGCTGAGCTAGGGGCAGCAGGCTGGCTGCTCCCCCTGCCTCTCCCCTGGGGCCCTGCCTCATGGACACCTCGGCGCTGAGCGCTGCCTCGGGCTGCTTTGTCTCTTGCAGGCAACTCTGGTGCTGTGCAGGATTGCATACATGCCCGAGTGGCACTATGCAATACTCCTTCATTCTCCGCACCTGCTTGTGGCTCTGCTCTTGCGAATTTTCATCACCACAGAGCAGAGGGCAGAGGATGTGGAAAGCCAGAGCTTCTGGAGAGCGTGCTGGGAGGAACACGGCCTTGCCAGCCAGCCCAACAGGTGCCAGTCAGCCTGTCCTTCCCACTCCCTTGCGGCCAGGGCCAGTGCTCCCAGAGTGACCCGGCCTTTGCTCGGCACACAGGTTTGCAGTGCAGACCATGAAGGCTCTGCTCTCCCAAGTGGGCTTTGGCAAGAACCTGCTGGCTCTGGAGCAGACGCAGCTCTGGGACGCCCTGCTCTGTGCCCACACCCAGCACTATGCAGCGGGCCTGCTGGCCAGGTGAGATCCCCTACTCCCCGCCGCCAGCGCCAGCATTTGTGCCCCGTGCCCGGAGTGCCCCATGCAGTTGCTGGGCTTGTAAGCAAGAGGGCCTTGTCACCGAGGGAGGGCCCAGCAGACTGCAAAGGGCTGTCAGAGGAGGATGCCCAGCAGCAGCCGCCTCCCAAGGGGCCCGTGTCCCCTTGCAGAGTGCTGGGCAAAGATGGGACCTGTGTGAGTCACTCCTGGGAGAGGTTTGCCCGCCCGGCTCAGGGCCTCGGTGCCTTTTTCCCCTGCCAGGGAGATGCGCTCTGCCTTGAGCCCCTTGTGTCCCCACATGGCCTCGCACCTGCTCAGCCTGCTGGTGGGGAAGCAGCCCCGCTGGCATCTGCCTGCTGTGGCCTTCTTGCTGGAGGTGAGCCTGATGGCCAGCGCTGCCTGGCTGAGCTGCCTGCCAGCTCTCTGGCCTTTGTCTCCCGCTCCCTCCTGGCCATGGCAAGATGGCCCTGGCAGGAGACTTTCCTTGCATTCCCTCAATCTGGCCTCTGACCGTGGCTCTGTTCCTCTCTCTTGCAGCTCTTCAAGCCCTCAGGGAAGATGAGAGCCCATCTTGCATGAGCCTATGGATTCCCATCAAATTCCAAAGAAGATCTGCAGAACTTCCTTTGTCTCCTGCATCACCTGGAGCGGCCTCCCTCAGAGATTTCCAGTTCCCATCCAAGATGGGACCCCCTGCAGGGCAGAAGGGACCAGCTGCAGCTCCAGGCACAGCTCTGGCTGCTCCCAGCTGAGCCTGTGCCAAGCTCCAGCAGCTCTTGCAGGCTCCCTCCCTGTTGGCAGCTCCTTCCCTGCCGCCCTCAGGCCCTGCCCATGCCCTTTTTTACCTCCCAGCTGACCCCTTGGCTTTGCTTTTCCCTAATAAACTGGTTGGCTTTTTCACTTGACCCGCGTCTCTGTGGAGCTGAAGCGGCGCAAAACCTGAGCCCGGGGACATGCAGGGCCCTGCTGCCCTTCTCCTCCCCGCTGTGTTCCGTGCACAGACAGAGAGGAAGAAGGGCAGCTCAGGCTGCAAAGGTCCCTGTCCCGCTGCTCCAGTTGCACAGCAGCGTGGACTTCAAGCCGTGTCCAGCACACTGAAGGGGAAAAGGAGCCTGGTTTTAGAAGAGTCAACTGGAGTGTGCTCTGAAGCCAGCTGTGAGGGATTCCAGTGCAAGCATCCAGCCAGGGCAAAGGAGCTTGCAATGCCGCAAGTTTCCACCAAGAGCCTCCTGAAAGCACAGCAATGCTCTATCCCTACCCAGGGACAGGAAGAGGGCAGGAGCAGAGACCATGGTGGCCTAGCAGTGAGCTTTGTCTGTGCCTAAAAGCAAATGAAGCAGCAGCGGCAGCGGAGTGGCTGGGACTCGGGGGCGCCACCGTCCCAGCGGCGGCAGCGCTGTCGGGCAGTGCCTGCACGCTGGGCGCGCTTCCGGCGGCTCTGCTCTCCCCACAAGCGAGGAATCAGGCAGCCCCTGCCTCGGATGCAGGCAGAAAGCCAAGCAAGTGAGAGCAGAGGCAGGGGCCCCTTCCCATCACTGCGGGGCAAGGCTGCAAAAGAGCCGCTGTGTCTTCCTGCAGAGACCTGTGCTTGGGCTGTGCTGAGCCCAGAGCCGGCCAGCTTGTGCTGTGCTGTGGCAAGAGCCTTCTGGGCAGGCAGGCAGAAGTGCTGCGTGCACAGTGGGCAAGGGGCTGAGGAGAGCCTCCTGCGGGAACAGGGCTCCGCTCCCTGGCTGGCAACAGCCTGCTTTTGCTGCCGTCAGCGCGGGCAGGAGTTCAGGCACTTGAAGGGGCAGCGGGCACCTCTTGTTTCTAGGGGGCCCAGGGCTGCGCACCACAAGGGACACGAGGAAACAGACTCGGCAGAAGGAAGATGAGCTCCAGCTGGAGTGCCTGTGCTCCAAGGTGCACGAGTAATTCAGCCTTGCCAGGCTTTCTTACGTGCATGTTGGTGTTCCCCGGGAAATGGAGGCATTTGGGGAAATGCCTTTGGAAGAGAGGGGCTTGCTTCTCAAGCCAAGTGCTTGCCCAGGAGCCCCCAGTGAGGTAGGTACAGCTGGCTCCCTTTGGCTCATGGCGCTCCTTTCCATCCTTGAGGCCCCTTGCACTTGGCAGAGGGGCGTGGCAAGGGAGAAGGCTGTGAAGAGCAGCTTTGGCACCTGCCTGGGCCTGCAGAGACCAAGGCAAGCAGCAGTGGCAGGGTGTGTCCCCCCTCTTGGAGCACAGGACAGAGGGGGATCATCTGTGTCCAGCCCAGAGCCCCAAATGCCTCTCAGAGAGCTGTGAATTCAAAGGCCTTTCTGCAGACACTGATGGCATCTTGCCTGTTTTTGAACTCTTGGCAAGATGCCTTTGCCTCTTGCTTGCTGGAAGCTGCTCTGCTCCAGGGCTGGCAGCCAGCTGGGCTGTGCGGGCAGCGTGGAGAGTCCTTGCCGAGCACTTGGCGGGTCATGGTGTGTCCAGGGCTGTGTTAGACACTGGTGTGTTAGACAGGCGGGGGCACCTTGGCTGGGGAGGGGATGGCCCCGGGGCACGTGGCAGCGTGTCCCTTTGTGACACGGTGCAGCGGGGTCACCGTGGGAACGGAAGGGACAGCCTGTCAGAGCAGCCCTTTGTGACAGGCGCTGACATAGGCTCTGCCGTTGCCGCGGCCACGCCACAGTGCTGGGTGCATGCGACGGGACAGGACGGGACAGAGCGGTGCTGTGAGGCGCCCCCGCACAGCTGGCTCGTTCCTCGCTGACCCGGAGCTTTTCCCAGGCGTTCCTCCTGCGGCTGGCCTCACGGCCAGACCTCGGGACTCGCTGACTCGGAGCTTTTGCAAGGCATCTCCCATCCCTGCGGCCGGTGCCCTGGTGGCCAGGCCGTGGCACTTGGCGAGCTCCATCGTTCACCAGGAGTCTCCTGTCATTGTGGCAGGAGCCCTGGAGTGCAGGACTTGCTGTCCTGTAGCCTTGCTGAGGCTCCTCTGTTGCAGGTGCCTGCAAGGCACCAGTGCAGCACTCGCTGACTCGGAGCCTTGCTGAGGCATCTGTCTGGAAGGTGCCCTTGAGGTCAGAGAGCGGGATGGCGGGCAGACTGCTCAGCCTGTTCAAGGCCCTTTGGGGCAAGAAAAGCAAAGGCCCTGCAGCTGGCCCAGCGCAGCAGCCTGCAGAGCCGGAGCACTTACAGCCGCTGCAGGATGGTGAGTGGCAGAGCTGGGCCGCAGGGCCGGTGCCTGCGGCCAGCCTGTCCCCATCCCATCCCATCCCATCCCATCCCATCCCATCCCATCCCATCCCATCCCATCCCATCCCAGCCCAGCCCATCCCATCCCATCCCATCCCATCCCATCCCATCCCATCCCTGTGGCCATTCCCATGGATGGGACGGGACAGGGGCTGGGGCTGTTCTCCTGATGGCCGTACTCCGTCCCCTGGGCACGCGGGGGGTTATCCCTGCCTGGGGAGCGCAGGGCTGGCCTGTGTTCTCTGGCCACTCTGGCGGCCCCTCAGCTCTGGCTGCGCTGGCTCTTTGGCAGATGCAGCCAAGGAGCGGAGGCAAGAGCAGGAGCCCAGGCGTGGCCGCTTCCGCAGAGCAGCGCAGGTACCTGCAGCCATCCCCACCTGGGCCGGGCCTGCCGGCACTGCTCGGCAGGGCCCCACGCTTGGAGCAGACCATGGAAGGTCCCTCTCTTGCCGCCCTTCCTTCTGCTGCAGACACTGCGGAGGTTGCTGCAGCATCGGCGCACAAAGAGCGGTGGCCCCGCACCCGAGGGCACGGCCGAGCCCGACTCCAGGCCCGGCCAGCTGCGGGCAGAGGCTGCTGCCAGCACAGCGTCCTCTGACCTGGCCGCCAGCTCAGACTGGGAAACTGATGAGGCTTGCGAGGAGGCTGACATGGCCCTGATGGAGGGCATGGCCACCAGCAACACCATCACTCAGGCCATCGCAGAGACTGAGGCCATGCCCACGCTGCCTGTGAGTCCTGGACCCAGTCTGGAGTTTTTGCAGAAGGGTTTTTATTCTGCGCAGCAGCCTGGGGCCAGGGCCCAAGGCCTCCCAGGATGACGTGGCCCCTCAAGCCATGTCCGCTGGGCCCCCTCAGCCCCATCACACTGGGCTGGGAAGGCAAGCACTTCTTGGGGGAAGCTGGGCCACTTGCTGCCTTGGACGGCACTCCAAGTCTTCCCCATGCTGCTTCCTGCAGGTGCAAGCCGCGGTGAGAGCCATGCTGCAGAGACTCACGTCCTGTGAGTCTGTGGACGCCGGGCTGCAAATGGCCATTGTCAGCCTGACTGAAGAACACCCGGGCCACGTGGTGATGAGCCTCCTGCGCTGTGCCCCAACGTGTGACGGGTACGGGGCACAAGTGCCTGGAGAGCTCGGTGCTCACCGGCCTGTAGGGCCCCTGGCCCTGTACAGCCTGTCCAGCGGGCTCTGCCAGACAGGCGGAGAGCAGCGGACCCTGGGGCCCCTCTGTTTCCTGAGCCTGCTGCCATGCTCCCTCCCGGCCCCCTGCAGCTGCACGGGGCACGGTACTGACGCACAGCTCTGCTCCCACAGAGCGGCCGCGCTGATGTGGAGAGCCATGGGCACGTCAGCAGTAGCCGTGGAGGAGGTGCTTCCAGCGCTGCTCTCTGCCATAGAGGAGCAGCCAGCGTACGGCGGCTTCCTCTGCAGCAGGGACAACCAGGCCGTCCTTGCCCTGGCTGTGAGTTTCTGGAGCTGGCCTATGCTGGCCTTCCAGGTGGCCTTCTCAGAAGCTCTCCATGCTCTCCCCAGCCTGCAGCTCCCTGCCTGGGCTGAAAGCTGAGCTAGGGGCAGCAGGCTGGCTGCTCCCCCTGCCTCTCCCCTGGGGCCCTGCCTCATGGACACCTCGGCGCTGAGCGCTGCCTCGGGCTGCTTTGTCTCTTGCAGGCAACTCTGGTGCTGTGCAGGATTGCATACATGCCCGAGTGGCACTATGCAATACTCCTTCATTCTCCGCACCTGCTTGTGGCTCTGCTCTTGCGAATTTTCATCACCACAGAGCAGAGGGCAGAGGATGTGGAAAGCCAGAGCTTCTGGAGAGCGTGCTGGGAGGAACACGGCCTTGCCAGCCAGCCCAACAGGTGCCAGTCAGCCTGTCCTTCCCACTCCCTTGCGGCCAGGGCCAGTGCTCCCAGAGTGACCCGGCCTTTGCTCGGCACACAGGTTTGCAGTGCAGAGCATGAAGGCTCTGCTCTCCCAAGTGGGCTTTGGCAAGAACCTGCTGGCTCTGGAGCACACGCAGCTCTGGGACGCCCTGCTCTGTGCCCACACCCAGCACTATGCAGCGGGCCTGCTGGCCAGGTGAGATCCCCTACTCCCCGCCGCCAGCGCCAGCATTTGTGCCCCGTGCCCGGAGTGCCCCATGCAGTTGCTGGGCTTGTAAGCAAGAGGGCCTTGTCACCGAGGGAGGGCCCAGCAGACTGCAAAGGGCTGTCATAGGAGGATGCCCAGCAGCAGCCGCCTCCCAAGGGGCCCGTGTCCCCTTGCAGAGTGCTGGGCAAAGATGGGACCTGTGTGAGTCACTCCTGGGAGAGGTTTGCCCGCCCGGCTCAGGGCCTCGGTGCCTTTTTCCCCTGCCAGGGAGATGCGCTCTGCCTTGAGCCCCTTGTGTCCCCACATGGCCTCGCACCTGCTCAGCCTGCTGGTGGGGAAGCAGCCCCGCTGGCATCTGCCTGCTGTGGCCTTCTTGCTGGAGGTGAGCCTGATGGCCAGCGCTGCCTGGCTGAGCTGCCTGCCAGCTCTCTGGCCTTTGTCTCCCGCTCCCTCCTGGCCATGGCAAGATGGCCCTGGCAGGAGACTTTCCTTGCATTCCCTCAATCTGGCCTCTGACCGTGGCTCTGTTCCTCTCTCTTGCAGCTCTTCAAGCCCTCAGGGAAGATGAGAGCCCATCTTGCATGAGCCTATGGATTCCCATCAAATTCCAAAGAAGATCTGCAGAACTTCCTTTGTCTCCTGCATCACCTGGAGCGGCCTCCCTCAGCGATTTCCAGTTCCCATCCAAGATGGGACCCCCTGCAGGACAGAAGGGACCAGCTGCAGCTCCAGGCACAGCTCTGGCTGCTCCCAGCTGAGCCTGTGCCAAGCTCCAGCAGCTCTTGCAGGCTCCCTCCCTGTTGGCAGCTCCTTCCCTGCCGCCCTCAGGCCCTGCCCATGCCCTTTTTTACCTCCCAGCTGACCCCTTGGCTTTGCTTTTCCCTAATAAACTGGTTGGCTTTTTCACTTGACCCGCGTCTCTGTGGAGCTGAAGCGGCGCAAAACCTGAGCCCGGGGACATGCAGGGCCCTGCTGCCCTTCTCCTCCCCGCTGTGTTCCGTGCACAGACAGAGAGGAAGAAGGGCAGCTCAGGCTGCAAAGGTCCCTGTCCCGCTGCTCCAGTTGCACAGCAGCGTGGACTTCAAGCCGTGTCCAGCACACTGAAGGGGAAAAGGAGCCTGGTTTTAGAAGAGTCAACTGGAGTGTGCTCTGAAGCCAGCTGTGAGGGATTCCAGTGCAAGCATCCAGCCAGGGCAAAGGAGCTTGCAATGCCGCAAGTTTCCACCAAGAGCCTCCTGAAAGCACAGCAATGCTCTATCCCTACCCAGGGACAGGAAGAGGGCAGGAGCAGAGACCATGGTGGCCTAGCAGTGAGCTTTGTCTGTGCCTAAAAGCAAATGAAGCAGCAGCGGCAGCGGAGTGGCTGGGACTCGGGGGCGCCACCGTCCCAGCGGCGGCAGCGCTGTCGGGCAGTGCCTGCACGCTGGGCGCGCTTCCGGCGGCTCTGCTCTCCCCACAAGCGAGGAATCAGGCAGCCCCTGCCTCGGATGCAGGCAGAAAGCCAAGCAAGTGAGAGCAGAGGCAGGGGCCCCTTCCCATCACTGCGGGGCAAGGCTGCAAAAGAGCCGCTGTGTCTTCCTGCAGAGACCTGTGCTTGGGCTGTGCTGAGCCCAGAGCCGGCCAGCTTGTGCTGTGCTGTGGCAAGAGCCTTCTGGGCAGGCAGGCAGAAGTGCTGTGTGCACAGTGGGCAGGGGGCTGAGGAGAGCCTCCTGCGGGAACAGGGCTCCGCTCCCTGGCTGGCAACAGCCTGCTTTTGCTGCCGTCAGCGCGGGCAGGAGTTCAGGCACTTGAAGGGGCAGCGGGCACCTCTTGTTTCTAGGGGGCCCAGGGCTGCGCACCACAAGGGACACGAGGAAACAGACTCGGCAGAAGGAAGATGAGCTCCAGCTGGAGTGCCTGTGCTCCAAGGTGCACGAGTAATTCAGCCTTGCCAGGCTTTCTTACGTGCATGTTGGTGTTCCCCGGGAAATGGAGGCATTTGGGGAAATGCCTTTGGAAGAGAGGGGCTTGCTTCTCAAGCCAAGTGCTTGCCCAGGAGCCCCCAGTGAGGTAGGTACAGCTGGCTCCCTTTGGCTCATGGCGCTCCTTTCCATCCTTGAGGCCCCTTGCACTTGGCAGAGGGGCGTGGCAAGGGAGAAGGCTGTGAAGAGCAGCTTTGGCACCTGCCTGGGCCTGCAGAGACCAAGGCAAGCAGCAGTGGCAGGGTGTGTCCCCCCTCTTGGAGCACAGGACAGAGGGGGATCATCTGTGTCCAGCCCAGAGCCCCAAATGCCTCTCAGAGAGCTGTGAATTCAAAGGCCTTTCTGCAGACACTGATGGCATCTTGCCTGTTTTTGAACTCTTGGCAAGATGCCTTTGCCTCTTGCTTGCTGGAAGCTGCTCTGCTCCAGGGCTGGCAGCCAGCTGGGCTGTGCGGGCAGCGTGGAGAGTCCTTGCCGAGCACTTGGCGGGTCATGGTGTGTCCAGGGCTGTGTTAGACACTGGTGTGTTAGACAGGCGGGGGCACCTTGGCTGGGGAGGGGACGGCCCCGGGGCACGTGGCAGCGTGTCCCTTTGTGACACGGTGCAGCGGGCTCACCGTGGGAACGGAAGGGACAGCGTGTCAGAGCAGCCCTTTGTGACAGGCGCTGACATAGGCTCTGCCGTTGCCGCGGCCACGCCACAGGGCTGGGTGCATGCGACGGGACAGGACGGGACAGAGCGGTGCTGTGAGGCGCCCCCGCACAGCTGGCTCGTTCCTCGCTGACCCGGAGCTTTTCCCAGGCGTTCCTCCTGCGGCTGGCCTCACGGCCAGACCTCGGGACTCGCTGACTCGGAGCTTTTGCAAGGCATCTCCCATCCCTGCGGCCGGTGCCCTGGTGGCCAGGCCGTGGCACTTGGCGAGCTCCATCGTTCACCAGGAGTCTCCTGTCATTGTGGCAGGAGCCCTGGAGTGCAGGACTTGCTGTCCTGTAGCCTTGCTGAGGCTCCTCTGTTGCAGGTGCCTGCAAGGCACCAGTGCAGCACTCGCTGACTCGGAGCCTTGCTGAGGCATCTGTCTGGAAGGTGCCCTTGAGGTCAGAGAGCGGGATGGCGGGCAGACTGCTCAGCCTGTTCAAGGCCCTTTGGGGCAAGAAAAGCAAAGGCCCTGCAGCTGGCCCAGCGCAGCAGCCTGCAGAGCCGGAGCACTTACAGCCGCTGCAGGATGGTGAGTGGCAGAGCTGGGCCGCAGGGCCGGTGCCTGCGGCCAGCCTGTCCCCATCCCATCCCATCCCATCCCATCCCATCCCATCCCATCCCAGCCCAGCCCATCCCATCCCATCCCATCCCATCCCATCCCATCCCATCCCTGTGGCCATTCCCATGGATGGGACGGGACAGGGGCTGGGGCTGTTCTCCTGATGGCCGTACTCCGTCCCCTGGGCACGCGGGGGGTTGTCCCTGCCTGGGGAGCGCAGGGCTGGCCTGTGTTCTCTGGCCACTCTGGCGGCCCCTCAGCTCTGGCTGCGCTGGCTCTTTGGCAGATGCAGCCAAGGAGCGGAGGCAAGAGCAGGAGCCCAGGCGTGGCCGCTTCCGCAGAGCAGCGCAGGTACCTGCAGCCATCCCCACCTGGGCCGGGCCTGCCGGCACTGCTCGGCAGGGCCCCACGCTTGGAGCAGACCATGGAAGGTCCCTCTCTTGCCGCCCTTCCTTCTGCTGCAGACACTGCGGAGGTTGCTGCAGCATCGGCGCACAAAGAGCGGTGGCCCCGCACCCGAGGGCACGGCCGAGCCCGACTCCAGGCCCGGCCAGCTGCGGGCAGAGGCTGCTGCCAGCACAGCGTCCTCTGACCTGGCCGCCAGCTCAGACTGGGAAACTGATGAGGCTTGCGAGGAGGCTGACATGGCCCTGATGGAGGGCATGGCCACCAGCAACACCATCACTCAGGCCATCGCAGAGACTGAGGCCATGCCCACGCTGCCTGTGAGTCCTGGACCCAGTCTGGAGTTTTTGCAGAAGGGTTTTTATTCTGCGCAGCAGCCTGGGGCCAGGGCCCAAGGCCTCCCAGGATGACGTGGCCCCTCAAGCCATGTCCGCTGGGCCCCCTCAGCCCCATCACACTGGGCTGGGAAGGCAAGCACTTCTTGGGGGAAGCTGGGCCACTTGCTGCCTTGGACGGCACTCCAAGTCTTCCCCATGCTGCTTCCTGCAGGTGCAAGCCGCGGTGAGAGCCATGCTGCAGAGACTCACGTCCTGTGAGTCTGTGGACGCCGGGCTGCAAATGGCCATTGTCAGCCTGACTGAAGAACACCCGGGCCACGTGGTGATGAGCCTCCTGCGCTGTGCCCCAACGTGTGACGGGTACGGGGCACAAGTGCCTGGAGAGCTCGGTGCTCACCGGCCTGTAGGGCCCCTGGCCCTGTACAGCCTGTCCAGCGGGCTCTGCCAGACAGGCGGAGAGCAGCGGCACCCTGGGGCCCCTCTGTTTCCTGAGCCTGCTGCCATGCTCCCTCCCGGCCCCCTGCAGCTGCACGGGGCACGGTACTGACGCACAGCTCTGCTCCCACAGAGCGGCCGCGCTGATGTGGAGAGCCATGGGCACGTCAGCAGTAGCCGTGGAGGAGGTGCTTCCAGCGCTGCTCTCTGCCATAGAGGAGCAGCCAGCGTACGGCGGCTTCCTCTGCAGCAGGGACAACCAGGCCGTCCTTGCCCTGGCTGTGAGTTTCTGGAGCTGGCCTATGCTGGCCTTCCAGGTGGCCTTCTCAGAAGCTCTCCATGCTCTCCCCAGCCTGCAGCTCCCTGCCTGGGCTGAAAGCTGAGCTAGGGGCAGCAGGCTGGCTGCTCCCCCTGCCTCTCCCCTGGGGCCCTGCCTCATGGACACCTCGGCGCTGAGCGCTGCCTCGGGCTGCTTTGTCTCTTGCAGGCAACTCTGGTGCTGTGCAGGATTGCATACATGCCCGAGTGGCACTATGCAATACTCCTTCATTCTCCGCACCTGCTTGTGGCTCTGCTCTTGCGAATTTTCATCACCACAGAGCAGAGGGCAGAGGATGTGGAAAGCCAGAGCTTCTGGAGAGCGTGCTGGGAGGAACACGGCCTTGCCAGCCAGCCCAACAGGTGCCAGTCAGCCTGTCCTTCCCACTCCCTTGCGGCCAGGGCCAGTGCTCCCAGAGTGACCCGGCCTTTGCTCGGCACACAGGTTTGCAGTGCAGAGCATGAAGGCTCTGCTCTCCCAAGTGGGCTTTGGCAAGAACCTGCTGGCTCTGGAGCAGACGCAGCTCTGGGACGCCCTGCTCTGTGCCCACACCCAGCACTATGCAGCGGGCCTGCTGGCCAGGTGAGATCCCCTACTCCCCGCCGCCAGCGCCAGCATTTGTGCCCCGTGCCCGGAGTGCCCCATGCAGTTGCTGGGCTTGTAAGCAAGAGGGCCTTGTCACCGAGGGAGGGCCCAGCAGACTGCAAAGGGCTGTCAGAGGAGGATGCCCAGCAGCAGCCGCCTCCCAAGGGGCCCGTGTCCCCTTGCAGAGTGCTGGGCAAAGATGGGACCTGTGTGAGTCACTCCTGGGAGAGGTTTGCCCGCCCGGCTCAGGGCCTCGGTGCCTTTTTCCCCTGCCAGGGAGATGCGCTCTGCCTTGAGCCCCTTGTGTCCCCACATGGCCTCGCACCTGCTCAGCCTGCTGGTGGGGAAGCAGCCCCGCTGGCATCTGCCTGCTGTGGCCTTCTTGCTGGAGGTGAGCCTGATGGCCAGCGCTGCCTGGCTGAGCTGCCTGCCAGCTCTCTGGCCTTTGTCTCCCGCTCCCTCCTGGCCATGGCAAGATGGCCCTGGCAGGAGACTTTCCTTGCATTCCCTCAATCTGGCCTCTGACCGTGGCTCTGTTCCTCTCTCTTGCAGCTCTTCAAGCCCTCAGGGAAGATGAGAGCCCATCTTGCATGAGCCTATGGATTCCCATCAAATTCCAAAGAAGATCTGCAGAACTTCCTTTGTCTCCTGCATCACCTGGAGCGGCCTCCCTCAGCGATTTCCAGTTCCCATCCAAGATGGGACCCCCTGCAGGGCAGAAGGGACCAGCTGCAGCTCCAGGCACAGCTCTGGCTGCTCCCAGCTGAGCCTGTGCCAAGCTCCAGCAGCTCTTGCAGGCTCCCTCCCTGTTGGCAGCTCCTTCCCTGCCGCCCTCAGGCCCTGCCCATGCCCTTTTTTACCTCCCAGCTGACCCCTTGGCTTTGCTTTTCCCTAATAAACTGGTTGGCTTTTTCACTTGACCCGCGTCTCTGTGGAGCTGAAGCGGCGCAAAACCTGAGCCCGGGGACATGCAGGGCCCTGCTGCCCTTCTCCTCCCCGCTGTGTTCCGTGCACAGACAGAGAGGAAGAAGGGCAGCTCAGGCTGCAAAGGTCCCTGTCCCGCTGCTCCAGTTGCACAGCAGCGTGGACTTCAAGCCGTGTCCAGCACACTGAAGGGGAAAAGGAGCCTGGTTTTAGAAGAGTCAACTGGAGTGTGCTCTGAAGCCAGCTGTGAGGGATTCCAGTGCAAGCATCCAGCCAGGGCAAAGGAGCTTGCAATGCCGCAAGTTTCCACCAAGAGCCTCCTGAAAGCACAGCAATGCTCTATCCCTACCCAGGGACAGGAAGAGGGCAGGAGCAGAGACCATGGTGGCCTAGCAGTGAGCTTTGTCTGTGCCTAAAAGCAAATGAAGCAGCAGCGGCAGCGGAGTGGCTGGGACTCGGGGGCGCCACCGTCCCAGCGGCGGCAGCGCTGTCGGGCAGTGCCTGCACGCTGGGCGCGCTTCCGGCGGCTCTGCTCTCCCCACAAGCGAGGAATCAGGCAGCCCCTGCCTCGGATGCAGGCAGAAAGCCAAGCAAGTGAGAGCAGAGGCAGGGGCCCCTTCCCATCACTGCGGGGCAAGGCTGCAAAAGAGCCGCTGTGTCTTCCTGCAGAGACCTGTGCTTGGGCTGTGCTGAGCCCAGAGCCGGCCAGCTTGTGCTGTGCTGTGGCAAGAGTCTTCTGGGCAGGCAGGCAGAAGTGCTGTGTGCACAGTGGGCAGGGGGCTGAGGAGAGCCTCCTGCGGGAACAGGGCTCCGCTCCCTGGCTGGCAACAGCCTGCTTTTGCTGCCGTCAGCGCGGGCAGGAGTTCAGGCACTTGAAGGGGCAGCGGGCACCTCTTGTTTCTAGGGGGCCCAGGGCTGCGCACCACAAGGGACACGAGGAAACAGACTCGGCAGAAGGAAGATGAGCTCCAGCTGGAGTGCCTGTGCTCCAAGGTGCACGAGTAATTCAGCCTTGCCAGGCTTTCTTACGTGCATGTTGGTGTTCCCCGGGAAATGGAGGCATTTGGGGAAATGCCTTTGGAAGAGAGGGGCTTGCTTCTCAAGCCAAGTGCTTGCCCAGGAGCCCCCAGTGAGGTAGGTACAGCTGGCTCCCTTTGGCTCATGGCGCTCCTTTCCATCCTTGAGGCCCCTTGCACTTGGCAGAGGGGCGTGGCAAGGGAGAAGGCTGTGAAGAGCAGCTTTGGCACCTGCCTGGGCCTGCAGAGACCAAGGCAAGCAGCAGTGGCAGGGTGTGTCCCCCCTCTTGGAGCACAGGACAGAGGGGGATCATCTGTGTCCAGCCCAGAGCCCCAAATGCCTCTCAGAGAGCTGTGAATTCAAAGGCCTTTCTGCAGACACTGATGGCATCTTGCCTGTTTTTGAACTCTTGGCAAGATGCCTTTGCCTCTTGCTTGCTGGAAGCTGCTCTGCTCCAGGGCTGGCAGCCAGCTGGGCTGTGCGGGCAGCGTGGAGAGTCCTTGCCGAGCACTTGGCGGGTCATGGTGTGTCCAGGGCTGTGTTAGACACTGGTGTGTTAGACAGGCGGGGGCACCTTGGCTGGGGAGGGGACGGCCCCGGGGCACGTGGCAGCGTGTCCCTTTGTGACACGGTGCAGCGGGCTCACCGTGGGAACGGAAGGGACAGCGTGTCAGAGCAGCCCTTTGTGACAGGCGCTGACATAGGCTCTGCCGTTGCCGCGGCCACGCCACAGTGCTGGGTGCATGCGACGGGACAGGACGGGACAGAGCGGTGCTGTGAGGCGCCCCCGCACAGCTGGCTCGTTCCTCGCTGACCCGGAGCTTTTCCCAGGCGTTCCTCCTGCGGCTGGCCTCACGGCCAGACCTCGGGACTCGCTGACTCGGAGCTTTTGCAAGGCATCTCCCATCCCTGCGGCCAGTGCCCTGGTGGCCAGGCCGTGGCACTTGGCGAGCTCCATCGTTCACCAGGAGTCTCCTGTCATTGTGGCAGGAGCCCTGGAGTGCAGGACTTGCTGTCCTGTAGCCTTGCTGAGGCTCCTCTGTTGCAGGTGCCTGCAAGGCACCAGTGCAGCACTCGCTGACTCGGAGCCTTGCTGAGGCATCTGTCTGGAAGGTGCCCTTGAGGTCAGAGAGCGGGATGGCGGGCAGACTGCTCAGCCTGTTCAAGGCCCTTTGGGGCAAGAAAAGCAAAGGCCCTGCAGCTGGCCCAGCGCAGCAGCCTGCAGAGCCGGAGCACTTACAGCCGCTGCAGGATGGTGAGTGGCAGAGCTGGGCCGCAGGGCCGGTGCCTGCGGCCAGCCTGTCCCCATCCCATCCCATCCCATCCCATCCCATCCCAGCCCATCCCATCCCATCCCTGTGGCCATTCCCATAGATGGGACGGGACAGGGGCTGGGGCTGTTCTCCTGATGGCCGTACTCCGTCCCCTGGGCACGCGGGGGGTTGTCCCTGCCTGGGGAGCGCAGGGCTGGCCTGTGTTCTCTGGCCGCTCTGGTGGCCCCTCAGCTCTGGCTGCGCTGGCTCTTTGGCAGATGCAGCCAAGGAGCGGAGGCAAGAGCAGGAGCCCAGGCGTGGCCGCTTCCGCAGAGCAGCGCAGGTACCTGCGGCCATCCCCACCTGGGCCGGGCCTGCCGGCCCTGCTCGGCAGGGCCCCACGCTTGGAGCAGACCATGGAAGGTCCCTCTCTTGCCGCCCTTCCTTCTGCTGCAGACACTGCGGAGGTTGCTGCAGCATCGGCGCACAAAGAGCAGTGGCCCCGCACCCGAGGGCACGGCCGAGCCCGACTCCGGGCCCGGCCAGCTGCGGGCAGAGGCTGCTGCCAGCACAGCGTCCTCTGACCTGGCCGCCAGCTCAGACTGGGAAACTGATGAGGCTTGCGAGGAGGCTGACATGGCCCTGATGGAGGGCATGGCCACCAGCAACACCATCACTCAGGCCATCGCAGAGACTGAGGCCATGCCCACGCTGCCTGTGAGTCCTGGACCCAGTCTGGAGTTTTTGCAGAAGGGTTTTTATTCTGCGCAGCAGCCTGGGGCCAGGGCCCAAGGCCTCCCAGGATGACGTGGCCCCTCAAGCCATGTCCGCTGGGCCCCCTCAGCCCCATCACACTGGGCTGGGAAGGCAAGCACTTCTTGGGGGAAGCTGGGCCACTTGCTGCCTTGGACGGCACTCCAAGTCTTCCCCATGCTGCTTCCTGCAGGTGCAAGCCGCGGTGAGAGCCATGCTGCAGAGACTCACGTCCTGTGAGTCTGTGGACGCCGGGCTGCAAATGGCCATTGTCAGCCTGACTGAAGAACACCCGGGCCACGTGGTGATGAGCCTCCTGCGCTGTGCCCCAACGTGTGACGGGTACGGGGCACAAGTGCCTGGAGAGCTCGGTGCTCACTGGCCCGTAGGACCCCTGGCCCTGTACAGCCTGTCCAGCGGGCTCTGCCAGACAGGCGGAGAGCAGCGGACCCTGGGGCCCCTCTGTTTCCTGAGCCTGCTGCCATGCTCCCTGCCGGCCCCCTGCAGCTGCACGGGGCACGGTACTGACGCACAGCTCTGCTCCCACAGAGCGGCGGCGCTGATGTGGAGAGCCATGGGCACGTCAGCAGTAGCCGTGGAGGAGGTGCTTCCAGCGCTGCTCTCTGCCATAGAGGAGCAGCCAGCGTACGGCGGCTTCCTCTGCAGCGGGGACAACCAGGCCCTCCTTGCCCTGGCTGTGAGTTTCTGGAGCTGGCCTATGCTGGCCTTCCAGGTGGCCTTCTCAGAAGCTCTCCATGCTCTCCCCAGCCTGCAGCTCCCTGCCTGGGCTGAAAGCTGAGCTAGGGGCAGCAGGCTGGCTGCTCCCCCTGCCTCTCCCCTGGGGCCCTGCCTCATGGACACCTCGGCGCTGAGCGCTGCCTCGGGCTGCTTTGTCTCTTGCAGGCAACTCTGGTGCTGTGGAGGATTGCATACATGCCCGAGTGGCACTATGCAATACTCCTTCATTCTCCGCACCTGCTTGTGGCTCTGCTCTTGCGAATTTTCATCACCACAGAGCAGAGGGCAGAGGATGTGGAAAGCCAGAGCTTCTGGAGAGCGTGCTGGGAGGAACACGGCCTTGCCAGCCAGCCCAACAGGTGCCAGTCAGCCTGTCCTTCCCACTCCCTTGCGGCCAGGGCCAGTGCTCCCAGAGTGACCCGGCCTTTGCTCGGCACACAGGTTTGCAGTGCAGACCATGAAGGCTCTGCTCTCCCAAGTGGGCTTTGGCAAGAACCTGCTGGCTCTGGAGCAGACGCAGCTCTGGGACGCCCTGCTCTGTGCCCACACCCAGCACTATGCAGCGGGCCTGCTGGCCAGGTGAGATCCCTTACTCTCCGCCGCCAGCGCCAGCATTTGTGCCCCGTGCCCGGAGTGCCCCATGCAGTTGCTGGGCTTGTAAGCAAGAGGGCCTTGTCACCGAGGGAGGGCCCAGCAGACTGCAAAGGGCTGTCAGAGGAGAATGCCCAGCAGCAGCCGCCTCCCAAGGGGCCCGTGTCCCCTTGCAGAGTGCTGGGCAAAGATGGGACCTGTGTGAGTCACTCCTGGGAGAGGTTTGCCCGCCCGGCTCAGGGCCTCGGTGCCTTTTTCCCCTGCCAGGGAGATGCGCTCTGCCTTGAGCCCCTTGTGTCCCCACATGGCCTCGCACCTGCTCAGCCTGCTGGTGGGGAAGCAGCCCCGCTGGCATCTGCCTGCTGTGGCCTTCTTGCTGGAGGTGAGCCTGATGGCCAGCGCTGCCTGGCTGAGCTGCCTGCCAGCTCTCTGGCCTTTGTCTCCCGCTCCCTCCTGGCCATGGCAAGATGGCCCTGGCAGGAGACTTTCCTTGCATTCCCTCAATCTGGCCTCTGACCGTGGCTCTGTTCCTCTCTCTTGCAGCTCTTCAAGCCCTCAGGGAAGATGAGAGCCCATCTTGCATGAGCCTATGGATTCCCATCAAATTCCAAAGAAGATCTGCAGAACTTCCTTTGTCTCCTGCATCACCTGGAGCGGCCTCCCTCAGCGATTTCCAGTTCCCATCCAAGATGGGACCCCCTGCAGGGCAGAAGGGACCAGCTGCAGCTCCAGGCACAGCTCTGGCTGCTCCCAGCTGAGCCTGTGCCAAGCTCCAGCAGCTCTTGCAGGCTCCCTCCCTGTTGGCAGCTCCTTCCCTGCCGCCCTCAGGCCCTGCCCATGCCCTTTTTTACCTCCCAGCTGACCCCTTGGCTTTGCTTTTCCCTAATAAACTGGTTGGCTTTTTCACTTGACCCGCGTCTCTGTGGAGCTGAAGCGGCGCAAAACCTGAGCCCGGGGACATGCAGGGCCCTGCTGCCCTTCTCCTCCCCGCTGTGTTCCGTGCACAGACAGAGAGGAAGAAGGGCAGCTCAGGCTGCAAAGGTCCCTGTCCCGCTGCTCCAGTTGCACAGCAGCGTGGACTTCAAGCCGTGTCCAGCACACTGAAGGGGAAAAGGAGCCTGGTTTTAGAAGAGTCAACTGGAGTGTGCTCTGAAGCCAGCTGTGAGGGATTCCAGTGCAAGCATCCAGCCAGGGCAAAGGAGCTTGCAATGCCGCAAGTTTCCACCAAGAGCCTCCTGAAAGCACAGCAATGCTCTATCCCTACCCAGGGACAGGAAGAGGGCAGGAGCAGAGACCATGGTGGCCTAGCAGTGAGCTTTGTCTGTGCCTAAAAGCAAATGAAGCAGCAGCGGCAGCGGAGCGGCCGGTACTCGGGGGCGCCACCGTCCCAGCGGCCGCAGCGCTGTCGGGCAGTGCCTGCACGCTGGGCGCGCTTCTGGCGGCTCTGCTCTTCCCACAAGCGAGGAATCTGACAAAGAAAAGCAAAGGCCCCGCAGCTGCCCCAGCGCAGCAGCCTTCAGTGCTGGAGCCGTTGCAGGCGCTGCAGGATGGTGAGTGGTGGAGCTGGGCCGCAGGGCCGGTGCCTGCAGCTGGCCTTGTCCCATCGCATCCCATCGCATCCCGTCCCATCCCATCGCATCCCATCGCATCCCATCCCGGAACTTGATGATCTCTTAGATCCTTTCCAACCCAAAGTATTCCATGACAGTGGTTTTTAAGAGTTTTAATAACTGGCGCCATGCAACATTCATCTCTGCCATTTAACAGAAGTCAGGAAATTAGTATTTGCGTTTCTTTATTACATACATTTAAAGTGTGTACAACAAAATACATAATTTTCAGGTTGGAGGTGTAGTTTTTAAAAACTTTTTATTTCAATGGGAATCCTCAAAAAATCTCCTGGAATTTTCTATAGGTTTTTTCTATGAGTAAGTAAAACTGCAGGAAAAACAGAAAGGCTGAAATAGAGGATTAAGGGTACAGGAGCAGGACTGTCTGCCTGCAGTCCCTGAAAAACATCTTGCTTTTGTGTTTGGAAGCTTTTCTTCATTCACAGTATTGTAGAGGAAATGTATTTGAATATGTGTATAGAGGCTTTGCCCCAGAGGTCCCGGTTGCCCTCGATGGGCTGCAGCTGCGATGTCCTTAATTGGGCTGCAGCTGTAACTGATGAAGATGACCGGGATAAAAGGGGGTGGGTAAGCCAGTCAGGGAGAGCCTTGGAGGAGCCCTGACCTGCGAGCGAACAGCATGCAGCAAAAGGAGTCTTTGAAGATCTGCATCCATGAGAATGCCCCCAAGAGGTATGGACTTTGGAAATCTAATAACAACAATATGGGACTCTAGAAATAATAGATGAACAACAAGTGGTGACCCCGACGTGATAGTTAGCAGAGCATAAGACAGCCGAGAGCTTTGGCGGCCAAGAGCTGCGATGGAACAGCCAAGAGCTGCGGTGGTTGCTAGCAGAAGATAAGACAGCCGAGAGCTGTGGCGGCCAAGAGCTGCGACAGAACATAGCCTTTGGGTAAGGGAGCTGTGAAAGAGTATGGCCTTTGAGCAAGGAGCTATGGGTGTTGTGCATGACCTGTGAGTCATGAGAAATGTATGTATTGTAATTTAACATCTGTACAACTGTTAACTTAAGTAAAAGCAAAGGGGGAAATATAGTAGAGGAAATGTATTTGAATATGTGTATAGAGGCTTTGCCCCAGAGGTCCCGGTTGCCCTTGATGGGCTGCAGCTGCGATGTCCTTAATTGGGCTGCAGCTGTAACTGATGAAGATGACTGGGATAAAAGGGGGCGGGTAAGCCAGTCAGGGAGAGCCTTGGAGGAGCCTTGACCTGAGAGAGAACAGCGTGCAGAAGAAGGAGTCTGTGCAGCGAAGATCAACAGCCATGAGAATACATCAGAGAGGTATGGACTTTGGAAATCTAATAACAACAATATGGGACTCTAGAAATAATAGAAGAACAACACACAGGAGGCTTAGAAACGGAGGCTCTGGCCAAAACTCTCTGTCCAAAGAATTCAAACTTCAAGCATTTTACAAAAGATGCCAAAGTCCCTCCTACTTAGTTCTTTGTGGATTCCTAGAGAGGTTGTGCATGACCTGCACACAACACAGAAGTGGGAATGATTTTTGCAGATAATCTATAATATATGGATGCATATTTTCCAGGCAGGTGACAATATGCAGAGACTTCTCTCTTCCCCTTCCATAGCATTCATTCTCTCTAATAGGTTAAGAATCTATTCAGAACTGACTGCCACATCTTGATGGAAAATATTCTGGATTATTAGATAAAAATCAATCTTCTCATTAACTCTCAATGTAGTTCAGTTTAGTAGACAATATTATTTCCATCAAACAATATGGAATATGATGATATTTGGGTTGGAGTTTGTTGGTTAAACTATGACAGGATTTGTTTGGTTTTTTCCCTTCTTGTCTTTACACACAAATTGCATGAGATTTATTTCTTTTTTCTCTCCTTCTCCTCTTTCGGTAGGTGGAGATGATTGCTGAAAAAAATGATTGACGAAATTTTTTTTTTTGTATGTTACACTATTAAGATAACTGTAATAGATAGCCAACTGTAAAATAATCAATAGCACATTCAAGTTGTAAGGAATAGAAAAGCTGGGCTCTAAGAGTTTCATTTTGCCATTTCAAAGAGTTTGAGTAGATGAAACCAGACTGAAAATATTGCGAGAGCACAAACCATCTGCAGCAGTAAACCAGTAGGAATCACTACAAAATTGCTTTATTGACAGACCTCTTTAACAACAGCTCAGACTTGGAAGAAAGTAATGTCTTTAAAATCTCTCTACAGCTGAACAGAAAAAAAACGCTTCTTTTGTAAAAGATGTCTTCTACCTCATAATCAGGAAAAAGTGACATAAGAGTTCAACAACATGATGATATCAAGATCATCAAATGAGACATGTAGGTAGCCAGGGCACATTTTTGGCAGAAATTAGGTGGAAAATAACTGTAGAAAATGGATGCTTCTCTTTTCTTCCAAGAAAATGAAACATAATTCTCCTCAAAATTATATTTATGAAAAATTTGTCTCATTCAACACACTCAGCACTTTCTGAACTGCCTGCAGCCACACTATGTCAGGGTAATTTCTCCCATATGCTTGTTTTGGAAAACTTAGTGAGTCTCCTCTCTATAATATTTTTATTTTTCTAATTTGTGTACAACTTTAGAATTTCTTTAAAATTGTGTTTGAACCTTGATGTCCTTGTATCATAAACATTGAACCTCTTTTTGCTCACAGAGCAAGGGTTGGACATCTGTAAAAAAGTCTAATCTTATACTTTTGGCATATGGCTCACAGTGCTGAGCTAGCAAAGGCTGTCTGCTATCCTTTAGAGCCAGGTACAATTCCTATCAACATCCTTAAAATAACTGTCTCACTGGCTGTATGGGCTTGGGAGTAGATCCTTCAGACAGGAAGAGAAGGATCAGCATTATGTGAT
Organism: Agelaius phoeniceus; assembly: GCF_051311805.1. Taxonomy (NCBI): domain Eukaryota; kingdom Metazoa; phylum Chordata; class Aves; order Passeriformes; family Icteridae; genus Agelaius; species Agelaius phoeniceus. The sequence goes on from NC_135296.1 coordinate 1,834,799, forward strand.
GTCAATTGTTAAGATCAAAATATCAGGCAACAGAGTTTCATAAGCAGGCAGAGGACTCTTTCTGTTACCAAATGGCCCTGGACATGTGGAAACCCAGTAATTTCCTGACCTTACTGATGACAGGGACTGACTTCACTGTGACAGACAATCACATTTGTGATCCCTTCTCACATCCTTCCGCATGCAAAGGCCAACTAAATATAGATTTACATTACAAAATTATCAATAATAATAAATCATTAACAGACCAACAAACAAATAAAAACAAACCCCCAGCCAAAAACCCCAAAAAGGAGTGTGTCTCTTTCCTCTGGTTTTATGTGACAGGGTAAATGCAGACACAATAGTGAAGGAAAGGAGTCTTTAGGTTCTTATGTGAAGGAGAGGCTGTCAGAAGTTCCAGGGCATGTTTTCCTATCAGTTGGCACCTGTGTTCTTTGTGAGGTAAGTCTGATTAAATGACCTTCTGCAGTCCAAAGTTGCAGTAGGTTTTGCCTGAAAAGTTAGGTGATATTTTCCTTTGGCTAAGAAAATAAACTAACCTACCTGATTCAGAAGGACTGCCTTTGTTAAGGAAAAAAGAGATGCTGGAGAGTTAAAATGTACAATCTTACCCCAGGATATCACACAGTGGGTTGCACAGTAAAATTGCACTTGAAAATAAACCAAAATAAAGTAAAAAAAAAATATAATTAAAAACAAAACAAAAAGAAAACATTATTTGGGGCAGTAATGTATAAAAATATTACAGGTTTTTCTGTAACCTGGCATGCACAGTCTCCTGAGGGACCACCTAGTTCATTTCTACAATATTAACAGTGGACAAAAATGAATGTGATAAGCTAGAATAAAACAATGAACTCCTATGAGCTGAGCAAAGCTGTGTGGGGGATGGTTGCAGCAGGAGTCCACAGGATGCCAGGAAAGCTGTAAAGTCAGGAGCTTGGAAGGCAACTGTCATTTCCCCATGGTGTTTAAAACTACTGATTAATGGAGAGTGATGTTAGTGTTCTTCAGCTAACCTTTTTCAAGAGAAAATAAAGTCACTTTCAAACACTATTCTCTGTTCAGCTTGTTGTTTGTGAATTCTTCAGGCCTGGGGATCTCCATTAGCAATTCTGTTTATACAGTTTGGTTTATTAAATACATACACCAAGGGAAATAATTTCCTTTTATTTGCAATCTAGACTCAAGGCACTGTAGAATGATGTCTTGTTCTAAACTCAGTATGTAAAAATGAGGGTTTTTTTTTTTTTATTTTAGGAGCAAGAAAGTCCCATAATTTTCAGATGATGTGTTCATAACCTCCACTTCTGAGGTGTCTTTTTTCAAAATACAATAAACTCAGCATCCTTTTGGAACCCATTATGGGAGGTGTTTCCATACAGCAAAAAGTTACCTTAAACATCCTAAATTTAATGAGGTCTTTATACAAGCATCTGTATCACTGAAGTCACCATAGGCAATGTGTGCTAAATTACACTGAATAAGGATGGAGACACTGCTGTCAGTAGTCCTAGCAGATTTTAACACAGAATTTCATTGTGTATGGCTGACGCATCCATTCTGTTTTCCTGCAATCTGTTCCCCATATTTGATTAACCTTTTTAGCTGGAAGTCTCTGCCCAAGTGAAACATTTAGTTCTATGGAATGAAAGTAATACAGAGATGCAAAGTGTCAGGCAACAAGCAAGGTGTTCTGCCAAACTGTTCTGCAGTTTGAGCTGGCAAAATTTATTTGTTTGTAACTAGAATTTGACAGGAAAATGTGTATTTACTGAAGAAAATATGTTTCCCAGTGGCTAGAAAAATTATCCATACCATCAACATTTGGAAAATGTTGATGTAGTATTTCATCACAAATGCTGCTTAGCCACTCATGTTTCCTCTTCCTTTGTGTTCATCAGACCTCTCAATCAGAGTACTTTTCTCATGAAATATTGTAACTGAAGCTCTGATGAAGTATTTTGATGGTTCACCAAGGATGGAGCCCACAGTATAACTGAGGAAAAGCAGTGAGAAAGAGCCTTGAAGTGCTATATCCTAAAGTATAGTTCTAGTTTTAAACAGTAATTTTTTTAAAAAATATGTCTATTTCCTCTGGGAAATGGATCCTCTCTATGTGGATGCCTGTGCGACACATAACAGATCTAGGGGCATTAAAAACCATCTTGTAGTGAGGGTGCATGGGATTAGGTGTGTAGTCCCTCTTGAGAGATTTGCTGGTAGGTGCCAGTATCATTTGCTTCACAAACCTAACAAATAAAAATAAAATCAAGCTACTAGTGTTCCTCAACATCTCTATTATTAGCTGCTAGAAGATATAGACATCCTTTTATTAAAAAGCATGACTGGGTGGGGTTATAAGAGTTATTTGAAGAGCACTTGGAATATCAGTGTTGCACTGAGCATGTACACCTGTACCGTATCTTTTAGTTTCTTAGGTTCTTTGTTATCACCTTGCAGATGTGTTTTCCTTCCACAGTGACCATCATTGTTTCACAGTGTGGTGAACAAATCTCAAGTTCTTTAAAGTGCATCCTTGAACCTTATCTGCTCCTCTTGCCACTTCTGTCTTTCTAATTGCCCTGTGTGCAAACCACCAGGATGTGCTCTAAAAGGCAAATCTTGTCCTCCCTTCAGCACATGCAGAAGACTCCAAGTTTAGCAGAACAGCAGTGGAGTTTCAGCACAGCAGAGATGAGGATTTCTTTCTCATTTCCTAAAGGGAATCACTCAGCATGCAGGAATTTAGTGTCACTGCCCAGGAGCACCAGTATTTTTTGGAAGGAGACCATCACCCACTCGGTGCTTCTATAGGATGCTGGTACCCAGTGTATCTGTGTAATGAGTCCTTGCTACTTATCAATATAGTAGGTACCTGAAGAGGTGTCTCAGCAAATATCCCCACCAAAAACTTTGACAACTGTTTCCAATTCCAAAATTTTGTATTGGACTAGTGTGATGGTGTTCACAGGGGTCTCATGTTGAGGGAAGAGACTAGGATCTGACTCCATGTTTCAGAAGGCTTGATTTATTATTTTATCATATATATGACATTAAAACTATAGTAAAAGAACAGAAGAAAAGGTTTTATCAGAAGGCTAGCTAAGCTAAAAATAGAAAAAGAAAGAATGATAACAAAGGTTTGGGGCTCGGCTCCCTGTCCGAGCCAGCTGGGCTGTAATTGGCAATTAATTACAAACATCCAATATGGGCCAATCACAGATCCACCTGTTGCATTCCACAGCAGCAGATAATCAATGTTTACATTTTCTTCCTCAGGCCTCTCAGCTTCTCAGGAGGAAAAATCCTAAGGAAAGGATTTTTCATAAAAAGATCTCTGCAACATGTCACCTTTTTTTATTTTAGTTAAATTAAAAAGAAAAGTGTTTGTAATTTTCTCTGCTGGGCTCAAGCAGAGGCAAACACTTAACAGATTATCTGTTGCCAATCAAAACCTCAATCAAGTGCTGATTTGGAATGATGAGGGAAATTCTTCACCTGTAGAACATAAAATTCTATCATATCACTAAACCAATCTTACAATATAAGAAAATGCAAAAACAATGCAAAGAAAGTCCAAGTGGGAAAAAACTGAGTTTCAGGAAAAGTCCATGGAATGAAGATGGTCCTCTTTGACATCTCTGAAAGTCCCTTTTTGGTTCTGAAACAGGCTTGCAGAATCCTGAAACAACAAATTGCTAAAGAAAAATCCACCAATAGTTATCAAAAATCCATTGACAGTCATCAAACAATTTCAGACAATTTTTAGAAAATATCTGGAATGTCTTGGCCACAGCCCTTTATTGAACCACTTGGGCTAAGTTTTTGGCTCTTCAATGCTTTTGAGCTGCTACTAACTCTTTCAACTCTTTTATGTAATTTGTTGTTTGTTTGGTTTTTTTTACTTGGAAAAGCAGCAGCAGCAGAGAGGCCTGAGAGGCCTTGGGGAACCCTGGCCCTCTTGGAAGGATCAGGAACTCCAGACCTGGCCCACAGAATGATGGCCAGGGTCCTGACGGGGGAAGCAGAGCCCCCAAACCCAACATCTGGCTGGGCGGTGGCCCTGGCCCAGGTTACCGAGCCAAACAGCCCAGGCCTGGCCTTCAAGGCGGGCTCTGTGTTCTCACAACCCGGCACCCTGCTGCCAATGCAATGGCAGAATGAGTGACCAAATGCTTCCTTCCCCCCGAACCACCGACCCATACTGGCAGTGGGGGAATAGAAGCTGTCCCGAGAATCTTCATCTCGGATCTGGGGATGTTTTTTCCCCACAGCAAGCGAGCGATGATCGCTTTCCACTGTTTCCCCTGCCTCTGCAATGCAAATGCAAAAGGTGTTCCATCCTCCTGCCCCACGGCACCACACCAAACCCCTTTGGGCTGGGGACCAGAGGCAGAACTTTTGGGAGCCAGCTCCCTCACGCCGCTGGGGTGCGCCAGGGATGGCAGGCACCCTAACCCCCAAGGGGGAACCACCGACCAAACACCCACCGGCCCGCCAAAAATGCTGAGTTTGAAAGCAGGCAGCCGGGCTGTGCTCACAATCAGCTGCCGAGCCATGCCTCCCTCACGGAGGACGAAGTCCCCGAAGGTGACAGAACCGCCAGGGGCAGCTGTGGGGGCAGCAGGGGTGCAAGAGGTGTGCGGGAAAGCGCCACCATTTTCTTACTTGGCTCCTGGAGCATCAGCGCGGGTGTGAGCTCTATCCCTGCGGGAGGGGACGGCGGGGACAGCACCAGGTTCGCCCCCACCAGTGCTGCCAGCACAGTTGTGAATGTGACTGCCATCTGTGATGCAAAGGTAGTGGGCAGAGGGCTGGCACCAGCTTCTGCCCCTGGTTCCATGATCGGCCTTGCAGGCGCAGTTGCAGAAACCGGCAAAGCCAACATGGGAGATGGCGGGACAGCTGGGGGGGCGGCGAGGTCAGCCTTGCCTTTGAGGCATCCGGAATCGACTGAGCAGGCACAGTCACTGAAACAGCCGGAGCCACAGGCGGGGCTGTCTGGGGAGGCGGCCGTGCCCGCGGGGTTGGTTGGGGCGGGACCCATGGGCCGGGGAGGCGGTGCCATGGGGATCGGTGCCGCCTGCGGCGCTGGCTGGGGCGGGGTCCATGGGACTGGCCAGGGTGGGGTCCGGGGGGCTGGCCGGGACAGGGCCTGTGGCACCGGCCTGGATGGTACCCATTGAGCTGATTTTGATCCCCCCTGAGGGCAATGAGGGGGGGAAAAAGTGGCTCCATTTGAGCCTGTTCCAAAGGTGCAGAAAAAAACTTTTCCTCGGCTGTGGGCAAAGCCTCACCCCCCCGCGATTCAGGGGGGCTGGGAACCAGCCGTTCGTGTTCCTGGACAGGGTCCTCTCCTTCCGGGTCCAGCAGGAAGGGAGCTTGACCTCTGCAGTCGGCAATCCACTGAAGTGAAGCTCCTTTCCATTTCAAAACTGGGAAGAGAGTTCTGAATGATGGATAAATCTGGGGAAGTCCAAGTCCCCAGTCCAGAGCATCTTTGAAAATGGATTCCATGCATTCCCATATGTATATATCAAGGGCATAGAGCACATCCATGAAAAATCCATGGAACTTTGCCCATCGGAAAAACTCATAGAAATGTCTCTTCATTATAGGAACTCTTTCCTCATGACCCCATTTTTGCCAGAGGGCAATAAGTTTCTCCTCTGAGGGGGAGAATGGAACCTCTGCCTCCGTAGGCACCCTCTGCCATATCCCAGCCCACATTGTGCAAAGGGCAGCACCATCAGAAAGGGAAGAGTTAACAGTACCTTGTGACAGTGTCCTCTGGGCTTCAGCAGGCTGTTCTGAGCTGCGAAGCTTTCCAGACATCTTCTCTGGAGACTTTTCAAAAGGTTCTCTTTGTGGTCAGCCTTAGCTGTGAACTCTGTCCAAATTCAGGATCTTCAGTTCTTCAGCTCCTGGCTAGAATCCACTTCTGTGGTCACTTGTGAGGTGACCATCAATGCCACACACTCAGGGTTTACCCAGTGTAGCAATGCTCCTCTGGGGTCTCACCAAGTGATGAATTCTTCTTTAGTCACTCGGGGTCACTATCTGTGACTGTGTTCACAGGGGTCTTAGGATGAGGGAAGAGACACGGATCTGACTCCATGTTTCAGAAGGCTTGATTTACTATTTTATGATATATATTATTTTAAAACTATACTAAAAGAATAGAAGAAAGGATTTCATCAGAAGGCTAGCTAAGAATAGAAAAGGAAAGAATGATAACAAAAGCTTGTGTCTCAAACAGAGAATCCAAGCCAGCTGACTGTTATTGGCCATTAATTAGAAACAACTCTATGAGACCAATCACAGATCCACCTGTTGCATTCCACAGCAGCAGATAACCATTGTTTACATTTTGTTCCTGAGGCCTCTCAGCTTCTCAGGAGAAAAAATGCCAAGGAAAGGATTTTTCAGAAAATATCATGGCTACAAGCCAGGTTGTATAAGCCTCACGTCCCCATTGTACAATGTCTTTGTGCAGATTACGGAGACTTTCATACGGCAGGGACTTGGTGATGATTGCAACCTCTGGCTCCCCTGGGGGTTGTGAGGGCCCTGCATTCTTATCCTTGTCTGGGTGCTTTGGTTTCATCTTAGATCTCCTTGTTTCCACAGGGGCGACTGCTGCTGGCTGTGACTGCCCTTGCAGTTCAGCTGGAACCTGGACAGTTGTAACATCTGTGGGTTCCACTGCTGCACTATTAGACTCTCCCTCTTCAAGGCTGGGGGAGGGCTTCTCACCAGCTGGGGAAGTGTATTCCTCCAGCATCTGGCCCATCTCATGCATCTCCTTCACCATACCCCACCCAGGTATTTCATATCTGGGGGGGGCTGTGGGGTAGGGTCAGGCTCTGGGGCAGCAGCATCCCTAGGCTCTGGTGGCATGTCAGGTTCTGGGGTAGGTGTCAGGGTGGTTATCCAGGCTAATCTTCCCTTCTCTCTAAATGCTAAATGGAACAGGCCCATCAGCAACACCAGCCACTGTATGATAACATTAATATTTAGAGTGGATTTCAACCCTTCAAAAACTGGTGGGGCGGACCCAAAGAGATGGTCAAAGGGTTGGGAGAAAATTTCCCCTGGTGTCATTTCATTACTGCAGGTGCCAATATTAAGTAACCCCAAAAACATACAGTTAGTGTGTGATAGCTGTGAATCCATGTGCCTGCTTTCTAGAGGAAGTTAAAAATCCATGAATTCCTCACCTTATTCATCCATAAAACAAACCGGATAACAGACACAGTAGCCTTGGTGACAGGACCCAGGTTTACATAAGGGCCTTCAAATGGGAGAAATACAGCCATGATCATGTGCCACCCAAACCAGGGTAAGCTGGACCACATGGTGTTGCTTAATGAGGTTTCTATATCAGCACACAAAAATTAGATTACTCAAGAACTGTTATTCCCTTTTTATTCCTATGCCCTCGAGCCGCACGTTGGGCACCAAAAACTGTCTTGGTTTCAAAAGACGGGTGTCTGCTAAGGAAAGCAGGAGCCTCCCCTGAAATGGAAAATGTAAAAATGGCCCCACTCCCCTCCCAGTTTCTATAAATTTTAAATTAAGGGGCTCTCAGGCAAAAAATATGGGAGCAGGGAATAACAGTTTTTTAATAGGGAAGAAAATAAAAAGATAAAATATAAAGATAAAATAAACAGTGCAGTAAACTAAAACAACACTGACACAGTCAGAACGCAACCTGACACCCTGTTGGTCAGGGTGTTGGTAGCAGTCCAATTGGAAATGTGGCTGCCATCCTCCTGGAGTGTCAGGTGTGGTTCTGTTGGAGCAGGGATCCTCTAGAAAAGGTATGGTCTTCCTCTGAAGATCCGGTGGAAGAGAGCAGCTGTTCCTCTGGGAAATCCAGTGGAGAAAAGTTGTACTGGTGTTCCAGAATGTCCACTTTATATCCAGGTAGAATGCTTGGCTCTCCCCTCTGGGCTGAGCATCTCACAATGGGATGGTGTAGTTCTTATCAGTCATGCAATGGCATTCAATCGCCTATTATCAGCAGATGTCTCCCTGGTTGTGGAAGAGATAAGGAAAACTGCCCACTTAACAGAAGACAACTGCCATACAGATGGAAAATAGAATACAATTTGCTTGACAATCCAGGACACCTGCTTTCCCATGTTCGTGTAGAAAGAAGCACAGGTCAGTTCGTGGGGTGTACCCTCTCTCTAGCTTGGGAATGTTGGGCTCTGACTTTGGGGCCTGTGATGTGCAATGGTGCTGCATTAATCTTCCTCATCTCTTCCTTCATCTCCCCCATCTCCCCTTTAAACTCCTCCTTGAATTCCTTAATCACAGCAGAGACATGAGCCTGCATTGGGACATTGACCATACTCTCACAATTTCTAAGCTTGTTGGTGACAGAACCCACTGTCTCTCAGTTGTTATCGGCATTAATCACTGCAATCAATGTGGTGTACTGAGATGGTCCCAGATTTATCAGACTCCACAACATTTGCCCTGTGCACCTGACTTTGTTGGGGTCATTATCATGCTGTCCATCCCTCCCAAAGAGTACCTCCAAAACTGCCACTTCTCTCAGCTGTTGGATCCCCTCCTCAAGGGTCTTCCAGCACATTCTATGGTTGTGCTCCTGCATTGTCTCTCTGTGGACAAACCTCTCTCTGACACTCATTAAAAGCCACTCCCAGAGGGAAAGGGACCCTGGCTCCCTTATGAATACTTGATTCACACCTGAGTCCTGGGTCAAGGATCCCAAATTCCTTGCCTCACCACCATCCAGTTGCACACCTGTACCCATAAGATCTCAGACCAGTAACCAGGTTGTATAAGCCTCATGTCGTACAATGTTTTTGTGCAGATTATAGAGACTTTCATACGTCAGGGACTCAGTGATGGTCTCAACTGTTGGCTCCCCTGTGGGTTGTGAGGGCCCCTTTATCTGGGTACTCTGATTTCATCTCTGACCTCCTTGTTTCTATAGGCTGTGACTGCTGCTGGCTGTGACTGCCCTTGCAGTTCAGCTGGAACCTGGATGGTTGTAACATCTGTGGGTTCCACTGCTGCACTATTAGACTCTCCCTCTTCAAGGCTGGGGGAGGGCTTCTCACCAGCTGGGGAAATGTACTCCTTCAGCATCTGGCTCATCTTGTGTATGTCCTTCACCAGAACCCCCACCCCAATCTGTGTGGTTCATTTTTGATGTGGGTTGTGGGGCTGGGTCAGGTTCTGTGGCAGCCTCTCTAGTCCTCAGGGCAGTGTCAGGTTCTGTGGCAGCATCCCTACTTTCTGAGGTAGGTGTCAGGCTGGTTATCCAGGTTAATCTTCCCTTATCTCTGAATGCTTAATAGAACAGGCATATTAGCAACACCAACAACTATATGATATCATTAGCATTTAGAGAAGATTTGAACTCTTTGAAAACTGGTGCGGCAGATCCAAAGAGATGGGTGAAGGGTTGGGAAAAAATTTACCTCAGTGTCATTTCTTTACAGTAGGTACCATTATTAAAGTAAGCCCAAAACCATACCATTAGGGTGTGGTAGCTTTGAATCTAGGTGCCTGCCTTCTAGAGGAAGTTAAAAATCCATTAATTCCTCACCTTATTAACCCATAAAGCAAACCAGATAACAGCCACAGAAGCTTTACTTATAGGATTCAGTTTTAGACAAGAGCCTGCAAATGAGAGAAATATAGCCACAACCACATGCCACCCAAACCAGGGTAAGGTAGACTACATGGTGACACTTAACGAGGTTTCTATATCAGCACACAAAAATTAGGTTACTCAAGAACTGTTACTCCTTTTTCCCCCTTTTTCTCTAAATGCACTTGGGCCCCATGGTGTACACCAAAATCTGTCTTGGTTTGAAAAGACAGGTGTCTGCTAAGGAAGGCAGGAGCCTTTCTTAGATGGAAAATGTAAACGCCCTCCCTCCAAATTATTATGATTTTGAATGTAAGGGGTTCTCAGGCAAAGATGTGGGAATAAAAAGAACAGTTCTTTACTAGGAAAATTAAAAATATAACTGTAATAGTACAAAAAAAACCACAAACCACTGACAGAGTCAGAATATGACCTGACACCCTTTTTGTCAGGGTGTTGGTAGCAGTCTGATTAAATGGTGGCTGCAGTCCTCCTGGAGCGACAGATATGGTCCACTTGAAGCAGTGATCCTGTAGAAGAGTGCAGTTTTCACCCTGAAGGTCTGGTGATACTGTTGATGGGCCTGGTCTTCCTCTGGGAATCCAATGGGAAAAGGCTATTCTGGTCTGGTGTTCCAAATTTCAGACTGTATTTAGGTAGGAATGTTTGGCTCCTCTCCCTGGGTGGAGCATGTCACAATGGAGTGATGCAATTTTGTCAGTCAGGCTCAATGGGCCATTAACAGAAGATATTTCCCTGGAGGGAGGATGGGTTGTGGAAGAGATAAACTGCCCAATTAACAGAAGATAACTGCTCCACCTCGGACAGATGGGAAATGGAAGACAAACATCTTACAACCCAGGATAGTCCCATATTCCCTGTCCCATTCCCAGTCCCTGTCCCCATTATTGATCTAATTCCTAGTCCCTATCTGGTTTTTTCTTGTTTTCCAGTCCCATTCCCAATCCAGGTCCCATATTCCTGATCCCTGTCCCCATTCCCAGTCCTGTAACCTCTTCCTATCTCACTCCTCCTGCTGCTCCCAGAGCCGAATAAGACACTTTCCTGCACACCTCTTGTACCCCGGCTGCCCCCAATGCCCCCCCCCGGCAGTTCTGCCACTTTTGGGGACTTGGTCCTCTTTGTCTGAATCAGAGGCTGCCCTGGAACCGGCGGCATATCTGAGTTTGGACCGTCCCGAGCCCTCTGCCCCTGTGGCAGCAGATGGGACTGAGGCTCCAGGGGCCAGCCTGTCCCTCCGTGGGGGAGGCATGGCTCAGCAGCTGATTGCGGGCACAGCCCGGCTGCCTGCTCTCAAACTCACCGTTTTTGGCGGGCCGGTGGGTGTTTGGTCGGTGGTTCCCCCTTGGGGGTTGGGGTGCCTGCCATCCCTGGTGCATCCCAGTGGCGTGGGGGAGCTGGCTCCCAAAAGTTCTGCCTCTGGTCCCCAGCCCAGAGGGGTTTGGCGTGGTGCCGTGGGGCAGGAAACGGGAACACCTTTTGCATTTGCATTGCAGAGGCAGGGGAAACAGTGGAAAGCGACCATCGCTCGCTTGCTGTGGGGAAAAAACATCCCCAGATCCGAGATGAAGATTCTCAGGACAGCTTCTATTCCCCCACTGCCAGTATGGGTCAGTGGTTCGGGGGGAAGGAAGCGTTTGGTCACTCATTCTGCCATTGCATTGGCAGCAGGGTGCCAGGTTGTGAGAACACAGAGCCCGCCTTGAAGGCCAGGCCTGGGCTGTTTGGCTCGGTAACCTGGGCCAGGGCCACCGCCCAGCCAGATGTTGGGTTTGGGGGCTTTGCTTGCCCTGTCAGGACCTGGGCCACCGTTCTGTGGGCCAGGTCTGGAGTTCCTGATCCTTCCAAGAGGGCCAGGGTTCCCCAGGGCCTCTCAGGCCTCTCTGCTGCTGCTGCTTTTCCAAGTAAAAAAAAACCAAACAAACAACAGATTACATAAAAGAGTTGAAAGAGCTAGTAGCAGCTCAAAAGCATTGAAGAGCCAAAAACTTAGCCCAAGTGGTTCAATAAAGGGCTGTGGCCAAGACATTCCAGATATTTTCTAAAAATTGTCTGAAATTGTTTGATGACTGTCAATGGATTTTTGATAACTATTGGTGGATTTTTCTTTAGCAATTTGTTGTTTCAGGATTCTGCAAGCCTGTTTCAGAACCAAAAAGGACTTTCAGAGATGTCAAAGAGGACCATCTTCATTCCATGGACTTTTCCTGAAACTCAGTTGTTTCCCACTTGGACTTTCTTTGCATTGTTTTTGCATTTTTTTATATTGTAAGATTGTTTTAGGGTTAGATAATTACAAAGTCTTGGCTTGCCATAGTTAGTAATCTCCGTCTGGCTCTAATTATAATTTGAGCTGTCATCTCTATAATTGTAAAAACTGGTTTTGGAGACCTGAAAGGAAGAAAAACTCACTTTATTATTAACAAAAGATTTTTCTTAAAAGCGTCTCACCAAAGTATGAGACTATAAAGTTTCATGTTTTCTCTTAATAGTGTGAGGGGAAAGGGTTTTTCTGTAGTACAACAATGTGTTTGTCTTTTTTAAGAGTGTTAGTGAGCTTTTAAAGGGTTTTTTGAGCTTCAGATGTCAAAGTTCTTGAAGATTTGATGTTATAGTCTCTTCCTAATAGGTTAAAAGTGTAGTAAGCTCATAATTTGTAATTCTTAAAACAGATCTGACCTAATTGATCTCTCCTAAAAGCCGTTGTGAATCCTGTATGGTGTTGACATTGGTTCTAAGTTGCATTTTTTTGTGGTTTGATTGTTTGTTCTGTTATCTTCTTTCTCAAATATTTCTAGGGTGAGATTTCTTGTATTTTTGATGTTGAAATTTTTAGTGTAGCATTTCAAACTTCAGTGATAACACTGTCTTGAGTCTGTTCTATTTATTTTTGAGTTGGTGCTGCAATGAGTAAGTCATTCATGTAGTGTTAAATTCCTGATCATGGATGTTTTTGTTGGGCTGGAGACAAAGCTCTCATTGTGAAATACTAATAAATAGTAAGTGAGTTTTTCGTACATGGTTGCAAAACTGTCTAATGATACTTATGTATTGGTTTTTCTCTATTGATGGTTGGAACTGAAAAGGTAAATCAAGGAGCATCTTCTGGATGCAGTGGAATGTTAAAAAAAAAAATCTTCTAAGTTGATGACAACAAGAGGCCAGTCTCTTGGAATCATTGAAAGAGAATAAAGTCTAGGTTACAATTGTCTTATGTGTTCTATGATTTTGTTGATCTTCTTTAGGTCATGGAGCAATCTTTAGGAATCAGAAATCTTCTTATGAATGATAAAAACTACGGAATTCTAGGAACTGTTTGTAGGCTTGATGTGGCATTTTTGTAGTTGTTCACTTACTAATTTTTTTAGGGCATTCAATTTTTTTTTTTTTTTCTGTTCAAGAGGCCATTGATCAATCCAAATGGGCTGATTGTTTTTTTCTATGATAACTTCAGTGTGGTAGGCATTGTTGTGGTTTCTATCAAAACCCTATTTCTATCTTCGCTCCCCCTGGGACAACACATCTCTCCCCCATTCTGTGGTGGGCTTCTGCACCATGAAGGAATGGATGGATGGTTGCTGTCTTTCTTTTGGTAACCGTAATTATGAATTGATTTTATAGACACAAGGCAGCTTATCTAATTCTTGTGAGAGTATGCATGGGTGTCCCAAATTCCAATTGCTCGGCTAAAATGCATAAGAAATCACAGTGACGTCTGCCGCTGCATCTTGCACACCAGTAATACAAACTGTTCTACAAAGGTGTGTTAGACTGCACATCAGCTCTGGCTGTTCATTGTCAACATGTTTTATTCAAAGGACATTAGGCACTGGGCTAAAACTCTCAAAAGGCATTTCTCAGCATACAATTGGTTCACTTATATTCACTGGTAATGCAATATCAATAGCTATTGTTGGTATTGCTTGAATTACCATTGGAGCATTGTAAGCAAGAGTTCTTCATTACAATTTGCTGAAATGACAGCTAGAAAAACTGAAAGTCAAAGAATTCTATCTCTGTCCTTGCCTATAATTAAAAAGTCTTGTCTTTGTTGTGAAGTACTAGTAACTCCTTTGAGAATGCATTCATGGCAAAAGTCTTTTAAAAAATATATTAATTTGAAAGTTGCCAGCTCACATCGTGCCCCTGGGGTAATAGGTTGTGATCTCTTGGGAGATGGTGGGAAATGCCTTCCTTTCCTCAGACCAGCCTGAGGCAAAGCCTCAGCCTGGTCTTCAGATCTGTCATTTGGAGCATTGTATGTGAGGCTTCTGTCAGGCTTTGAGAATTCTCTACAAATACATTTCCCACACCCTGTCACCCCCGTACCGTGGGCGCAGGCGGGACTGCGCGGAGGCGCTTCTGTTGTGCCCCGACCATGCTTCCCCTCCCCGCCCTGCTCCCCCCTTCCCTTGGAGACACCCCTGACCCTCCCCTTTGTAACCCTGGGGTGTAACCCAGTGCTGTAACCCCTCAGCGAGGGGGGCTTGGTGACATCACAGGACCCCCCTCTCTGTGCCATCCCCGAGGTGGCACATGTGCTTTTTGTCACCGCCACCCAACTATTTGATCCTTTCCAGCGCCCCAAAGTGGGGGGGCCCACATCCTACAGCACGGGGTTGACAACATTTTTGGGGTCCCAGCTGGCTACTTCCACCCTTTCCCGCATCACCCCGAGGATGTTGCGTGACCCTGCAACCCCCGCACTGCCCTGGCCGCAGCATCCCCCAAAGGGACCATGCGGACCTGGGGACTGTCCACGTGTCCCACCCCCTGTCCCCGTGGGACCTCTGCTGCTGCGCCCTTGCTCAGCCCCGGTTCCTGTTGCAGCTTCTCCATGTGACTAGGCAGGAGTTTCAGTCACACCCTCACCTCCTCCTCCTCTGGGTTTGATGCCACTTCTCCCACTAGGGACGCAGCTGTGACACCAGGGGGACGCTGCGGGTCACCCCTCGGAGGGACTGCAAGGTCGTAGTGACTGCTGAAGTGGCCCCAGTGTGACAGCTGGGGGGCCCAGGAGGCTGTTATGACAGTTTGGGGGGTGGGTGCTCATTTTGGGGTCTCCAGGGTGGGTTGTGAAGTCCCCTCCCATCACCGCATAGTCACCCCCCAATCCATGCCTCAGTTTCCTCCTTGCTCTGCAGGCACCACCTGCAGCGGTGTTCCGCAATTGGATTTATTTTTGGGGGTTTTGGGGTTGGTGCTACTGGGATGGGCTGGTAAGGCAGTGGTGTAGGCCAGAGTGTGGCCAGGCTGGTGGCCATCTGGGCTGGGAGCTGCCCAGGCTGTGAGGCTGCAGGACCAGGGGCTATCCAGACCAGAATCCAGCTGGGATCCATGGCTCTGGTGTCCATCTGGACCAATGTCCAACCTCTCCTGCCGCCATCCATCCCAGGTGTCCCAGACTGCAAGGCAAGATGTATTCTATTACCATCTGTATGGCAGTTGTCTTTTGTCAAGTGGGCAGTTTCCTTATCTCTCTCTCTCTGAATGATCACAATCACCCCTCCGAGGGGACATCTGCTGATAAGAGGCCATTGAATGTCACTGCATGACTGATAAGAACTGTAGCATCCCCTTGTGAGATGCTCCGCCCAGAGGGAGGAGCCAAGCATTGCTACACAGATATAATCTGGACATCCTGGAATAACTGCACGACTTCTCCACTGGATTTCCCAGAAGAACAGCAGCTGCCTCTTCTTCCACCGGATCTTCATAGGAAGACTACACCTTTACTACAGGATCCCTGCTGCAGCAGAACCACACCTGACACTGCAGGAGGACTGAGCCACATTTCCAATTGGACTGCTACCAACACCCTGACCCACAGGGTGTCAGGTCGAGTTCTGACTCGGTCAGTGTTGTTCTAGTGCACTGCATTGTTTATTTTATTGTTTATTTTCTTCCCTGTTAAAAAACTGTTATTTCCTACTCCCATGCTTTTTGCCTGAGAGTCCCTTAATTTAAAATTTATAGCAATTCTGAGGGGTGGGGAGGGTTTACATTTTCCATTTCAGGGGGCCTCCTGCCTTCCATAGCAGATTCCTGTCTTTCAAAACCAAGACACCAGACTCTCTGGCTTGCGCCACTGCTCACTGCAGAGTGGACAAGACCCACGGTCAGTCACAAGATGACCCCAAACCCCCTCCCAGCAACCCCACCAGGCCACCCACCCTGAGCTCCAGTGCCACTGGAGTCCCCTGGAAGCTGGGCCAGCTTTGGATCTGCTGCAAGAGGAGATGCACAGTCCCCGGCAAGGGACTCAAGGGTGTCCAGGATGGTGATGAGCTGTGGGGAGACATCTGGGACCACATCCAGGGACATGCCTAGAGGGAGAGGGAATAGGGGTTGAGAGGGATTAAGGAGCGGGGAGGGGGCTGGAGGGGGAGATGCACAAAAAATGTGCCAAAGTCAAGGAGGATGCCCAAAATTGGGAGAAAATGACAGAAAGAAGAGAAACTATCCAGACCTGGGGGTAAGGGATGCAAAGTACTGGGGAACAGACACAAAAAAGGGGTAAAGTACCCACAACAGGGTGAATGGACCCAAAATGGAGGTGGGAGGACCCAAAATCAGAGGACAAAGGGTGCTTGTCGTGGGATGTCACAGGGTGTCACACGTGTCGTGGCACGGCCCTACCTGTGCCAGGATGGGCACAGATGCTCAGTGCCAGGAGCAGCCATGGGAACATCCTGAGGGACACGGTGACACCTTGAGGGCCACGGGGCCTGCAGGACACAGGGACACCCTGAAAGACGCAGCCCCGGGACCTCAGAGAATTTGGACCTGCTGGTTGGCAGGGGACAGAGACATAGGAGCAGGGAGGGCGACACATGGAAGGGGACAGGGACACATAGGGGAGATGGGGACAGGGACTCACATGGGAGACAGGGAGACATGGGGCAGGACAGGGACGCACAGAGGGGTCACAGGGAGCCACAGCAGGGGATAGGGACATATGAAGGGGAGGGGACACGATGCCACCAGGACATTCATCGGGGCACAATGTTGCCACACCTGTGGGGACGCTGCCACCAGGATGCCTCCGGTGACACCGAGCATGGGGCCACATGACCCCGTGGGTGACACTGACCCTTGCCTTTTCTCCAGCCTGTCTCAAGGAGTGCTTGGGGTCCCCAGAGCACAATGGCCTTGGGACACCCTGGGAGCTGTCACTCACCTCTGGGCCACTTGTCAGCAGCTGAACAAGTTCCCATCCTGCCCTGGTAGAGGGGGGACATTCAGCTGGGACACCTCAGTGGTGACAGTGGAGATAGGGTGGCAGAAACTGCATTGGACAGCGCTTGGCCATGGCTGAGATGACAGTACTGGTGGCACTGTGGTGGCACAGGTGGTGGCATTGATGATGTCCCAGTTGGTGTCCCCATCCGTGTTCCCCACATCCCCATCCATGGCCATTTCCCCCCATGTCCCCATCCATGTCATTGTCCCCCACAGGTCCCCATCTATGCCTTGGTTCAACACCTTTATTTCTACCCCAGTTTCTGGGCTTTCAAAGGGAAACATTTTCGTTTCATGATCAAAACAAAAGGATTTATGTGTCCTGCAAACAGAGTATGCACATGCTTGGGTTGGTGGGAAGAAACTTTATTGGATGGGCTTCTACCCCATTGTCTCCAAAATCATGGGGTTTGCCCCAGTCTGTCCCCCTTTGGCTGTGGAAGATGCCCATGGGCCAGACAGAATTAAAAGGATGGATTTATGTGGGAAACGACCTGCAAGGTCATCAAGTGTTGCTTGATGACAGCAGAAAATGCAAAAAAGTGAGATTTTTCTGAGGTCAGAGGTCAACAAATCTGCTCTCCATAATGGATTTCTGATGTTGGTCTGAGGATGTGTGCAGGTGCCCATGGGGAGCCAGGAGGATGCGGAGCCCCCCAGCCAGGTGTCTTCCCAACATGGATCACCGGCACCATGGGTCACCAGGGCTCTGCCCACCGGCGCTCACTGGGGATCATCCAGTGTGGATCCCATGGGGGATGGAGCTGGAGGAGCACAGGAAACTCTCCCTGCATGCGGGGCACTCGCAGGGCTTCTTTAGTGCTGGCTCTGCTGGTGTCTGCTCCAGATAGAGCTCTGTGAGAAGCTCTTCCCACACTCTGGACACTCATAGGGCCTCTCCCCGGTGTGGATGCGCTGGTGGGTCACGAGGGTGGAGTTGTCCCTGAAGCCCTTCCCGCAGTCAGGGCAGCGGAAGGGCTGCTCGTCCATGTGAATCCGCTGGTGCCTGACAAGATGAGAGCTGCTCTGAAACCTCTTCCCACATTGATCACATTCATAGGGCTTCTCCCCTGTTTGGCTCCTCATGTGGACAATCAGGTGGCATGTCTGGCTGAAGCTCTTCTCACACTCCCCGCAGTTGTAAGGCCTCTCCTCTATGTGGCTCCTCAGGTGGACAGTCAAGCTGGATCTCT
Source organism: Agelaius phoeniceus (assembly GCF_051311805.1). Lineage (NCBI taxonomy): Eukaryota > Metazoa > Chordata > Aves > Passeriformes > Icteridae > Agelaius > Agelaius phoeniceus. The sequence goes on from NC_135296.1 coordinate 1,852,895, forward strand.
GGCTGAAGCTCTTCCCACACTCCTCACATATATAGGGCTTCTCCCCCATGTGGATTCTCATGTGGCGCAGCAGGTTGCATCTCCGGCTGAAGCTCTTCCCACAATCCTCACATATATAGGGCCTCTCCCCCCCGTGTGGATTCTCATGTGGCACAGCAGGTTGCATCTCTGGCTAAAGCTCTTCCCACATTCTGAGCACTTGTGGGGTTTCTCCTTACACTGAAGCTGCTCATGGACCCCCAGCTCCGAGCTCCGGCCACCTCCCCGGCGCAGGGTGGGTCTTTCCTCCTCAGATCCCCGTGATCTGCATTTGCAGCCCCTCCTTGTGAGGGATCTCCGAAGTTTTTCCTCCCACTTGGATTCCTGTGCTGTGGAGCCACTCAAAACGGCCTCTTCCACGAGGTTCTGCTGTGGTGACTCAGCCTCCCTGCTCTCCATGCTCAGCTCCTGGTCTGGGGGAGGAAGGACAAGGAGAGGATGGGATTTGCCTCTGTGCCACAGGGAAGGGCAAGGAGATGCCCCCAGTGAGTCCCCAGCAGGACAGCTTTGGCAGCAGGGTTGTTCTGAAGCCGGGGGCCGTGCTGGGCTTGGAGATGGAGCAGGAGAGAGGGGGAAAGGGGCAGTGACTTCCTCCTCACCTACCTGGGCCTCCCGCGCCATCTTCCTCTTCCTCATGGCCTCCTTCTCCTGCATGGGGGCAAGGTTTGGGAATGGGAAATCCTGGTTTGGGGGAAAACAAGGGCTGAGCGCGTTGGGTTTGATGGTCCCACTGCCTGTCTTGGTTTGAAAAACAGGTGTCTGCTAAGGAAGGCAGAGCCTCCCTTAAAATTGAAAATGTAAACCCCTTCCCTCCAAATTACTATAATTTTGAAATTAAGGGGCACTCAGGGAAAGATATGGATATAGGAATAACAGTTCTTTGCTAGGAAAAATAAAATAAAAAATGCAGTAGAACAAAAAAACCACTGACAGAGTCAGAATCCAACCTGACACCCTGTTAGCCAGGTTGTTTGTTGCACTCCAATTAAATGGTGGCTGCCGTCCTCCTGGTGTGACAGATGTGGTTCTGTTGAAGCAGTGATCCTGCAGAATGGTGTAGTTTTCCTCCAAAGCTCCAGTGGTGGTGTAGATAGGTCTGGTCTTCCTCGGTGAATCCAGTGGAGAAGAAAAGCTGCTCCTCTGAGAATCCAGTGGGAAAAGCCTGACTGTGGTGTTCCAAATCTCTGATTATATGCAGGTAGGGATGCTTGGCTCCTCCCCCTGGGTGGGGCATCTCACAATGGGATGATGTAATTTTATCAGTCATGCAGTGAGGCTCAATGGCCCCTTAAAGGAAGATATCTCCCTGAAAGGGAGGATTGTCAATGGGGCTTAATGGCCCATTAACAGAAGATATCTCCCTGGAGGGGTTGTGGAAGAGATAAAGAAAACTGCCCAGTTAACAGAAGATAAGATAACTGCCCCACCTCTACCAGATGGCAATAGAATACACACCCCCACCCACATCTTGCATTTCCAACCTCAGACACTCTCCATTGCTCTCAGTAGCCCAAAGTGTGATCCCAGTTGCTCCCTTTTAACAGCAGTATGATCCCAGTAACCTCCAGTACGATCCAAGTCATGTACCACCATTCCCACTATGGTCCTAGTATAATCCTAGTTGCTTCCAATCCATCCCAGTATGGTCCCAGCTGCCTCCAGCTACATCAACACAATTGGCTGTGGACTCAGTGCTTTCAGTTTTGTTTGTGCTCACTGTAAAGAAGGTAGATTTATGTGCTGCAGGAAGCAGATATGGGTGCTAAGTTCTCTGCGGCACAGAGGAGCATTTATACCCTAATTTTAGAAACCCTAAGTAGTGGAAATCTTACAGTTTCCGAAGCAGTTTTGAAATGGTTTGTTCACTGGGTAACTTTTCATTTCCCTCAGTTTATCCAGCAGAATCTTAATTCTGTCTCTGCCTGGGATGAAATTGGAGTCTTGTTAACAGCTGAAGTGGAAAAGGGAGATGGGACGGTGTCTCAATTTTTCCCTGTTTTCCTGGTAATTCGGAAAGAAGTCCTGAAGAGGGATTTGAAAGGACAGCCAGAGCAAATCTCCCCTTCTGCGGCTTCCCCTACCCCTCTCCCCAAACCCTCTGCCCCTGAACTGAGAGAGAGAAGCGAGGCTTTCCGGCAATTTCAGGGTACCTGGCACTGCCACTGCTCCCCTGGCTTCCCACCTCTCTCCCATTACCCTGGCCCTGGCAGTTGTGCTCAGGCTGACAGAGAACCTTCCCTGAATCCCTCTAACCTTGTTCCTGTTACCCCGAAGTCCTGTTCTAACCTCCCCCATTCCCAAAATGGCTGCGACCACAAGGTTGGCATTCAGGATACTGCTGACCACATGGCCAGAGCCCAAAATGGCGGCATCCACGTGTTTCAGCCCTCCCCCTACCCTTCTTCTCCCCACAATCCCTTTTGCTCACCTGTCCCCTCCCCCAACCCCATTCCGGTCCTACAACCCCTTCCTTCCCTTGGACTCTCCTCCTCTTGCCTTTGTGTCCCCGCCCCCCATTGCATCATGCTGTGACCCCGCCCCTGGTTCCCATGGTTGCCCCGCCCCCCTGCCTGTTCTCCATGCCCCCTTATCTGGGCCCCAAGAGGGTGGGGCCAAGGGTTGGGGAGGTGGGGCTGAGGGCTGGGGGGTGAGGCTGAAGGCTGGGGGGTGGGGCTGAGGGCTGGGGGGGTGGGGCCGATGGTTGGGGGCTGAGGCTGAGGGCTGGGGGGGTGGGTCCCTGCCCGATTCCCACGGGGGTGGGGCAGGGGGAGGGGATGTCCCTCCTCCCAGTTACCAAGGCGCTGGGGTGGGAGGGGCAGAGGCAGGGGGTGTACCCTCTCCCAGTCTCCATGGGGGTGGGGTGCAGGGTGTTTCCCTGCCTGCTTCCCAAGGCAGTGGGGCTGAGGGCTGGGGGGTGGTCCCCTGTCTGGTCCCACGGGGGTGGGGCTGAAGGGAGAAATCCTGGGGTCCAAAACAGGAAGGAAGAAGTCATCCCCTTGGTAGCCCCTGTTCAATACACAGGTGGTAGGGCTGGTCCTAGATCCTACCAGCCCTTCTCATATCACTCAAAATGTGAGTTATGTAAAAGTCAATTCGAATTTGGGACAAATAGTGAAATTTTTAGAAGCATGATGAGAGCTACATTAACATCCCTTGAATTTGTTCCTGCTGACATTGTAGATCTTTTCCAGTGCCTGCTTACCCAGTCAGAGTTCCATCTATGGGAAAGCTCCTGGAAGAGATCTCTCAGGGATCTTGTGGAAGAATTTAAGCAAACCCCTCAGGGTGCCAAAGATTTAGAGAATAATAACATTACCTATGAACATCTGTGCGGCAAAGGGGAGTGGGCTAAGCCTGAGGACCAAGCTCAGGTGCTGTCAAAATTCTTTCTAGATAAGATTTCAAAGGCTGCAAATAAGGCTTTTAACCAGCTACCAACTGCTGAAGCTAGTGGTAGTTTCCTTGACAATAAACAGCCTCCTTCAGAAAGTTTCTTACAGTTTGTGGACTGGCTCCGTGCACAGGTTGAGAGACAAGTATGGGACTCCGAGACACAGATAGAGATAGTGAAAGAGATGGCACAGAGGAATTCCAATGAAGTCTGCAGCAGAGTGCTCCTGGGACTGCCTCTCAACCCCTCACCTACACTGGCAGAGATGATGGAAGCCTATGCTAGGAAGGCAGAACTGTTTGCTGCGTGGGAGGTGTGGTCAAGGCCGACAAACCCAGAGACTGTGTCCGTTCTATCTCCAGGAGTGAGGAGGCAACCGATGTCACCAGAACAACTTCAACATGTCATTTGCTTCATATGCAAAAAAACAGGACTCTTTGCCCAGGACTGCCCCCAAAGCCAGCAACAAAAGCACCCTTCACACCAAAAAACGCCGATGCCAGCGTGCACCCACCCCGCGCCACGACATAAATGCAGCGGGCTTCCCTGAAGGGGAAACCTCCCTCAAAACAGAAAATGGGGAGGAAGGGAAGCGGGGTGCGGGAATACAAAATAACAATTTACAGGATAAAATCTGGTGGCCTCACAAGCGTTTCAAGCTTGTGTCCACCAAAGCTTTTGCTTTCAGGTCTACCCAGTGGACGGTCATTGGAGTGGACCTGCCAGAGGACTTGCAGAGCTTGACAAAAGATCGCACAAGATTGGACAGTGAGTACTTTGTTATTGGGGACACTGCACACACACCCATGGAGATTGAGGTGGCTCCCATGACCATCAAAGGGGACATACCTAACCTCATTCTCCTGGTGCCCTGTCCACAGCCACCCTTCTATTTGGCCAAGGGGCAAATCATCGCCCAGGCCATTCCTGTTCCACCAGAACAGATGTATACTGAGCAGAAGTGTTTGTCGAGGACAAACCCATTATGGGTTGCAACCTAATCCGTGGAACAGAACATCTCCACGCGGAAGGGTTGCTTGACCCAGGGGCAGATGTGACAATCATACCTGAAAGGTTGTGGCCGTCACATTAGGACTTGCAGCCCGTGGCTGGTCAAATCCAAGGTGTAGGAGGATTCACATTGGCAAAGATATCAGAGAGCATTGTGCAAATTGAGGGACCAGATGGAAAATTGGCCAGTGTCCGTCCATTTGTTACTAATTACAAAGCTCCCTTGTGGGGTAGAGACACCATGTCCCAGTGGGGGGTCAAATTGGTCATCCCTAAGACACCGCAGGATTTTTTTAAGCGGTCACTGTTGAGCTTCTTGTCCACAAGTTAACATGGCTGAAAAATGACCCAGTCTGGGTAAAACAGTGGCCACTCAGTGATGAAAAGATAGAGGCGCTCGAGGAGCTTGTGGCAGAACAATTGGCTAAAGGACTCATTGAAGTGACATCTAGCTGCTGGAATTCCCTGGTCTTCGTAATAAAAAAGCCAGGGAAGGATAAGTGGCGGCTTCTCCATGATTTAAGAGAAATAAACAAAAGAATTGTGGACATGGGGTCTCTCCAGCCAGGGATGCCCTCCCCAACGATGCTCCCCCAAAATTGGCAATTGGCTGTCCTAGACATCAAGGAATGTTTCTTCCATATTCCCCTACACCCAGAGGATGCACCACGGTTTGCCTTCTCGGTTCCCACCACCAACCGAAAAGCCCCAGTGAAACGCTACCACTGGAAAGTATTGCCACAGGGGATGAAATGCAGTCCATCCATCTGCCAGGGGTACGTGGCTTCATTGCTGTCCCCAGTGCACGCCCAGAAAAAAGAGGCAATCATCCTACACTACATGGATGATGTGCTTGTGTGTGCCCCCAATGACACAATACTCCAAGACGCACTTGACCTAGTGGTTAAAGTTTTAACCTCTGCTGGATTCCAGCTGCAGGAAAACAAGGTTCAGAGGATGCCACCTTGGAATTACCTGGGCTTGCAAATCACTGTGCAGACCATTGTTCCGCAGAAACTGGAAATTAAGACTGATCCCAAAACCCTAGCAGATCTCCATTCCTTGTGTCTTTCAACTGGGTCAGGCCTTGGCTGGGTCTCACCAACAAGGACCTAGCTCCCCTTCTCAATTTACTGAAGGGAGAGAGAGAGCTAGCCTCTCCCAGAGAACTGACCCCAGAGGCAAAAACTGCCCTCCAAAAAGTGCAGAAGGCTTTGGCTGAGAGGCAGGCTCATCGTTATAAGCCCGAGTTGCCTTGCGAATTCATTGTTTTGGGGAAGTTACCACATATACACAGGTTGATATTCCAGTGGTTTGAAGTACAAAAGGATCCACTTCTAATCATAGAGTGGGTTTTCCTCTCCCATCAGCGATCCAAAACCATCACACAGCCACAGGAGCTGATAGTTCAGCTGATCTGGAAGGCCAGGTTAAGATTGTGTGAGCTGGCCGGTTGTGACTTTGAATGTATTCACCTTCCAGTCCACCTTGCTAAGGAGGTAAAGAGCTCTCCTGAGAGGCTGACCAAAAAGAGTTTCAACGACAGCCCCTCGGGCGATCCCGGCTGCAGACCCCACCTTTAGAGCACCCAGACCCGTAGCTGTGCCGATCCCCTCGGGTGATTCCCCCTGCAGACCCCACCTTTGGAGCACCCAGACCCGGAGCTGTGCCGATCCCCTCGGGTGATTCCCCCTGCAGACCCCACCTTTGGAGCACCCAGACCCGGAGCTGTGCCGAGTCCCCTGTCCTGCCCTGAGCTCCGTTCCCTTCGTAACCACAGCTCCGGCTGCTCAGGGGAACTCTCTAAAGGAATCACCTCATCAAAACACTAAAAGTTCAGTTAAAAGAAAGCCCTCTCCTTCCTAAAAATATGGGAGAAAGGCTATAGAAGATAAAAATCCAAAAAGAATGGGATAAAGGGATTAGTCTATTTCCATTAAGAGAGGTTCTCATAGGAAGGGACAGACCAGAGTTTGTAAATGCTCCTTTGACTTCGTCTGAGGACTGAAATTTTAAGAAATAAATAAAAGGGCTTTTTAGAGGATTCCATAGGCATAGCTGAACAATTAGACCAATTTTTAGGTCCAAACATTTATACTTGAGAAGAAATGCGGTCTGTAATGAAAATAATATTTTTCTCAAGAAGAAAGGTAATTAATCAGAGCAACTGAAATAAAAGCTTAGGAAAAAGATAATCCACGGGGACCCCCAGAGAAGACAAAACGTCAACTGTACCTCCTAAATAAAGTTAAAATATTGAGGAGGGGTGTAAACACATGAATAATTATCGTAATTACATAACCAAGGGAATAAATGAGACAGCATATCAAAGGCGAAATGCAAAAACAAAAGGTTTTTGAGGGACAGCTTTTAGAGGAGAAAGAAAAAACTCCAACTAAATAGATAAACAAACTTAAGAGAAATAGGAAAATGGTCCTAAGTAAGCCGAAGATCTGAAAATCTTTAAAGAGATGGGCACAGAGGAGGAATAGGGAGGTCATAAGCTCTAATTTTTTTTTTTTTTTTGAGGGACAAATACCATCTGGAGCCTGTGATAACTTTAAAAGTGGGTCCCCAAGAAGAAGAATTAGAATTTGTAATAGACACAGGGGCAGAGAGAACCTGCCTGTTATATGTTCCAAAAAGTTACAGTGTGAGCAAACATATAGTGAAAGTAACAAAAGCAAAAAGAGAAAGTTTTACATTTCTAGTCATTAAAGATGTGGTAATTGAGAGAAGAAACTAGAATTTGGATGGGAGATGTCTTATTGGTCCCAGGGGCAGGTAGCAATTTATTGGGAAGAGTCTTACAAGTGCAATTAAGAATAGGAGTTGTATCAGAAAATGGGAAAATGACAGCTAGAGTTTTAAAATTAGGCCAAGAAGATGAAGGAAAAAAAATCAACAAAGAAGTTTGGGCTAGAGAAGGAGATAGGAGAGGATTAAATATCAACCCCATAAGGGTTACAATTGAGAGAGAAGATTGTCCCATACTTGTACGTCAGTATCCTGTATCTTTAGAGGGACAGGAAGGTTTGAAGCCAGTAATAGAAGGACTAATAAAGGATGGGGCATTAGAACCTTGTATGTCTCCTCATAATATCCCTATTCCCCCAGTAAAGTCTGATGGGAGTTATAGACTAGTACAAGATTTAAGGGAGGTTAATAAAAGAACTCAGACTCACTACCCAGTGGTAAAATATCTTAGACACTTAATAAATAAAAGTAGCTGGAAACCCAACTGTCGCAGACATCTTTCATGAAAAATCCTTTCTTAGGATTTTTCCTTGTGAGAAGCTGCAGTTTTCAGCAACCAAAGTAAACAATGGTTATCTGCTGCTGTGGAATGCAACAGGTGATTGGTCTCCTGTGGGTGTTTGGATTTCTTGACCACTCATGGCAGAGCTGGCTCTTGCTCTGTCTGAGACACAGATCTTTGTTATTCATTCCTTTTCTATTCTTAGCTTAGCTAGCTTCTCAAGAAAGCCTTTCCTTTCTATTGCTTTTTAGTATAGTCTAATGTAACATATATCATAACATAATAAATCAAGCCTTCTGATCATGGAGTCAACGTTCTCGTCTCTTCTTCACCCTGAAAACCCTTGTGACACAGTCACACCCAACCATGAGAAAATTGCAAGAATTTTATTCCTTCTCCCTCCCTCTTCAAAGAGGGAGATCAGAAAATTACCTAGATTATTGAAATATTATAGATTATAGATTGAGGGATACACACAGGTAGCAAAATTTGTGTATGAAAAAAAATTGACAGAAGGAGATGATATAAAACAGACCAAAGAAGATATTGTTAAATTAAAAGAGTTAAGTTAAAACTAGCCTAAGTACTAGCTTTAAGCTTACCCTTGTTTGAAAAATCCTTTATCATTTATACATAAATACAGAAAATGGAGTAGCTAATAAAATTTTAATTCAGGAGTGAAGAAGAGTAAAAAATATCTGGTAGCTTATATATCAAAAGATGTTAGACCCAGTAAGCCACAGCTAGCCAGTATGTATTTAAGTTATAATAGCTACTGCAATCCTAGTAAAAGAAAGTTCTAAGCTTACTTTTAGAAGTAAATTAGTTAAGTTCACCTCGTACCGTCTGAGGTGTGTTGAATCAAAAAAAAAAAAAAAAAACAAAAACAAACAAAAAAAACCAGGCAAGAAGGAAAGAAAGAGAGAAGTTGAAGTAGGGAGGTGGTTAGCAAACTCTGAGATGTTAGAATGTGAAGTGATGACATCTTGGTGCTAGAAGAGAGCAGGAGTGTGAATGGGGTTTTTTTGCATGAAAGGCAAGGAAGTGTCTCAACACATGGTTGTTTAGGGGGTTATTCAATGCCGAACTGGGGTCCAGAAAGGGTTTAGCAGGATGGACCCTCCTTGAAGAGAAAAGAGGATAAGTTGACTAGAGAAAGAAAAAGAACGTCAGGAGCACCTGGGGACGCCAAGTTTGGGGTTGTCAAGGCTGGGAGGTGTCTGACCGCTCCCTACGAGCGGCGGGGTCTTGGGGGCTGCGGCAGGCACCGATCCATGGAGGTGACCCGGCGGCGGTGCTGGCAGCAGGGGACACACGGGTTTGCCGGGCAGGAGCGCACTGGCTCCGTGGCGGAACTGCCGGGGGGGCTCCCAGACTGCCGGGGTCCCGAGTCCAGGATGGCAGCGTCGGCCCCGGTAAGGGGACTAGAGAGAGAGAAGGAAAGAGAAAGAGAGAGAAGAAGAGAGAGAGATGGGGAAAAAGAGACCCAAGGCAGCCCCCAGGGTCCCCATGCCCGTGGCTGCTCCCCCCTGCTCCGGCCCTGCAGCGAAGTGGCAGCACCGGGGGAAGGGCAAAGAACAGCATTGACAGCAAGGCCTGAAAAGATGGGGAGGGGGCTAGCACTAAAAGATAAAATCAAAGCAGAGATTGATGACTCTCCAAACCTCACAAAGTAGGTTGTTTTTCTTAAGTAAGAAGGTTTTTTTTTAGTTTTTTTCTTTTGTGTGTTTTGTTTGCTGTTAAAAATAAGTTGTTTTGTTTTTTTTCTGAAGAATGGGTTTGTAAGGCTAAAACAATTAAATGCTGCCCAAAAAGTAAAAAGCAATAGATGTGATACATCTCGTGTTGAAATTGGTCAGGCTTTTCTTATTTAACTAACTGTAACTCAAAGAAAGAAGAATTTGCCTCTGCAGCTATTAGCACAGCTGGATAGAAGAAGAAGAGGCTGCTGTGGAGAAAGCTTTTAGCTAAACCCAGAAAGTTTAGAAGAAAAGCGAATGGTAGAAGTTAATGCAGTATTGTCTTTCTTTTATTACTATGCTATTAGGAAGTCCTTTCCAGGTACTACTGAAGCAACAATCAGAATCATGGAAAGAGGGTGAATTCATGCCAGCAGAATCAAAGGACTTGTGAAGAAACCTGAAGAATAGACTATCACACTTAAACCGGGTGATACCGAACTGACTTTCCAATGGGGACTGAATGGTAATAGTTTAGAAAAACCCAAACGATCCAAGAAATTTACAAAGAATAACACTGAATTAAGAAGTAAGACAATGCTTATATCATTGGTTTCAAGCAGTACCTGAATAAAACATCTCCTTTGGGGAGGAATACTTCAGATAAAAAGATCAAGACTGTTTTTGTATTCTGACCTTCCCTGTGAATTGTACAGGGGGGAAAGGGAATTACTATTTCCATTAGTAAACTTTATTTGATTCATTCCAATACTGGACATGCTAGCTGGGTTATGAGTAAATGCTTGAATTGTGGGAATAATTAGTATTGTGGTTCACAAAATTTATGCTCCTATTGCAAAAAGTGTTAAAGTAATAACTTTGTTTTGTGGATGGGAATTATTAGTGCCTGTTGAATGAGAGATACCTGAGGAACGGTAAGAGACCACAGTTAAAGGGTGTCCAAAACAATTTGCCTAGAAACTAGTTAAGAGAAAGTGACAAGGAAATAGAGGGCAAGACCAGATTGGCCTCTGTATTTTGCCACTGAGAAGATCAAATACACCTGCTGTGGGTTGCAACCTCACAGGCATGGGAGGTGGGAGCCATAATGGAGCTCTGTTATTCCTGTTTCTGGCACTCATTTATTGTCCTTTCCCTTTCGAGATACCAGCAAGATGTGTCACAAATGCTACAGAAAGCATCACATGGAAAGAAACCAAAGTTCCTCTTTTATTACACACACCTATGTCAACAGCCACGGTTATAACCCATCCAAATTAAGAACCTGTAGGCAAAAAGGAGAAAATTATTAGATTACAAGAAACTTAGGAAAAAGTGGTGATAGATTTGGAATTGAATGTCCAAAAGGAGAGAGATGGATTTGTTTTACATTTAATCTTGAAGAGACAGTTCAAGATTTGGTAAAAAAACAAATAGTAAATATAAAGGTAAAACCAGCACAGCACTTTAACTCTGTATTGACCCCAAATTATCTATTGAGTCGTATTACAAGACTCCAAGCAGTTATGGAAATGATAGCAAATAAAGCCGCCCAGGCATTAGAGTTAATATCAAGTCAGCTAAGCCAAACGAAACCTGTAGTGTATCAGAATAGGTTGGCTTTAGACTATTTATTGGCAAAAGAAGGGGGTGTTTGTGGAAAGTTTAATATATCAGATTGTTGAAGATTGATGACCACAGAAAAGTCATTCTAGCAAAAGCAAAAGAAATCAAAGAGAAATATATATATATATATATATATGCATATAATAACCCAGGTACCGGTCCAAAATAATTAGAAAACAATGCTAAAACCTAGCTAGTGGGGTAATGTATTAGAAGAAATTAAGATCTTTCATTTTATGTGTTACAACTGTTTTTATATCTCTTCCTTGTGTAATCCCCTCTTTTATTTTGCCAGCATAGTCCAGAAGATGCAAGTAGATAAGAAATATTGCTCAAGCCAAATGATTTACAAAGAATAAGAGTGGGGATTGTGAAAAATGCATGTATTTTATGATTGGATTTTTGCAAATATTAAAAATAATATTATACGTGTTGTGTTAGAAAGTAATGCTGTATTAATTCTCTTAAGTACTGTGTTAAATATAGTTTTAGGTTATAAAAATTGTTAAAATAGAAACGATGCTATGTAGGATACTTTTTTAAAAAGAAAGGACTCGCAGTGAGATAGCAGCCCCAGGACACCTAAATCTTTCAGAGAAAAAGAATTTATTGCCCTCTTACCAGAAGAAACGAACTTCTTCCCGCCTCGAAGGCGCTGTTAGGATTTGGAGGAAGAAGTTGCCGATGACCAGACAGAATCCTGTATTTGAATGGAATTTATGCATCATGTATGAAGTGGATGAATATGCAACAGGCTATTGTTTTTAAGGGTTAATCCTTTGTTTACGGGTGTCCTTTTTCGGGCTCGTGCTGCCCAGAAAGAGGTACCCAGACGTCCGTAACTCTTTGTGTTTATTGTCTCATATTCTCCTAATTCAACTTGTCCAAATTATTATTACTCTAATTGTATTACTACTTTTATAACCATTTTGTTACTATTAAACTTTTAAAATTTTGAAAACAAGTGATTGGTGTTTTTAACATCCCCCTTTGTCCCCCGTCCTGACCCTGATCCCGGTGCCACATGAGCGCTGATCCCGTTCAGAGCCTTTGCCCGGGGTGGAGGCGGTGACACCATGGCCACCCCCCAGCCCACACTGTCACCGGCTGCCCTTAGGGCATCGGCCTGGCCGTGGCCGTGCAGCTCACCAGGGACCCCCAGAAGCGACACCTGGGTGAGAGGGGTGTCCCCAAATGTCCGCAGGGCAGGGAGGGTGAGGGGGGACACACAGGGCGGGGAGGGGTGGATGTGGCGGATCTGTCGCGGGGCGCTGAGTCCCGGCTGGATGATAACAGGGTCGGGACAGAGCCCCCGTTGGAGCTCCGCAGAATCCCAGCTGCCAGGGGAGGTTCGGCGCAGAAACAAAAAGGCAGCAGCACGGGCCCTGGGGTGGAACCGGGGGAACTCTATTCGATGGTAAAACTCCCTGAGTCTGTAGCAGGCTCCATGGAATTGGCCAGGGCCCCAGGGAGGGCTGAGGCTTAAGGATAGGAATTGCTGAGTCACGGTGAGATAGCAAAATCGGCTCCTGTCTTCCACCTCTCGGACCCTAGCTTATCTCTGTAACCCCATAGGTCACTTTCCCCCAACCCCTACTATTGGACAAATTTGGATCCTTTTGTACCCTATAAAAAGGGGCTGGTTTAGCCCATTTGGCAGAAGAAGAGCCGTCGCTGGAACCCTTCACAGACCACCCACTAAAAGCATCGCTGTGGAACACCAGGACCTTTCTTCTCCTCTCTCGTCTGCTTCCCCCAATAGCCTGCCAGGCACCTTAGCAAGCAAAGAGCTGGAATTCTAAGAGAGCTGATAACCACTAAAGAGCTGATATCCACTAAGCTTGCTTAAGGTAGCCATGGCTACGAGCAGCCTGGGTGTTTGGACTCTCTGTCCCCAGGAGGGACTGAGCTATCCGGCCCGTGCTGCTTTGCTCGGGGGCAAAACCTGCCCTGAGGGCTGAGGGGCAATACGAGTCCAGGATCCCAGGACCCTGAAGAGAGGGCAGACAATAGCTTATAAACAGGGGGGTCTCGGGGAGGATAAAATCTCTGGCTAATTGGGGGAACTGGGGGTGGAACACAAGGCAGGGAATACAATGTGTAAACCAATGAAGGATTTCAAGGGAGGAGAACAGCTTGAGTAAACTAATGGGGTTTCCAAGGATAAAAACTGACAGGGAAGTTTCTAAAGGGGACGGCAGGTTCGGGGAGGGATTGACATTTAATGGAAGGAGGAGTAAGGAAGGTTCTGGGGCAAAGGTAGGGGCAGGAGGGGTTAACAGCTGAGAAGAGGGGGACGTTTGAAACTTGGCAGGGAGTAGCTGGGTAACAAACAGAACTAAACTGAATAACGGGGAGGACAGTAAAGAGGGCTTGCAAAACCACAAATTACACAGAGAACCTGCCAAATTAAGAAAACACACTACAACAGCTGGACATCCTGGGGGTGTCCTCAACTCCTTAAGGGACACATCAGGATTGTCCCCAGCAGGGCATTGCGGGATCCCTGATGGATTTTTGAGATCCCTGACGAATTTTGGGGGTTTTTGGGATCCATGATGAATTTTTGGGGTCGCAGTACCGGCCAGCATGCGGAACCTGTCATGATGGATTTGGGGCCGGGGCTCTCTAATGGAGTTTTTGGGATCCCTAGTGAATTTTTGGGAACCCTGATGAATTTTCGGGGTCACTGACTGATGTTTGGGGTTGCAGTCCTGGCCTCCATGAGGGACCTGCTGCAGCCGGGGCCACTGGAGGCAGCAGCCAGGGCCACCCTTGGGGACAGCCTGTGGATCCTGTGGCTCAATGTCACCAGCAACAGTTCCGTGGCCGAGAGCCTGGGGGGACTTCCAGGGGGATGCGTGGACATCATGGGTCAGGAATTTTGGGGGGTTCTGGGGTGGTTTGAAGTGGGACCCATAGCACGGGGAGTGGACCCAAAATGGAGGGGGAAGGACTCAAAATCAAAGGGTGTCATGGGATGTCGTGGGGTGTCACAGGTGTCGTGGCATGACTCCACCTGTGCCAGGGTGGGCGCAGACAGTCAGTGCCAGGAATAGCCATGGGAACATCCTGAGGGAGACAGGGACACCCTGCAGGACACAAAGAGACCCTGCAGGACATGACCCCAAGACCTCGGGGACTTCAGCCCCACCAGGGGTGGGGGCAGGGACATAGGGAGAGGGACAGGGACACACAGAAGGGGACAGGGACACATGGGACAGGACAGCGACACACAGAGGGGTGACAGGGAGCCATGGTGGGGGATAGGGACCTACAGAGGGGAGGGACACGATGCAACCATGACACACATCAAGGGACGATGTTGCCACATCTGTGTGGATGCTGCCACCAGGACACCTCTGGTGACACCCAGTGCAGGGCAACATGACCCGCCAGGTGACACTGACCTTTTCCCCTGTCCCCAGCCTGTCCCCAGCCTGTCCCCAGGGGCAGTTGAGGTCCCCTAAGTGCGGTGGCCCTGGGACACCCTGGTGGCTGTCACTTGCTTCCAGGCCACTTGTCACCAGCTGAACAATGTCCCCACCCATCTGCCCTGATAGGTGGTGACATTCAGCTCGGACACCGCGGTGGTGACAGCGGGGATGTGGTGGAAGGAACTGCATCAGGCAGCGCTTTGCCATGGCAAGATGAAGGTGCTGGTGGCACTGTAGTGGTGGCATTGACGCTGTCCCAGTTCATGTCCCCATGCATGTTTCCCATGTTCCCATCCATGTCTGTGTTCCGCCATGTCCCACATGGTCCTGTCTATGTCCATGTCCCCCCATGGCCCTACACATGTCATTGTCCCCCACATGTCCCCATGCATGCCTTAGTCCAATGCCTTTATTTCTACCACAGTTTCAGGGCTTTGAAAGGAATGAACAGAAACCTTTTTGTTTCAAGGCAGAAAAAAAAAAAAGATTTATGTATCCGTCCTGGCAGAGCATCCACGTGCTTGGGTGTGTGGGAAGAACCTTTTTTGGAGGAGTTTCCACCTAACTGTCTCCAAAATTGGAAAATTGAGGGTTTTGCCCTAGTCCGTCCCCATTTGGCTGTAGAAGATGTCTGTGGGTCAGAGAGAATTAAAACGATGGATTTACATTGGAGAAGACCTCCAAGACTATCCAGTGTTGTTAAGACCACCAGAAGATGCAAAAAGTGATTTTTTCTGGGGTCAGGAGTGGACAAACCAGCTCTACAAAATGGATTTTGGATGTTATTCTGTGGATGTGTGCAGGTGCCCAGAGGGAGACAGGAGGATGTGGAGCCCCCCAGCCAGGTGTCTTCCCAACATGGATCACCGGCACCACAGATCACCGGGGATCACTGGGGATCATCCAGGGTGGATCTCCCGTGGGGGATGGAGCTGGAGCACCATACAAAGCTCTTCCTGCACTCAGGAGGACTCACAGGGCTGCCCTTAGTGGTGGCTCCGTTGATGGTGGGTCAAGGCGGAGCTGTGCCGGAATCTCTTCCCACACTCGGGACACTCATAGGGCGTCTCCCCGGTGTGGATGCGCCGGTGGCTGGTGAGGTGGGTGTTGCGCCTGAAGCCCTTCCCGCAGTTGGGGCAGCGGAAGGGCCTCTCGTCTGTGTGAATGCGCTGGTGCAGCAGGAGATGGGAGCTGGTGTGAAACCTCTGCCTGCATTGATCACACTCATAGGGCCTCTCTCCCGTGTGGGTGCGCCGGTGCTTGACGAGGGTGGAGTTGTCCTTGAAGCCCTTCCTGCAGTCAGGGCAGCGGAAGGGCCTCTCCTCTGAGTGAATGCGCTGGTGCTGGAGGAGATGAGAACTGGTCTGAAACCTCTTCCTGCATTTATCACACTCGTAGGGCTTCTCCCCAGTGTGGATCCTCTGGTGGACAGTCAGGTGGGAGCTCCTCCTGAAGCTCTTCTCACACTCAGGACACTTGTATGGCCGCACCTCTGTGTGGATTCTCCAATGGATGACGAGGTAGCATCTCTTACTAAAGCTCTTCCCACATTCTGAGCACTTGTGGCGCTTCTCCCCATCCTGAAGCTGCTCATCAACCCCCAGCTCCGAACTCCGGCCACCTCCCCAGTCCAGGGTGGGTCTTTCCTCCTCAGATCCCCGTGATCTGCGTCTGCAGCCCCTCCTTGTGAGGGATCTCCAAGGCTTTTCCTCCCCGTTGGATTCCTGTGCTGTGGAGCCGCACAAAACGGCCTCTTCCACGAGGTTCTGCTGTGGGGATTTGCCCTCCCTGCTCTCCATGCTCAGCTCCTGGTCTGGGGGAGGAAGGACAAGGAGAGGATGGGATTTGCCTCCGTGCCACAGGGAAGGGCAAGGAGATGCCCCCAGTGCGTCCCCAGCAGGACAGCTTTGGCAGCAGGGTTGTCCTGCAGCCGGGGGCCGTGCTGGGCTGGGAGATGGAGCAGGAGAGAGGGGGAAAGGGGCACTGACTTCCTCCTCACCTGCCTGGGGCTCCCCGGCCATCTTCCTTTTCCTCACGGCCTCTTCTTCCATCGGGCCAAGGTTGGGGAATGGGAAATCCTGGTTTGGGGGAAAACAAGGGCTGAACCCGTTGGGTTTGATGGTCCCACTGCCCAAGTGCAGCTGGAGAAGTCAGCGCCCCTTTCAGCCTCGGGGGGCCCGGAGCCCGCTCATCCCCAGCCTCCCCCACCCCTCCAGGCAGCCGGTTTGTCCCCCGGCTCCGGGATCGCCCTTCTGCGCTCTCCCCGCTCCGGGGCTCCCGCGTTCCCCCCCGGCTCTCCCGGGTATCCCCAAATCCGTGATCGCCCCTGTGCACGACGGTACCGGGCGAACGTGAGACCCCCTCCATGTTCCCTCCAGGGGAAATTTACTGTTCGAGTTTCGGGTACAGCAAGAACCAAACATCCCCTGACCCACAAAAATCCCTCCCGAAAACCCCCCGGTGGATCCGGGGCGAACTCCCCCATCCCGCTCACCCGCGGCTCCTGGAGGCGGCGATGCAGCAGGAGCCGGGGGAGCTTCGGCCTGAGCGGCGGGAGAAGGCGACGGGGAAACCAACGTGGTTCTGCTGCTCCTCTTCCTTCCACTCCTCCTTTTCCTCCTCTTTCCCTCCTCTTTCTCCCACTTTTCTGTCGCTCCCAACCCGGCCCGAGCAGTGCCGAGCCCCAGAAACAGCCGCGCTCTGCCCTGGGCGGGTTCCGAAACAGCCGCGCCTCGCGCGGCAGTGGGAGTGATCCTGGGAGCACCGGGTACGGATCCTGAGATCAGCGGGAAGGAACTGGGAGCGCTCTCCCTGCCAGTCCCGCTCTTACTGGGAGCACTGGGAGGGAACTGGGAGCAAACAGCGCCCGGAGGCGGCTGCAGCCCGCGGTGGGCGGGGCCACGATAGAAGGCGTGGTTATGCAAATACGAGATAGATCGCGCGCTGGGATTGGTGGGCGGGAGCAGCGCGGGGTTTGTTCGGTTATGTGAGGGCCGCCGCGGCCGGACCGATGGCGGCGGCGTCCGGTGAGAAGGGACAGGGAGGGGGAATGGGAACAAGGAGCGGGAATGGGGACCGGGAATGGGGACGGGGACCGGGATTGGGGACGGGGACCGGGAACGGGAGTGGGGAGACGGACCGGGAATGGGACCAAGAATGAAGATAGGGACCGAGAATGGGTCCAAGAATGGTACCGGGGAAGGGGATAGGGACCAGGAAGGGGACCAGAGATGGGGACAGGGTCCGCAAATGGAGACAAGGACCAGGGAAGAGAATATGGGAATGGCACGTGGAACACGGAAACAGCAACCGCAGAGAGAATATGGGCTCCAAAGTGTCCAAGTGAAACCCAGCAGGGGCTGTGAGCTCTGCAGCTGGGCCTCCCCTGGGCTGCTGCGGCCCGGGGCCCAAAGGCGGGAGCTGCAGCCTCGCTCCTGGCTCAAGAACAGGAGCCTCCTGCAGGCCCATGGCCCCTGCATGGCCCCAGCATGAGGGAGGGCTCTGAGGCACAGCGGCTGCTGGCCGGAGGGGCTGCTCCGGCCAGCTGGGGGCCTCTGAGAAATGCCCAAAGCCTTGTGCTCTCTGCAGCTGGCCAAGGACAGCAGCAGGGCTGAACAGTTCGTGTGGCACAGCCAGCCCGAGCTGTGCAGCCCTCAGGGCCCCACGCGAGAGGCTGCCCTCAGCAATGGCACTGGGAATAGCACCGGGAGTACGGGACAGGGCCAGGAATGGGGACAGGGCCAGGGAATGGGACTGGGAATGGAGACAGAGACTGGGAATGTGGACAGTGATAGGGAATGGGACTGGAGAATGGGGACAGGGACTGGAAATACTGGGGTGGGACCAGGAATGGGACCAGAAATGGGTACAGGGACAGTAATATGGAACCAGGACCGGGAATGGGGACAGGGACTGGGAATACAGGAGAGAGACCGGGAAGAGGATCATAATTCAGACTATGGGAACAGGACAGGGAATATGGAAACAGCAAACAGAGAGAGAATATGAGATGGGAATTAGGAAGATAGGACCAGGATGGGAAATGAGAATACGAGAACAGAACTGGGGATGGGAATATGGGAACGGGATAGGGAATATAGACATAAAAAATGCAGGAAATAGCATCGGGACCGGAAATACGGGAACAGAAACAGGACAGGGAATATGGGACTGGGAATATGGGACAGGGACAGGAAATGAGACAGGGAGTGGGATCCGGGACGGGACCGGCAGTGTGGTGACACGGTGTTGTGGGTTCAGTGTTGGCTAAATGCTCATGTACTCTCTAGAATTATTTACTTATTTTTTGTTGTGAGACAGGATTAGAAGAAAGGTAAAGTAGGGTTAAAACTTTAACAGGGTATAATGAAAACTTTAGTAATAGAACTAAAAGAAAAAATAGAGCATAAAACTTTTAAAACACTTCTCCTCCTCTCCCCACAACTTTTTATCTTTCCCGCTGATGATGTCCAGAGATGAATTTGTTAGTCAGTTTACTTCTACTAAAATAAACTTTCATCAGTTTTCTTAGGCAGAGGAGTCTTTCTTGCCTTGGCTATGGAGATTTCTCTACAAGAAACAGTGTTCTTGTGGCTTCAATCTAAACCAATAGCAGCCGCTTGGGAATTTGCATTCGTGAAGTCCTTCTCATCTTTTGCAGCCTTCCCACAGCTGTGGTTTTGGGCTATGTTAACTTATTGGGGTGCCATTTTTAAGGATGAACTGTTAAAAAACAAAGGTTCTTTTTATGTATCTCTGAAATCATCTTCATCTCTGAGAACAGAGGTTTTCTTCTTTCCTGGGAGCAAAGGGGCTTCATTACTTTTGTCTCTCTCTGTTCAAGCTTCTCATCAGGATTGCAGCTCCTTTAACAGCTGCTCACTTTAGCATTGGTGCCTCTGTTCATGATGGTAATTAAAACACTATATCCTTCGAAAGCATTTTAATGAGTTACAGGGAAAAAGAGTCTGATGTATCAATTGCATTCTTCTCTATAGCCTTATGGGAGGATTTCAGCCTAAGACTAATGCATTTCTTCATTTTTTCTCTATCTGGGACTTGAATCCTTTTTTACTGCCTTTGGTGTCTTTCTGTTGTCTTCTATATGTCTATCTATATGTCTTTTTCTCTCCCTTGAGAGAGGATTGAAGGTCTGTAAGTTTCATTTGTGCAGTGAAGGAGTTGATGTTACCCAGGCATTGCATCATTGTTGCTGTTGGTTCTATGATTCCTGCCCGGCAGTGGTTGGAGCAGTCGTAGTGCATTATTTCAGGCTGCCCTGAGGGGGCTGTGTCAGGATCTCAGGAGGGCCTGGCCTAGAACAGCAGCACGCCACGGGCCGATGGCTTCCCCTCCCTCTGCTCAGCAGTTTCTGGTGAAATTCAGCTGAGACGTAGGCCAGCCGTGTTAGCATTCAGAAACACATAATCACATGAGCGATTATATGCGGTGCTTTTTATTGAAGAGCTCTGGGAATCGGGGTAGTTTCCACCCAAATCTGATTCCAGCCATACATTCGAGGTGAACATGTTTTATACTCTATCATTACATAACTTTCATGTTAATTATTAAACTTATATTGTTCTATTGTATACACAGATTTTAGCTAAACATAGCCCCCTTTAAATTTCCAACATAGTTTCTCACGATTCTTCTTATGGTTATATAATAATTATATTTAATTACTAAACAATCATCACCTCTAACAATTATATCTTTTATCATACTGCTTACGCAGGTGCACTGATCTGAGAAAACACAAAGCCTAATATTTTCAAAGACTATTTTTAACATTTTCCAGGGCTCCACTATCAGCCTGGCCGCGCTGGAGGGGAGGTTGGGATCTGGGTAGCCAGGCTGGAACACAGCAGCAGCATGCCAGGGGCTGATGGCTTTCACTGCCCTGCCTGGTGGTTGAGGACAAAGTTCAACAGTGGCAGAATCTTTGCCAAGCTGCCAAAAATCCAGTGGTGGAGCTGGCACAGCTCAGCAACTGTGGGTGGGGCTCAGCAATTGTTGCCGCCGCTTGGGGCACAGCGCTTGGGGTGTGGCGTCCCAGGTCGAGGACGCCTTGGTGGCAGCACCTTTGCCACACGGACCAAGCACATGCACACACCAATGTGGTGGATGGTGAAATGGCCTTTATTAACGGTTTCACGGGGTAATTTATAGCAGGGTTAGCGGTAAAGTAATGGTAAAAGGGGAGGGGTTCCACCTGAGCGTAACATCACAATATTTTGAGCCTAACATCGCGATATCTTCCCACATTTCCCCCCACTTTTATGACCAGCTAAAAACATAGAAAATGCTAAGGTTAAAACTAACAAGTGGGTAACTGGCAAAATGCACCAAACTTGAACAATGTAACACAACCACAACAAACTTGTAACTGTAAATGTTTAACAAACCAAAAGCTAACTATCTCTAACTGGTTTTTCTAAAAAAACAACACGAACTTGTTTAAAATATAAGGCGATCAGGCATGGGGGCTGACTGAACCATGAGTTTGGATATTTTCGCAGGACCTCCTCAGTTTTTTGGTTGACACCATAGCACCGAATTATCCTCCCAGAGTCTGCAACCTGTTTGACCTTAAAACTAGAGAGATTTGGAGAGCTTATGTCCAGACCCATGTTCTCTCCAAAATGCCCTTTGAACCTTTGATGCAGGAAAAACTCCGGGTTGATTGGCATTCCATGCAAGTAGAGCCAGAACGTGGCCAGAGTTCGAACTCTACTTGATGGATACCACTTAAAACAAGACTTTTAAAAACAACATTTATGTGAACCATGACTGATAACATTTTTGTTGAGCTTTTTTCCCCCAGTCCTTCTCTGCGCCGGCCTCTCCTTTAGTTTGGTCACTGAGTTCTTTCACGACCCCGGGATGGTCTGCCATCGGGCTGCTTGATGATTCGTCGCAGCCTTTAGGAAGAAACGGGCTGCGGGGCTGTCTGAGGATTCAGTCCTGCAAAACAAACTTTACAAATTTCATTAGTTTTTGCCCTGAAGGTCCAGTTTTATCGACTTAAGCGGGCACCATTTGATTTTACTATTTTTCTTGATGGCTGCGTACCCTTGCCCTGTGAGTACCAGCCTCCAACCCTGTTCCCATTCCCCTAGTTCATTTTTAATTATGACCTGTGGGCCTTCCTCTAGTGCTCGCATGGCCCAGGGTCACAATGTTAAGGTGTTCTTCTGGCCAGAAAGATCTGTTCACTGTATAGTTTGCTAAACAGTAGGCTGCTGCAGCAATTTGTGAAGGAAGGTACTCCAGAGGAGGATCAACTTGAAGGAGACTCAGCTCTGCAAGATACCTTGCAAAGTTCTCTGTCCTCATACAGATTCCACATCTCTGAATATACTGAAGGAGGAACTGGTTGACGGTTGGGGCTGTTAGGTCAAAACCCAGCACTTTGAGAAGCAAGTGTTCCGTTCTTAGCAGCTGCTTCTTTGTGTAGGTATCATCTGTTATATAGACAAATTCATCCACATCTGGTGGGTAGATCTCTTCATACTTTGCAGCCAGAAGAATTGCTGCTGTTCCCACAAGCTGTAACTTCCCTCTGAGAGCAGACATGCAGGAAAGAAACCTGTCCAGGAAGTTCACTGCCAAGTACAAAGTCTCTGTCCAAAGTTTATACTCTTCCCCTACCTCCTCCAGCCAGTCTACCAGGATAGCATGCATTCCTGTTGTGATATCTGGCTGCTTCTTCATGTAGTAGGGCTTAGGCCTAAATCTTACTTCTGCCTCTGGGAGGTAC
This sequence comes from Agelaius phoeniceus, assembly GCF_051311805.1. Taxonomy (NCBI): domain Eukaryota; kingdom Metazoa; phylum Chordata; class Aves; order Passeriformes; family Icteridae; genus Agelaius; species Agelaius phoeniceus. The sequence continues at coordinate 1,875,099 of NC_135296.1, forward strand.
TAATGAATGTCTTCTGCATACTCTCCCACAGCCAGAGTTACAACATCTTCCACTACCATAGGAGAGCCTGAACTCAGATCCAGCAGCCGATGAATACTGGATGTCATTGCACTGGTATCCAGTTCACAGTGGCTTAATTCCAGCTCTTCAGACACTTGGCAGCTGTAGTTTTCTTTATCTTCTGAATCATCTATGTAGACAGCAAAACCTTGCTTTGATGCAGCACTGATGATGCAGTTGGGCACTTCATCTTTTCTACATGAAATGATGGTGTTTTCAAAGGCAGAGAAGCGCTTGATAACAGCAGCACCCTGGCTGCCGGGCCGCTGCTGCTGCTGCCCGTTCTCCGTCAGCACCCCCAGCACGACCCGGCTGCTGCTGCTGCTGCGGAGGGCGGCAGGGCAGGACTCCCGCCATCCCGCAGAGCTCTTCTCTCCGGTGCGATGCATCGCCCCGACATCGGTACCGCACTGCCCGGCTCCGCTCGCCACCAGCCCACGGAAGGGTCCGGCCGCCCCGCGCCGCCCAGGCTGCCCGCCGGTGCTGCGTAGGCATGGCTGCTGGAGGGGGCGGTTGTTGGCCGCGGCCGGTTGAGAGCCCGGCAGCTCAACCCCTGGCACGCCGCCCTGCCAGCCCCGCCGGCCGCGGATCCCCATGGTGACCCCCTCCTTCTAGGGCTCATCACCCTGCGGTGCATAAGGCGGAGGCCTCACCCAGGCTCCCTCGGACTCCGAGTCAACAGCGGCACCTCGCGCTTCCTCTAGCAGCCCGTCCCAAAAATGACCGCTTTTTCCCCGTAGTCGGGGTGCCTGGGCTCAGGAGCTGCAAAGAGCGCTCCTGCGGCTGCGAATCCCCACACTTGGCAAACTCATGATCGCCCGCAGTCTGCGCGGCCACCGCCATACCCTGCCGGGGCCCCGCCTGCAAACATTCCTGTGTGGTTTTCTACTTTCCCCACTCCTGCTGAACGTGCTGAACCTTTTTCAGAGCCTGCATGACCCTGACAGAGAGAAGATCTCATCAGCTCCTTTCAGAAATAATAATTTCTAGGGGTGACTTCTTCCTTCTTCACTAAATGCCAATCACGGCAAACACAAATGGGAACCAGTGCGGGGCAAGAGAAGTCACAGGAGGGAGAGGGGGATCTGGAACAGGGGACATCAGGAACTAGGATAGGGGGACATGGTGACAGTTCCAGGGCAGGAGGTCCTTGATCAGCTGCCTTAAACCTCTGCCAGGGTCTCCCAGTGCAGCCAGAGCCACTTGGCCTGGGCTGCCCAAAGCCCTGAGCAACCCCCAAATTCCTCCCAGGAGTGCTCAACTCCCTTGAAACCACCATCGCCCAAATCACCAGAAGATCCCCCTAATGTCTCCAACCTTGTCTAAGTTCAATGTCTTTCTTTTTACACTGGTTTTGTGTGTTTGGAAAGGATAAAGAGAAATGAAAAGAAAATCCAGCCCACAGGAAGCCAGGAGGATGTGGAGCCCCTCCCAGGCAGGTGTCTTCCCAACACGGATCACCGGCACCAAGGATCACCAGGGCTCTGCCCTCCCGGGCTCACTGGGGATCATCCAGCGCAGATCCTCCCGTGGGGGATGGAGCTGGAGCAGCGCAGGAAGCTCTTCCCGCACTCGTGGCACTCGCAGGCTGCCCTTAGTGCTGGCTCCGTTGGTGTCTGGTCAAGGTAGAGCTCTGCGAGAAGCTCTTCCCACACTGCGCACATTTGTAGGGCCTCTCCCCAGTGTGGATGCGCCAGTGGCTGATGAGAGCAGCGTTCTGCTTGAAGCCCTTCCCACAGTCAGGGCAGCGGAAGGGTTTCTCATCAGTGTGAATGTGCTGGTGCAGGAGGAGAGAGGAGGTTGTCTGAAATCTCTTCTTGCATTGATCACACTCGTAGGGCCTCTATCCAGTGTGGCTCCTCTGGTGCACGATCAGTCTTGAGCTTATACTGAAGCTCTTCCTGCACTGCCCACACTCATATGTTTTTTCCCCCGTGTGGCTCCTCTGGTGGACAATCAGCTGGCAGCTCCTGGAGAAGCTCTTCCCACACTCAGAAGACTCGTAGGGCCTCTCCCCAGTGTGGATGCACCGGTGCTTGATGAGGTTGGAGTTGACCCTGAAGCCCCTCCCACAGTCGGGGCAGTGGAATGGCCTCTCCTCTGTGTGTGAGCGCTGGTGCACGAGGAGAAGGGAGCTGGTCTGAAACCTCTTCTTGCATTTATCACACTCATAGGGCCTCTCCCCAGTGTGCGTCCTCCAGTGGGAAATAAGGTGGGAGCTCCTGCTGAAGCTATTTCCACACTGCCCACACTCATAGGGCTTCTCCGGTGTGGATGCGCTGGTGGACAATCAGGTGAGAGCTGGTGTTGAAGCTCTTCCCACACTCGTAGGGCCGTTCCCCGGTGTGGATTCTGCAGTGGCGGATCAGGGAGGATCTCCACCTGAAGATCTTCCCACATTCTGAGCACTTGTGGGGCTTCTCCCCATCCTGAAGCTGCTCATCAACCCCCAGCTCCAAGCTCCGGCTGCCTCCCAGGCCCAGGGTGGGTCTTTCCTCCTCAGATCCCCGTGATCTGCGTTTGCAGCCCCTCCTCGTGAGGGATCTCCTCCCTATTCGGTTCCTGTGCTGTGGAGCTGCTCAAAACAGCCTCTTCCACGAGGTTCTGCTGTGGGGATTTGTCCTCCCTGCTCTCCATCCTCAGCTCCTGGTCTGGGGGAGGAAGGACAAGGAGAGGATGGGATTTGCCTCTGTGCCACAGGGAAGGGCAAGGAGATGCCCCCAGTGTGTCCCCAGCAGGACAGCTTTGGCAGCAGGGTTGTCCTGCAGCCGGGGGCCGTGCTGGGCTGGGAGATGGAGCAGGAGAGAGGGGGAAAGGGGCACTGACTTCCTCCTCACCTGCCTGGGGCTCCCCGGCCATCTTCCTCTTCCTTGCAGCCTCCTCCTTTTCCATCCTGCCAAGGTTTTGGAATGGGAAATCCTGGTTTGGGGGAAAAACAAGGCTTACTGAGTTGCGTTTGATGGTCCCGCTGCCCAAGTGCAGCTGGAGAAGTCAGCGCCCCTTTCAGCCTCGGGGGGCCCGGAGCCCGCTCATGCCCAGCCTCCCCCACCCCTCCAGGCTGCGGGAGGTGCCCGGGCTCCGGGATCGCCCCTCTGCGCTCTCCCTGCTCCGGGGCTCCTGTGTTCTCCCCGGCTCTTCCGGGGATCCCCAAACCCGAGATCGCCCCTGTGCCCGCCAGTACCGGGCGATCGCCCCCTGAGACCCCCCAAGATCCCTCCAGGACCATTTCCAGCTCGGCTTTGAGGTCCTGCCCCACAAAAAACTCTCCCAGAGACTCCCCCGATGCATCTGGGGCGAGCTCCCCCTCCCCGCTCACCAGCGGTTTCCGGGGGTGCGATCCGGTGGATCCGGGGGAGCTGCGGCTGGAGCGGGGTTGGGGCTGTTCCTCCTGCTGCTTCTCCTCTTTGTCCCTCGTCTTCCTCCTGCCCCTGCTCCTCCTTCTCTCCCTCCTCCTCCCCCCACTCCTCCGCTCCCAGACAGATCTGGGCAGTGCCGACCCCCAAAATCAGCCGCGCTTTGCCCTGGAGGGGGTTCGTAAGCGGTCCCGTCCCGCGCAGCACTGGGAACGATACTGGGAGCACTGGGAGGGATCCTGAGAGCAGCGGCAGCGATGCTGGGAGCAGCGGGCGGGAACTGGGAGCGCTTTCCGTGCCAGTCCCGCTCTTACTGGGAGCACTGGGAGGGAACTGGGAGCAAACAGCGCCCGGAGGTGGCTGCAGCCGGCGGCCAGCGTGGAGGGCGTGGCCATGCAAATACAGGAGCGATCGCGCGCTGGGATTGGTGGGCGGGAGCAGCGCGGGGTTTGTCGGTTATGTGAGGCCGGGGGGATCCAGAGCGATCCTCTCAGCAGCACTGGGAGGATGAACGAGTCTCAAGCAAACACAAGTTCGAACAATTCTAGCCTTTTCTTCCATCTCCCCTAGGCTGAATAGCAGTCATTATCATCTACAACCCTGAACTCACCCTCCTCAACTTCTACCTGTACACTGTAATAACTGCAACTGGTTTCCTCACCCTAAACACAATCAAAGTCCTAAAGCTATCTACCCTAATAACTGCATGGACCAAAATTCCATCCCTGAACGCAATGCTGCTTCTAACCCTGCTCTCCCTTGCAGGACTCCTTCCCCTGACAGGATTCCTGCCTAAATGACTTATCATTCAAGAACTGACTAAGCAAGACATAGCCCCAGCAGCCACACTTATCTCCCTCCTTTCCCTGCTAAGCCTATTCTTTTACCTTCATCTCACATACTGCACAACAATTACACTCCCCCCGCACACCACAAACCACATAAAACAATGATGTACTAGCAACCCAACCAGCATTACCAGAGCATCTGGTGAGAGGGGACCAGGACCAGGAATGGGGACAGAGACCAGGAATGGGGACCAGGAATGGCGACATGGGCAAGAAATAAGGACAGGGACCGCGAAAGGGGACATGGACCAGCAAAGGGAAAAGGGTCCCTGAATACTGGACAGGGACCAGGATTGGGGACAGGGACCAGGAATACAGGAGAGGGACTGGGATTAGGATCAGGAATCAGAAAATGGGAACGGGACAGGAAATATAGAAATGGGAAGGCAGGACTGGGAGCGGGAGATGGAATAGGAAAAGGGGAACAGGACAGTGAGTATGAGACTGGGAATACAGGAGTGGCAACCAGATAGAGAATATTGGACAGGGACAAGTATTGAGACCAGGAATGGGATCCGGACTCAGATGAGAGCAGGCTGGAGTTTGGTGATAAGGAAATGGGTGGGGGCAACATCAGGGAGAGGGGATCCTGGAAGGCAGACACCAGGAACCAGGATGGGAGGACATGGGGACACTTACTCAGCATCCCCCCTCACCCCATTCTTGTCTAAGTTCAGTGTCTTTATTTTTAACCCAGGATTTGGGTGTTAGGAAAGGACAAAGAGAAATGAAAAGAAAATCCAGGCCACAGGAAGCCAGGAGGATGTGGAGCCCCTCCCAGGCAGTTGTCTTCCCAACACAGATCACCGGCACCAAGGATCACCAGGGCTCTGCCCTCCCGGGCTCACTGGGGATCATCCAGCGCAGATCCTCCCGTGGGGGATGGAGCTGGAGCAGCACACGAAGCTCTTCCTGCACTCGTGGCACTCCAAGGGCTGCCCTTAGTGCTGGCTCCGTTGGTGTCTGGTCAAGGTAGAGCTCTGGGAGAAGCTCTTCCCACACTGCGCACACTTGTAGGGCCTCTCCCCAGTGTGGATGCGCCAGTGGCTGATGAGAGCAGCGTTCTGCTTGAAGCCCTTCGCACAGTCAGGGCAGCGGAAGGGTTTCTCGTCGGTGTGAGTGTGTTGGTGCAGGAGGAGAGAGGAGGTTGTCTGAAATCTCTTCTTGCATTGATCACACTCGTAGGGCCTCTACCTAGTGTGGATCCTCTGGTGGACAACAAGGGTGAAGTTGCGCTTGAAGCCCTTCCCGCAGTCGGGGCAGTGGAAGGGCCTCTCGTCTGTGTGAACACGCTGGTGCTTGACAAGATCGGACTTGCTGTAAAACCTCTTCCTGCATTTATCACACTCGTAGGGCCTCTCCCCAGTGTGGCCCCTCTGGTGGACCGTCAGGTTTGAGCTCTGTGAGAAGCTCTTCCCACATTGGGGACACTCATAGGGCCTCTCCCCGGTGTGGATGCGCCGGTGGTTGATGAGGTGGGAGTTGTTCCTAAAGCCAGTCCCGCAGTCGGGGCAGTGGAAGGGCCTCTCTCCAGTGTGAATGAGCTGGTGACCGAGGAGATGGGAGGACCTGTGAAACCTCTTCTTGCATTTATCACACTGATAGGGCTTCTCCCCATTGTGAATGCGCCGGTGCCTGTTGAGGGTGGAGATGCGGTTGAAGCGCTTCCCGCAGTTGGGGCAGAGGAAGGGCCTCTCATCTGTGTGTGAGCGCTGGTGCACGATGAGATCACCGCTGCTCATAAAGCTCTTCTTGCATTGATCACACTTGTAAGGCCTCTCCCCTGTGTGGTTCCTCTGGTGGACAATCAGATTGGACCTGTGGGTAAAGCCCTTCCCACACTCCCCACACTCATAGGGCCTCTCCCCAGTGTGGATCATCTGGTGGACAATCAGGCAGGATTTCCTCTTGAAACCCTTCCCACATTCTGAGCACTTGTGGGGCTTCTCCTCATCCTGAAGCTGCTCATCAACCCTCAGCTCCGAGCTCCGGCCGCCTCCCCAGCCCAGGGTGGGTCTTTCCTCCTCAGATCCCCGTGATCTGCGTTTGCAGCCCCTCCTTGTGAGGGATCTCTGGGGCTTTTCCTCCCCATTGGGTTCCTGCACTGTGGAGCCACTCAAAACGGCCTCTTCCACGAGGTTCTGCTGTGGGGATTTGTCCTCCCTGTTCTCCATCCTCAGCTCCTGGTCTGGGGGAAGAAGGACAAGAAGAAGGATGGGATTTGCCTCTGTTCCACAGGGAAGAGCAAGGAGATCCCCCTAGTGCGTCCCCAGCAGGACAGCTTTGGCAGCAGGGTTGTCCTGCAGCCGGGGGCCGTGCTGGGCTGGGAGATGGAGCAGGAGAGAGGGGGAAAGGGGCACTGGCTTCTTCCTCACCTGCCTGGGGCTCCTGGGCCATCTTCCTCTTCCTCGCAGCCTCCTCCTTTTCCATCCTGCCAAGGTTTTGGAATGGGAAATCCTGGTTTGGGGGAAAAACAAGGCTTACTGAGTTGCGTTTGATGGTCCCGCTGCCCAAGTGCAGCTGGAGAAGTCAGCGCCCCTTTCAGCCTCGGGAGGCCCGGAGCCCGCTCATCCCCAGCCTCCCCCACCCCTCCAGGCAGCCGGTTTGTCCCCCGGCTCCGGGATCGCCCCTCTGCGCTCTCCCCGCTCCGGGGCTCCCGCGTTCCCCCCGGCTCTCCCGGGGATCTCCAAACCCGATACCTCCCTCTCCCCGCCGGTACCGGGCGATCGCCACGTGGGACCCCCCCAAGATCCCTGCAGGGGCATTTCCGGCCCAGCTTTCGCGTCCAGCAAGATCCAAACATTCCCTGTCCCGCAAAAAAACCATCCCGGACACCCCCGATGGATGTGGGGGGAGCTCCCCTATCCCGCTCACCTGCCGCTCCTGGAGGGGGCGATGCTGGCGGAACAGGGGGAGCTGCGGCCGGAGCGGGGAAAACCGCGTGGGATTGGGGCTACCCCTCCTCCTCCTCTGTCCCTCCTCTTCCTCCCGCTCCTCCTCCGCTCCCAGCTCGGCCCGGGCAGTGCCGAGCCCCAAAAGCAGCCGCGCTCTGCCCTGGGCGGGTTTCAAAGCGGCCCCGTCCCGCGCGGCACTGGGAGCGATACTGAGAGCAGCGGGAAGGAATTGGGAGGGCTTTCCGTACCAGTCCCGCTCTTCCTGGGAGCACTGGGAGGGAACTGGGAGCAAACAGCGTCCGGAGGAGGCGGGCGTGGCCAAACAGAAGGGCGCGGTTATGCAAATAAGAGCGATCGCGCGCTGGGATTGGTGGGCGGGAGCAGCGCGGAGTTTGCTCGGTTATGTGAGGGCTGGGGCGGCTGGAGCGATGGCGGCGGCGGCGTCCGGTGAGAGGGGACAGGGAACGGGAATGGGGACCGGGAGCGGGAATGGGGACAGGGAGCAGGAACGGGAGTGGGGAGACGGACCGGGGATGCAACCAAAAATAGAGATATGGACAGAGAATGGGGCCAAGAATGGTACCGGGGAAGGGGACAGGGACTAGGGACAGAGACTGGGAATGGGGACAGGGAATGGCACCGGGAATGGGGACAGGGACCGAGAATGGGGGCCGAGAAGGGGACCGGGGAAAGGGATAGGGACCAGGAAGGGGACCAGAGATGGGGACAGGGTCCGCAAATGGAGACAAGGACCAGGGAAGAGAATATGGGAATGGCACGTGGAACACGGAAACAGCAACCGCAGAGAGAATATGGGCTGGGGATTCGTGCTTCAAAGTGTCCAAGTGAAACCCAGCAGGGGCTGTGAGCTCTGCAGCTGGGCCTCCCCTGGGCTGCTGCGGCCCGAGGCCCAAAGGCGGGAGCTGCAGCCTCGCTCCTGGCTCAAGAACAGGAGCCTCCTCCAGGCCCATGGCCCCTGCATGGCCCCAGCATGAGGGAGGGCTCTGAGGCACAGCGGCTGCTGGCAGGAGGGGCTGCTCCGGCCAGCTGGGGGCCTCTGAGAAATGCCCAAAGCCTTGTGCTCTCTGCAGCTGGCCAAGGACAGCAGCAGGGCTGAACGGTTCGTGTGGCACAGCCAGCCCGAGCTGTGCAGCCCTCAGGGCCCCACGCGAGAGGCTGCCCTCAGCAATGGCACTGGGAATAGCACCGGGAGAACGGGACAGGGCCAGGAATGGGGACAGGGAATGGGGGCAGGGACGGGGAATACGAGACTGGGACCAGAAATGGGTACAGGGACAGTAATATGGAACCAGGACCGGGAATGGGGACAGGGACTGGGAATAGAACCAGGAATGAGAATGGAAATATGGAAATAGGAGATAGGGACAGGGACCAGAACAAGGACCAGGATATTGGGACTGCAACCAGCAATGGGGACAGGGACAGGAATGGGCACAGGGACTGCGATGTGATTGAGAAAAGGGGAAAGGGACCTGGAATGGGACTGGGGACGAGAATATTGGAATGGGACAGGGAATATGGAAACAGGAACCAGAGAGACAATATGGGATGGGGATTAGGAAGATGGTATCGGGATTGGGAACAGGAATACAGGAGTGAGAGTGGGAATGGGAATATGGGAGTGAGACAGGGAATACAGAAATGGAAATGCGGGACCAGTAGTAGGATTAGGAATATGGGAACAGGACGGGGAATATGGAACTGGGAATATGGGAATGGCAATGTAAGGTTGACCCAGGGCCTTTGTGGGGTCTGGTTTGGCAGCTCTGGACCCCCGGGCCTCACTATCTCACAAGGACCAAAGTAAAGGACAGGAGGCGCTCTTCTCCTCGGGCCCAAAAATCCCACCTTAATTGTGGAATCACTCCAGGGAGGCCCAAGAGGAGAAAAGAGATCAAGTGTGTGATCGAGGGTGATTTTAAACCCAGGGAAAGGGGGGCACAGGAGAGAGGCCACGGCCAATGGGATACAACTGATGGGAGGGGCGAGGGGAGGAGTAACCCAGGGCAAGACCACCACCGGGGCTTTGGGGGAGAGGGGTGTGTGCGGGACAAACCATGTGATACAACATAAACTATTCACTGCAAAATAACAAGACCACCCAGTGCAAAACAATAACTAAAGAAACAACTTGATGCAATACAACCAGACAGACAGTACAGGATAGGGACAGGGAATGAGACTGGGGATGGGATTCAGACTGGGATGGAAGCAGAATGGGCCCAAGAGTGGGGTGACAGGGGAATGGGCCAGAGGAAAGGAGGGTGACAGCAGGGACAGGGGGATCCTGCACAGGGAACACCAGGAACCAGGATGGGGGAGATGAGAACAGTCCCAGGGCAGGGGAGCCTTGATCAGCTGCCCCAGAACCGTGACCAGGGCCTCCCAGCACAGCTGCAGCCACTCAGCCTAGGGTGCCCAAAGCCCTGAGCAACTCCCAAATCCCTCCCAGGAGCCCTCAAATCCCTTGGACCCAGCATCCCCCACATCTCCTGGAAGATTCCCCCATGTTCCCATCAATGTCTTAGTTCAATGTCTTTATTTTTTTACTCCAGTTTTGGGTGTTTTGAAGGGACAAAGAGAAATGAAAAGAAAACCCAGGCCATGGGGACCCAAGAGGATGTGGAGCCCGCAGGCAGGTGCCTTCCCAACATGGATCATTGGGGCTCTGCCCACCGGGGGTCACTGGGGATCATCCAGCGTGGATCCTCCCATGGGGCTTGGAGCTGGAGCAGCACATGAAGCTCTTCCCACACTCAGGGCACTCTTAGGGTTTCTCTTAGTGGTGGCTCTGTTTGTGTTGGGTCGAGCCACAGCTGTGCCTGAAGGTCTTCCCACCCTTGGGACACTGGTGTGCTGGTGCTTGAGGAGATCCAACTGCTCCGAGCCTTTTTCCCACACTCGCAACACTCATAGGGCTGTTCCCCAGTGTGGACCTTCTGGTGGAAGGTCAGAGTGGGTCGAACACTGAAGCTCTTCCCACATTCCAAGCACATGTAGGGCCGTTCTGTGGTGTGCACCTGCTGGTGGTAGAGGTGGGAGCTGTGCCTGTACCTATTCCCACATTCCCTACATTCCCAGCGCTGCTCCCCCGTGTGCACCCAAAGGTGGGTGAGGAGATTGAAGCTCTGGCTGAAGCTCTTCCCACATTCCAAGCACTTGTGGGGCTTCTCCTCATCATGAAGTTGCTCCCAGCTCCGAGCTCCGGCCACCTCCCCAGCCTCAGGTGGGTCTTTCCTCCTCAGATCCCTGTGATCTGCGTCTGCAGCCTCTCCTTATGCTCAGTGTCCGGGGCTTTTCCTCCCCGTTAGGTTCCTGTGCTGCAGAGCCACTCAAAACGGCCTCTTCCACGAGGTTCTGCTGTGGGGATTTGTCCTCCCTGCTCTCCATCCTCAGCTCCTGGTCTGGGGGAGGAAGGACAAGGAGAGGATGGGATTTGCCTCTGTTCCACAGGGCAGGGCAAGGAGATCCCCACAGTGCATCCCCAGCAGGACAGCTTTGGCAGCAGGGTTGTCCTGCAGCCAGGGGCCGTGCTGGGCTGGGAGATGGAGCAGGAGAGAGGGGGAAAGGGGCACTGACTTCCTCCTCACCTGCCTGGGGCTCCTGGGCCATCTTCCTCTTCCTCGCAGCCTCCTCCTCCTCCTGCATTGGGCCAAGGTTTGGCAATGGGAAATCCTGGTTAGGGGGTGCAAACAAGGTGTGAGAGCTGGGGATTCCTCCTGCCCAAGCCCATCTCTAGAAGTCACAGGAGCAGGGATTGAGCTGGGAGAGGCCGGGATGGGCAGCGTGAGGCTCTCGGCTGCTCCCATCTGATGGGGGCGGGGAGAATCCGCCCTGGGGAATAGGAGAGGCAAACTGGGAAAACTGTGGGCTGCAAATCCACACTTGGGCTTGGTGGGGACCCTGGCTAGGAAATGCAATCCCTTTGGGCTGATGCCCGAAATATAAGCTGGAAATAAATCCCCACAGAGCGGTGTTTTTAGATGTCACGTGCTGTGGTATATTCATACAGTAGGTGTTGCTCAGTGTCACTGTGTCACTACAGCATCATCACCTACCTGCCAGAACTCATTTACATTGTACGATCTCATGGTTTTTAGATAGTTCTTCTGCACTGCACTTGCACTTGCACTTTCCTAATTCAGGGTCTGTCAGGAGTCTGTGATTGTCCTGGTTTTGCAGGGGGGGCATTTTAGGAAAGGCTTCCAAGGCCTTCTTCACATCTGAAGTTTTCAACTTTGTCTTTGGAGCATGTGCAGTTATGGTGCTCCTTGGTGTGTCTGATCCTAACCAGCCTAAACTCTTTGTTTTGTGGCTCATTGGCTTTGCACAATTTCTCATTAGTACTATCCCTATCTATTTCTGAAGCTCTCCACTTGGCTATTTTTTTTCTTCTTTTTTCTGTCTATTTAGCATTAAGCAACTAGTTAACCATATACAAGCCATTGCATTGTAGAAAGTTATTTATATCAGGTTATATAGGCACAAAACCCCACATATATATTTATATAGATATATAAAAAGTCATGATTTAGGTCCTATTGTTATCAGGTTATATAGATCTATCAGGCTATACTGATATCTTATAACTCAAGCTGTATCATCACTTTGTAACTTTGATCTAAGTTCTGTCGGCATCAGGGCTCTTCCCAAAGGCCTGGAGGTGTTGGAGCAGGGACTGCAGAGACGGGTGAGGGTTCCCAAGAGTGGGATTTTGGGGATAGGATCCATGGGGATGGGAATGTCCCGGGGCAGGGTAAAACGTGAGCCAGGTGTGCAGGGCAGGACCTTGCCCTGACCCCAAGCACTGTCCCAGCTGCAGGATCTGCTTCCCATCAGCCTCTTCCTCCTGTGGTCCCAGGCCCAGCTTGGTGCTGGAGAAAGGGGCTGGGCCAGGGTCATCCCCTGGTGGGGGCTGTGCACTCCCTGTGCCCCCTCCCCAAATTCCCTCCTGGGGGAGCAGGAGCTGGGGCAGGAGCCCTGTGGGGAGGGACAAGGGGGTGACACCAGGATGGGAGGGTCACACACGGCCCAGGGGGATCCCCCCTCACTCCCAGGGCGCCAGGAAGACAAAGCCCTACACAGAACCCCTGTCCCCCAGCAGCACCTTGTGGGCAGGGTCTGGTGGCACCTCTGGGGGGTCATGACTGCCCCAAAACCCCCTCCCAGCCCCACAGCCACTCCCAGCCCCCTCAAACCACCCCACAGGTCCTGGCTGCCTCCCCACCCCCAAACCACTCCATGCACTATGAATGGCCATAAGATCCATCAAAACTCTTTTCCACCCCCCAAAGACCCAAATTCTCTCCAAGCTGCACAGCCCTCCCAGAACTCCCAAAACTCCCCCACAAACCCCTCCAAAACCCCTTAAACCCCCTCCCAGCACCAGAGATGCCCCTAAGAGCCAACAAAACCCCCTTTCAGTCTTCTCAGCATTCCCTAATCCCCTTCCCATCTCCACATAGCACTGACCAGGAGAGGTTTGTGGACAGGAACATCCACAGCTGGAGAGCTCAGGCACTTCATCACCGTTTTAGGCACTTCCATCCCTTTGGGCTCTTCCCAGAGGCCTGCAGATGTTGGAGAGGGGACTGCAGGGAGGGATGAGGGATGCCAAGAGTGGGGTTTTGGGCACAGGAGGAGGGGCTGTGTGAGCCACTTGCTGGGGTGTCGATCTGGAGGCTTCCCTGGTGATCCCAGGGCCCCAGGCTGCAGAGCTGTCACCACCTCCTACTTGGGGTGGTGGCTCTGGTGGGACTTCTGTTCCTTGGGGCTCTTCCTGCAGCCAGAGAACTTGTAGGGACCCTCCTCTGGCTGGGTCCTCCAGGTGGGTCCTCCAGTGTTCCATGAGCTTTGCTCCATGAGCTCCTACTGTAATTGACTGGGCTCTCCTGGGATCATATGGAGATCATACTGGGAGTGACTGGGAGTGACTCCAAGCATGCTGAGGGCAACTGGGATATACTGGGAGTGTCTGTAACCCTATTGGGGGTGACAGGGAGCGCACTGGGAGCAACAGGGACCATGCTGGAGGCAACTGGGAGCAAGTCTGGGTCTACACAGAGGGCAACTGGGCATGACTGGGACCCTGGTGGCAGAGACAGGGATCATACAGGGAGTGACTGGGACTATACTAGAGGCCACTGGTATCACACTGGGAGCAACAGGGAGCAATTGGAACCATGCTGAGGGCAACAGGGATCATACTGGGAGTGACTGGGCTCTGGGAAGCACAGGATGGTGAGGAGCAGGAGGACAACTCCCATCCCAGCCCCACAAATAACCCCTATTCCTGTGGATCCCCCAGCCCCTGGCTCCCCCAGCTCACCCCTGCTCTGACTGTTCTGGACTTGCAGCAGCTCCAGGTCAGTGGAGGATGTGCTGGGTGCACCCACCAGGCTGGCTCTGGAACTCCCAATATTCTGGCTCAAATCTGGCCCTGCTCAAAGGGGGTCCCAGCCAGGTCCATGCAAAGGTGGGTGAGGAGGCTGGAGCACTGACTGAAGCTCTTCCCACATTCCAAGCACTTGTAGGGCTTCTCCCTGCCATGAAGGTGCTCAGGAACCACCAGCTCCAAGCTGCACCTGGATCTCTGGCTGCTTTCCCAGCACAGGGTGGGTCTTTCCTCCTCACGGCTTCCTGGGCTGGGTTTGCAGCCCCTCTTCATGTGAGATCTCCCGAGCTTTTTCTCCCCATTGAATTCCTGCAGTCGAGCCTCTCAGAACAGCCTCTTCCACGAGGTTCTGCTGTGGGGATTTGTCCTCCCTGCTCTCCATCCTCAGCTCCTTGTATGAGGGAGGAAGGACCAGGAGAGAAAGGAACAAGAAAAAGGAAGGAAAAAACCCCAGAAAGACAGAAGGAAGGAAGGAGAGAAGGAGATTTATTTTTGTGCCACAGCAAAAGAGAAAGAGATTTCTCCAATCCACTCCCAGCAGGACGGGGTTGGCAGCAGGGTTGTCCTGCAGCCGGGGGCCGTGCTGGGCTGGGAGATGGAGCAGGAGAGAGGGGAAAGGGGCACTGACTTCTTCCTCACCTGCCTGGGGCTTCCAGGGCATCTTCATCTTCCTCATGGTCCCCTCCTCCATCTGGTCAAACTTTGGGAACTGAAATTCCTTTTTTGGGGGAAAAACAAGGTGTGAGCGTGTTGGCCTGGGTGTTCCTCCTGCCCAATTCCATCTCCAGAAGTCACCAGGTGTCCATAAAAACCTCCAGACCACCAAGGTTCAGCCACCCTCATAAAAACCCAAACCACCAAGATTCACCAACCAACCATTCACCCAGGAGTTCCCCCGCTACTTTGGGGTTCAGGGGTCCCTCCTGTCTGGCCTTCTGCGGCTCCAGTGTGTATTGGTATCCCCTCTCTCTGGGCTGCAGGGCTCCTGGCAATCCCAGAGGTTCCCTTCCCTGGGCTCCCCAGGTGGGTGTCAGAGGGGCTCCAGGGGTACCAGCTGTGCGAGGTCCCCGTTTCAGGGCCCCGGGGTACCCATGGGTCTCCTTTGTCCATGGTCCCAACATCTCCAGTGTGAAAAGTGCATATTATATGACTCTACGCAGATATTTAGCATATGGATTTTGATGTATTGATTAGTAGTGCTGTATTAACATTTTAATAATATATGTAGTCTTGTAATTAAAAGGTAACTTTTGTAGTTTAAATAAGAACTATGTTAGTGGGATTTTTTAAGAAAGGAATGAGGCACTCGCACCAGATAGCAGCCCCAGGACACCTAAATCTTTCAGAGAAAAAGAATTTATTGCCCTCTTATTAGAAGAAACGAACTTCTTCCCGCCTCCAAGGCGCTGGTAGGATTAGAAGGAAGAAGTTGATGATGACCAGACAGAATCCTGTATTTGAATGGAATTTATGCATCATGTATGAAGTGGATGAATATGCAACAGGCTATTGCTTTTAAGGGTTAATCCTCTGTTAACCCGTGTCCTTTTTCGAGCTTGTGCTGCCCAGAAAAAGGTACCCGGACGTCCATAACTCTTTGTCTTTATTGTCTCATATTCTCCTAATTCAACTTGTCCAAATTATTATTACTCTAATTGTATTACTATTTTTATAACCATTTTGTAACTATTAAACTTTTAAAATTTTAAAAACAAGTGATTGGCGTTTTTCACATCTAGTCTGCCGGGCTTCCCCCTATCCGGGCCCCACGTTCCAGGCTCCCGGGGGTCCCCCTTATCGGGATGTCGGACCCCGCAGGCTGCAGAGGCTCCCCCAGCTCCGGTGCCGCCCTCTCCGCTCTCCCAGCCCCAGCCCCGCCGGTCCCGGGCGATCCCCCCGAGGCTCGGGGCTGACGATGCAGCGCCTGCCCCGGGCAGCCCAAGCACCACCGCGGGAGGGTCCCACGCACCCCCGGCCCAGCGCCGGGGCTCTGCCGGCAGCCAACACTGAGACCCCCAAAATTCTGTCCCGGAGCCGCTGGGCGGGCTCCCGGCCCCGAGCAGAGAGCTCTGCCCAGGGGCTCCCGGGGAAAGGCGGCGGCGCTCGGCAGCGGCCCCAGCCCGCCCGGCCTGCGGGAATTCGCCCACATCGGCACAAAATCTTGCCCCAGAGGAGGCCCTTGGAACACCTGCCTGCGGCTCCTCCCTGCCCCGGAGATCCTGGGAGCTTCCCCGCTGTTGCAGGCGGGGATTTGGACCAGGGAGGCTCTGCGGGTCCCACTGGGCTGTGCCCCCTCCCCGCCCGTGCCGGCCCCGGTGAATCGGTAAAACCAAAAGTCGTGGGCAAAAACTCTCTAACTCAAAGTCAAAGTTAGAAAGTGGTGTGTTTATTACGCCGGCGGGTGGCACGGGCAGGGTCATCCCTGAAATGTGTGACTGCGCCACACAAGGATTTTTGCCTTCTATTTATTTCCCAAAAAGAATACATATGCATAACCCCAGCACCTCCCATCCCCGCTTTTGTGAAATACAAAGCTGTGTTTCGTGTCAGGTACATACAGGCAACGTGTGTATTTGTGATTGTGATATGTGTGGACACTGACCATGGGACAGTTAGAAAGACGAATTCTAATAAATAACTGAGGAAGTAAAGCATGGAAGAAGGCCTTTGAACCTATCCTTTGTTTGCAATTAACCTTTATAAGTCTTAATTTGATTTAGGAGCATTTGAATTAAAGCTTTAAGGATGTTGCTTTTTGACAGGAACTTTTGCTTGTAGCTAAGCCTGAAAGAGTTTTGCAATAATAACCTTTTGAAGTATAATTTTAGAATATTGCTTGTAGTAAGAATCTTTGAAACTATAGCTTTAGAATATATAAAAAGGAAACATGCTTATCCCACGCCTTAACAAAACAGTAAAAAGCATCTTGAGAAAGGAAGATGAACATCAACTCAATGATTAATAGTTTCAACCAAGGGAAGCTGGACATCACTGTTATGAGATTTATAGTCCTTGCAATAAAAAGGTGGACACACATCTGGAAACTGGAACCCCATCAGCTGGGATACTTCTTTCTTCTTTCAGAAGCTGGACCACCATCATCTGGGGATACTCCTTTCTGGGAAACATCCTGAGAAAAACTAAATCACAATAGTGTATAGAATTGTGACATAAATATTGGGAATACAAACTGCTGATGAGAAAAAATTGGGAATAGAAACTGCTGAGAAAGCTGATGAGTACCCCTATAAATACCTGTAAGCCTCAACTATCGGTGTGCAGTTGGAGGGAAAACTTCCCCCACTGTACCCAGCGCTGTATTGCTCATGCTTTACCATATTAATTAATAAATTGATTGCTGCTTGAATATTGACCTAGTCAAGCTTCTCATTTATAACACTTTGTATTAAAATGAGGTTATTAGTCCTTCATGAGTGCACAATTCTTCTCTTGAATGGGTCAGTGGTCCCAGGGAAGAAGACAGGAAGGTCTTCGTCAGGTCCCTGTGACCCTCTGGCAGGATCCAAGGCCCCCTGCTTCCTGATGGATTGACACAGGGTCCAGGTGCTGGGCATTGTTCTACTGGTTTCAATATGTTCCTATAATGGTTCACTTGCTCCACTTCCTTCAACAAATGAGCTCATAATATAACAATGAGCTTTAGCTTAAGCATCTAATAATCATTAACCTATCATTGGTTTATCTATCTTCAATATGAATTGGTCCTAACGCTCAGCTAAAATCTTACATTTTTAAAACCATGATTCACCGGTGCTGATGTTTGGCCCAGGCTCTCTGGCTGTCCCCAGCTCCCACAGGATCCCAGCATGACCGGGCCCCGAGCCCCTGCTCAGCCAAGGGTCAGTGTCCATCGCCAGCCCCTTGCCATGGGCTCCGGCCACTGCCCACCCCGGCACAACCTGCATCTCCCAGGGCAGCTTGCTCCAGCTGGCCACTGGAGGTTCTGCAACGAGGCAGAATATTCAGTTCATGGAATCTTTGTTATCTCTGCTTACAAGTGCAAAACCAGCTGCTGCTGAGACAATCCTGTCTCTGTCTGAGTGAAGGCTTCTCACCTGTTATAGATACATATTATAATATTGGCTTTTGGCAAACAAAAAATGGATTTTATATGTGTAATGTTAAAGTAACTTTGTTATACGGTTTTTATTTCTGTTGTTAATTAAGCTTAGACATAGAAGTGAAATAGCTATGCTTCTGTTAAAATGCCTGCTTGGATGGGATAACATCCAATGAACATAGGATGAGGACACCTGCTACAGATATGTCAAATATCAGCACTCACTGTATGAAGACAGTGTGGACCAAGACCCAAAAACTGGAGGTGATAAAAAAAGGACTAAAACCACAACCAAGGAATCTGCATGCTCTAAAAAGGCGGACCCAAGGAGGAGCCATGCTAAATAATTCTTGGAACATGTAAACTGGTTTGGGGGAAAAGTTTACTATGCATAAGGATCTATGAATATGCAACAGGCTGATGTAATGGAAAAGGTATTTAAGGGGTATCCCCAAAGATAACAGGGTGGTCTTGGCTGAGTGCCAAGATGCACCTGGCCATAATACCCTTTGCTCTATGGTCCCTGTCTCCTATTGTCCTTTATTAAACTTTTCAAATTTTCACAGGACAGTGAACATGTTTTTCACACCACCCAAAATGCTGCATTCAGTTCTGACACACCATTAAGAAATCCAAGAGCAAACTGAAAGCTGACTACAGAATCTTGCAAAATCAGATCCAGGAACATTTTGTTTTAAAATCTCAAATACTAACAGAATCTGAGAAAGTCAACAACATTACAAAACAAGCTTCCAGCACTGGGACTAGAAGAGTTCAGGCAATGCATTTGATTGGAATGAGCCCTCTCTTTCTGACATGTGAGCAATGCCATTGAATTTCCTAAACCGGGGAAATGGGGAGCCCTGGCAGCAGCAGCTTCACACACAGCAATGACACAGAAGAGGGCAGGGCAAGCAGCTGCCAAAGTTATAACTTCTACTTGCAATTAAGAACTTTGGTTTCATATTCTACTATAGCCACTATAATATAGAGTCAAAAAATCTAAAATTACTAGTAACAAATATAATAACTGTAGTGTTAATAGCAAAAATAGAGATAATAGCAATAATAAGAATGAATAATGGTAATAAAATCCTACCATGCTTATACTAGGTTGCATGGCCAGGTTTTGGGGAGGGGGAGGGGGGCCTAGGAGCACCTTCTGTGAGAGGATGATGGAAGCAGCTGCTCCTCCATGTCCCACAGAGGCAATTCCAGCCGGCTCCAGGACAGACCAGCCGCTGGCCAAGGCTGGGCCAGTTAGAAACGGTGGTAACACCTTTGGGATAAGAGATTTATGAAAATTGGTTATCGTGTAGTTGTAGCTGTGACCAGGGTGAGAACATGTGAGAGAGGAACAACTCTGCACACCCCCAGGGCAGGGCAGGAGGAGGGGCAGGAGCTGCTTGCCCTGAGATTCCCTGGGCAGCCCCTGGGGAGGCAGCTCCGACCCTGCAGCCCATGGAGGGCACAGAGAGCAGAGATGCACCTGCAGCACCTGGAGGAGCCCGTGCTGGAGCAGGGGGTGCCTGAGCAGGGGCTGTGACCCCATGAGAAACCTGTGCTGGAGCAGGGACCTGCAAACCCATGGAGAGAGGAGCCCACACTGGAGCAGGGTCCTTCCATGTGAGCCAATGGGGGAGTGAGCCACGTTGCAGCAGTTTGTGAAGAGCTGCTGTCCCTGAGATGAACTCACCTTGGAGGAGTTCATGGAGAAGTGTCTCAGGAGGGACCCCAGGGTGCAGCAGGAGAACGACTCCTCTCCTCGAGCAGCAGGAGAAACAACAGGTGATGAACTGAGCAGAACCCCCATTGCCTGTCTCCCTGCACCCACTGCGGGAGGAGGTAGAGCTGGGAGCGAGGGATGAGCAGAAGGTGTTTTTAAAGCTTTATTTTACTTCTCACTATCCTGCTCTGATTGATAGCAATAAATTCAATTAATGTCTCTAATTTTGAACTGTTTTGCCCATGATGGCATTTGCTGAGTGATCTGTCCCAGTCCTTAACCCATGAAGACTTCATTCTATTTTCTCTCTCCTCTTCATCTCTGGAGGGGAGTGAGAGCAGCTTTGGTAGGTGCCTGACATCCATCTCTGCTCCTTGTGATGTCACAGGCCCTATGAGTGTCCCGAGTGTGGGAAGAGCTTCTGCCAGAGCTCAGCCTTGACCCAACACCAATGGAGGCACCACTAAGGGAAGCCCTATAAGTGCCCTGAGTGCAGGAAGAGCTCCGTGCACTGCTCCAGCTCCATCCCCCATGGGACAGTCCACGCTGGATGATCCCCAGTGACCTGAGGTGGGCAGAGCCCCGGTGATCCTTGGTGCTGGTGATCCATTTTGGGAAAACACCTAGCTGGGGGCTCCAATTCTTCCTGGCTCCCTGTACCCTTGATTTTCTTTTCATTTCTCTTTGTCCTTTCAAAAAAACAAAAAAACTGGGTAAAAATAAAGATGTTGACCTAAGGCAAGGATGGGGACATGTTGTTGTTCTATTATTTCTCTAGAGTCTCATATTGCTGTTATCAGACTTCTAAAGTCCATACCTCCTTGGTGCATTCTCATGGCTGCAGATCTTCACAGACTCCTTCTTCTGCATGCTGTTCTCTCTCAGGTCAGGGCTCCTCCAAGGCTCTCCCTGACTGGCTAACCCGCCCCCTTTTATCCCAGTTATCTTCATTACTCACAGCTGCAGCCCATCAAGGGCAACCGGGACCTCTGGGGCAAAGCCTCTATACAGATATTCAAATACAAATATTCAAATACAATTCATTTCCTCTACTATAGGGACATGGAGGAATCTTGCAGGGGATGTGGGGGATGCTAGGTTCGAGGGAGCTGAGGGTTCCTGGGAGGGACTTGGGGGTTGCTCAGGCATCCCCAAGTTGGGGGATTGCTACCAACACCCTGACCAACAGGGTGTCAGGTTGTGCTCTGACTCTGTCAGCATTGCTTTGTATTACTGCATTGTTTATTTTATTTTTTAAAATTTTCTTCCCTATTAAAGAACTGTTATTCCTGCTTCCATATCTTTGCCTGAGAGCCTCCCCCCTTAATTTCAAATTTATAACAATTCGGAGCAGAGGGATTTCCATTTTCTATTTCAGGGAAGGCTCCTGCCTTCCTCAGCAGACACCTGTCTTTTCAAAACAAGATAAGTGGTCTTGTTGTCAGGGATGTTATGAATAAGAAACTTGACTAGGCCAATATTCAAACAGCAATCAATTTATTAATTAATATGGTAAAGTATGAGCAATACAGCGCTGGGTACAGTGGGGGAAGTTTTCCCTCAAACTGCACACCGATAGTTGAGGCTTACAGGTATTTATAGGGGTACTCATCAGCTTTTTTCAACAGTTCCTATTTCCAATTTTTTCTCATCAGCAATTTTTATTCCAAATTATTACATCACAATTCTATACACTATTGTGATCTTAGTTTCTCAGGATGTATCTCAAAAGGAGGATCCCCAGGTGGTGATGGTCCAGTTTCCGAAAGAAGAAAGACGAATCCCACCTGGTGGAGTCCAGTTCCCCAGATGTGGGTCCACCTTTTAATTGCAGAGACTATCAATCTAACAACAGTGATGTCCAGCTTCCCTTTGGTCGAAACCATAAATCCTTGAGGTGGTGTTCATCTTCCTTTCTCAAACTGTTTTTCTCTGCTTCAATAAGGCGTGAGATAAGCATATTTCCTATATATATATATATTCTAAAGCTATAGTTTCAAGGATACAAGTAATATTCTAAAATTATACTTCAAAAGGTTATTATTGCAGAGCTTTTTTATGGATTAACTGCAAGCAAAAAGCAACATCCTTAACACCTTAATTCTAATGCTCCTAAATCAACCAGGGTTAATTGCAAACAAAAGATAGGTTCAAAGGCCTTTTTCCATGCTTTATTTTCATCAGTTATTATTAGAATTCGCAACTATCCCATTGTTGATGTCCACACATTTCGCATTTGCAAGTACACACGTCGCCTGTTTGTACCTGACACGAAACACAGCTTTGTATTTCACAGGGAACAGAGGGGATGGGGGGATCCCCGGCCTGGAAATTGAGTTCCAGGGGTGTCCTGTGGCACAGAAATAGTGAATCAGGGGGTTTCCTGTATGGGAAATGTGGCTTCAGAGAAATCCCCTTCCTGGAAACGGGGGTTCAGGGGGTCCTGGTGCCTGCAAATAGAGGTTCAGAGAGGTGCTGATGCCCAGAAACGGGGGTTCAGGCATGTACTTGTGCCTGATAAGAAGTAACAGAGGGTCCTGGTGCTGGGAAGGGGGGTGCAGTGAGCCATAGTACCCAGGAATGGTGGTTCAGGGGGGTTCAGGGTGGTCCTGGAGCCAGATAAGGAACATGGGGGTCCTGGTGCTGGGGAAGGGGATTCAGGGAGGTCACAGTATGCAGGAATGGGGCTGGATGCTGTTCTAGTGCCCGGAAATGGAAGTTCAGGGGGTTCCCAGTGCCCGGAAATTGCGGTTCGGGGGATTCCGGCTGTCGAGGGTCCCCCTCACCGCTCCCCCCCAAGCTCCCCCAGGAGCGCCCCCAGCCCCAGCGCTGGAGCCAATCCGCTGCTCCGCTACGGCCCCGCCCCCAGAGCAGCCAGTAACGCTGCTCTTTCCTGCCCGCCAATGGTATAGCGAGGATTCTGTGACGTCACCGGTCTCCGGGCAGATCGCGGCGGCGCAGAGCGGGGAACGCGGAACCGAAGGTGCCCGAGGGAACGCAGGGGGAGGGGACGGGGGAATTCCAGGGAATTCCCCGGGATCCCCCCTGGCATCTCCCGGGACCCTCCTCGGCCGTGCTGAACTCGCTGGACCTGCGCTCAAACTCTGCCTGGAGCCCGCTGGCGGAGCAGGACTGGGCGCTGGGACCCCGATCCCTGATCCACAGTCTCCTTCTCTCTCTCCTCTGTTCTCTCCCTTTCCTCCAGGTGATCATAAACCCCAGAGCAGCTGCAGAGCCCCGTGCCCAGGCCGGGTTTCCCAGCAAAGGGAGGCCTGGGGCTGAGGTGCCCCGGGCTGGCCGGGAATGGGGCTCCGGGGGTCCCCGGGCTCACGGAAACGGGGGATCCAGGGGCTGCCAGAGGAGGAGAGCTGGGAAAGGGGGTGCAGGAGGTGTCGGTGCAGGATAAGGGGGTGCACGGGATCCCGCAGCTGGGCAGGGAGATGTGGGGGCGTCCCAGTGCCCAGGAATGGGGATTCAAGGAGGTCCCAGGGGGGCTCCCCAAAGCCCCCCCCAGGGGGGAGCAGGAGCTGGGTCAGGACTCTGGCGAGAGCAAAGGGGGTGTCCCCAGCATGGGGGCACATGGGGGAGTCACAAGCACTCCCAGGGGGACAGGACCCCCAGGAGACCCCCCCTCACCTTCTCCCGTAGTGGAGGCCGAGCCCCAGCCAAGGCAGACAAAGCCCAACACGAAGCCCCCGAGCCCTGGCAGCACCTTGGGTGTGGGTGTGACAGGCTTGTCAGAGAGCGAGAAAACCAGGTAAGTTTTCTCACAGCTGACTTGTGAGACTTTTAGGGAGTTGTAGAGACACGATGATAGCTTGTTATTATAAACAACCTGCAGGTGGTGTTTTCCTACTCTCTGTTTTCCTGTTTTTCTCAAGGATTGTTTCTAAGAAAGGTGTTTTTGTTAATTAGCCAGTCAGGTGAAATGTATTGATTGATTGACCAATCTGGTCTGAATGTATGGGCACAGTCTATCAAAAGAGAGAATTTTCATATTAAAACTACTGCTGTGCAAAGCAGCCTTCTTGTGAGTCTGTGCTGCTTCCTTACTCAGCAGCGACACTTGGGGGGCGTCCAGCGGCAGCTCCAGGGCCGGGAGGGGCAGGATCCCGGAAACGGCGGTGGCTGCTGGGAAGGGACTGGCATGGACTGGGACAGGCTGGGATACGCTGGGGTACACCGGGATACACCGGGATACAACGGGATACACTGGGATACACCAGGACTGGGACCCACTGGGAGCAGGATCAGGGCACACTGGGAACCAGCAGGACCAGAGCTTGGGCAACAGGGATCATAGTGGGACCAACTGGCATTGACTGGTACTGACTGGGATCATACTGGTGGAAACTGGAACCTTACTGGGACATGTGGCTGTGACTATGAGTATGCTGAGGGCAACTGGGATATACTGGGAGTGTCTGTAACCAGACTTAGGGTGACTGGGAACCCACTGAGAGCGACTGGCAGCGACCGGATCTACACTGGGAGCAACTGGGATTGACTGGGACCATGCTCAGGGAGATTGGGATCCCACTGGGATCATCCTTGGAATGACTGGGTCTATGCTGGTGGCAACTGAGGTCATAGTGGGATCATACTGGAAGTATGACTAGGAGCAGGCTGAGGGCAACTGGGACCATATTGGGGCAACTGGGACATACAGGGAGTGACAGGAATCATGCTGGAGGTGACTGGGGTGACTGTGAGCAACTGGAATCATGCTGGAAGCTACTGGGAGTGAGTGGAGACACACTGGGGGAACTGGGATATACTGGGAGTGATGGGGAGTGACTGGGATCACAGGAACCATAAAGGAAGTTACTGGAGTAATACTGTGAGTATCTGGGAGTGACTGGGACCATGCTGGGAGTGGCTGGAACTATACCAGGGGTGAATGGAAAACCCAGGGACCATGCTGGGATCACACTGGGGTGACTGAGAGTGACCTGGGGACAACTGGCCCAGCTGGGGCTCAGGATTTTCTCCCGAGGGTTGCCCCAGGTCCTACAGAGCTGAGGGACAGGGGACAGCCAGGGAACACGGCCTGGCCGAGGGACACTGAGCTCCAGCATTTTGGGCTGCTGCCCTTGGGCTCCCAGCACAGGCCAAGGGGCAGAATCCCCTCCAGGAACTGTTGTTTGCTTTAAGCCTTGCTCTGGAACATTCCCCAGGAGCTCCTGCAGTGGCTGCAGCCCAGCCAGGTGCCCAGGGCCACCAAAGCCACTCCAGCCATGCCCTCCTGCCCCAGGCAGGGCACAGAACAGCCAAGGAAACACTCGTGCTGGGCTCAGGGCAGGGACAGGGCACTCCCCTGGCGCTGCCACGGGCACAGCAGAGCTGGCCTGGGCAAAGGATTGGGATTGATATCCCATGGAATCCCAGCAGGGATTAGGTCTCATTTCACTGCTCTCATTGGATTGGTCATCAATTCAAATCATTTCCCCATGGAATTCTCTACAGAGTGGCACTGAGTTAGGAGGGATCCATCCATGCAATTCTCACCTGAGTGAGATGAGAGTGAGATTCGGCCATGGAAATTCCATGGGAATTCCTGCATTCCAAGTCTCCCATTCCTGAATCCCACACTCCCTTAGGAATTCCCCTCCCACACCCACCTTTGTGCTCCAGAGCCTCCAACCACAGAGCTCCATTTGGGAGCTCTTCCCCACAGGTGTATCCCAGGTAATGCTTCATTCACTGCACCATGATCCCTTTGGATTCCCAGCACCTCTGGGTGATGCAGGTGGCACTGTCAGACACTGCAAAGCTCCCGGGTCCCAGCTGGAAGGAGATGAAATCCCACCCCTTATGGCCATACCAGTGGGATCCATGGATGCTCCATTGGACAGGAGGTCACAGCTGGAAACCACCTGCACTGTGTGGAGACCTGGGAACGAGGAGAGAACGGACCCATGGAGTCGTGTCCCAGCCCCACAGAGCCCCATGGAGCTCCCTGGATTACCATACCAGTCCCACAGGTCCCATCCCATTCCCAGAGATTCCCCCAGCCCCACAGATCCCAGCCCAGCCCCCAGCTCCCCCAACTCCCCCTATTCTGGTTGTACCGGCCCTGTCTCTAGAGCACTGTTGGCCACGTGCTGGTTCCTGTCCTTGAGACAGCTCTGGCTATCCCAATATCCCAGCTCTGGATATTCCAATATCCCAGCTCTGGCTATCCCAATATCCCAGCCCTGGATATTCCAATATCCCAGCCCTGGCTGTCCCAATATCCCAGCCCTGCCTATCCCAATATCACAGCCCAGGCTATCCCACTATCCCGGCTCTGGCTATCCCAATATCCCAGCTCAGCTCTTGCCCCCATCCCCGCTCTCTGCGGCTCCATCCGGCCCCACTCGCTGCCCCAGCGCTCCCAGGGGGTCCCGTCCACGTCCCCCACAATCAAGGACTGGGGGACCCCCGGGCCAGGCTCCGACAGCGCCACTTCCAGGCACTGCAGGGAGTGCAGAACTGGGGGGACACGGAGATTTGGGGGAGCTGGGGTGGGTGAAAGTGAGACATTCGGGATGCAGGGGACTCAACTGGTCAAGGAAAGGTGGGAGAGCTGGGAAGGAGGTTCAGGGGCTCAGAGTCAAGGAAAGGTGGGGCAAGGATTGGGAGAGGTGGGATGGTCTGTCCTGTGCCCAGGAAAGGGGGTGCCAGGGCTCCTCTGTGTGAGGAAAGGAGGGGCTGGGGCTGGGAAAGGCAGGAATGGCAGCCCAGAGGTCCCAGGGCCAGGGAAAGGGTGGGGCTGGGGGCTGAAGAGGCGGGGGGGCAGGAAAAGGTTGTGTTGGTGCTGGATAAGGGGGTGCAGGGGGGATCTCAGTGCCGGGCAAAGGAGTAAAAGGGTGACTCCATTCTCAGGAATGGGGGGGCAGAGGGGTCTCAGGGTCAAGGAAATGGGAGGGCAGGGACCTGGAGAGATAGAAAGGAGTTCCAGGGGGTCCTTGAGCCCAGAAAAAGGGAGTCCAGGCTTTCCCAGAAAAGGGGGGTAACGGGGTGGGGACACCGGGGATGTTTAGGAATGGGGAGTTCAGGGGGCCTCTGGTTTTGCAGAAAGTTGGGGCTGGGGGCTGAGAAAGGCAGGAATGGGGGTCCAAGGTATTCCAGAGTGTCCCAGGGAAGTCTGGAGTCTGGGAGCCATGGGATGGTTGGGAAAAGGCGACCAGGGAGTCCTGATGTCCATAAATGGGGGATCCAGGGGGGTCCCTGTGCAGGAAAAGGGGAACAGAGGGGTCCCTGTGCCGGGAATGGCGGTTCAGGGTCCCGGTGCTGGGGTCCCACTCCCCCCTGACCCCCAGGAGCGCCCCCAGCCCCAGCCCTGGAGCCATCGAGCTGCTCCGGGCAGATCCCAGCGGCGCAGGGTGGGAGATGGGACAGTGCCCGAGGGAGGGCTGGGGGGAATGGGGAGATCACTTCCAGTTGTCCCCAGTGGAGGCTCTGCAAATCCCAGTGAATCCCAGTCTCCCCCAGTGTGTTCCCAGTCACCCCAGTGTGTTCCCAGTCACCCCAGTATGCCTACAGACACTCACAGCATATCCCAGTTGCCATGATCTCGTAGTCATTCCCAGGCACTCCCAGTTACCTCAGCGTGGTTCAGGTGACCCCAGTCACTCCCAGTATATCCCAGCTGTCACCAGCATGCATCCTATCATTCCCACTTCCTCCCAGTGTGTGCACAGCTGGCTCCCAGCCTATGCTGGTAGCTCCCAGTAACCCCCAGTCAGGGTCCATTGACACCCACTATAGTCCCAGTATGGTTGTAGCCACTCCCAGTAGGATCCCAGTCACTTGCAGTCTAATCCCAGTCACTCCCATTATGATGCCAGTGGCCCCCAGTGTGATCCCAGGTGCTCCCTGTCAATGCCAGCATGACCCCAGTAGCCTCCAGTACGATCCCCTGTCTCTCCCAGTAGATCCCAGTCACCCCCAGCATGCTCCCAGTCACTCCCACTTCCTTCCAGTTGCTTTCAGCATGATTCCACTTGCTCCCAGCCACTCCCAGTCAATCCCAGTAGGATTCCAGTCACCCTCAGTGGGATCCCAGTCTCACCCAGCATGGGCCCAGCTGTGCCCAGTGTGCTTCCAGTCACCCCAGTATGCTTACAGACACTCCCAGTATATGCCAGTTGCCCTCAGCATAGCCATAGTCATTCCCAAACACTCCCAGTGGCCCCAGGAAGCTGTTAGCTATCCCAGTATGATCCCAGTCATGCCCACAACATCCCAGTTGCCTCCAGCATGCATCCAGTCCTTTCCAGTTACTCCAATTTGCTTGCAGCATGATCCCAGTTTCTCTCTGTTGCTCCCAAGAGCCCAAAGTGTGATCTCAGTCACTCCCTTTCAACCCCAATATGATCCCAGTAAGCTCCAGTATGATCCTCGTCATGCACCAGCACTCCCAGTGTGGTCCCAGAATAATCCCAGTTGCTTCCAATCTCTCCCACTATGGTCCCATCTGCCCCCAGCTAGAGTAACCCAGTCAGTCCCAGTATAATGCCATCTGCTCCCAGGGTGCTCCCAGTCACCCCCAGTATGGGGGATGATGTGCATGGTGTATTCCCAGTCACTCTCAGGTACTCCCAGTATTAGTCCAGTCACTCCCAGTATGATCCAAGTATGACCCCAGTGTTCTCCCAGTCACTGCCAGTAGGAACCAGTTGGGCCCCACATGGTTCCAGTTGCTCTGTTTCACCCTCACTTTCATTCCAGTCACTCCCAGTCTCTCTCAGTGTACCCCAGTTCCTTCCAGCCTATTCCCAGTCACTCCCAGTTCCTTCCAGTATGATCCCATTTCCTCCCAACCTCTCCCAATCAGCCTCAGTGTAGTCACACTCACTGCCAGTATGATCCCCGTCACCTCCAGTATGATGTCAGTTAATCCCAGTATAAGCCCAGTTCCTTCCAATCACCCCCAGCATGCAGCCAGTCACTCCCAGTTGCTCCCAGTTTCTCCCAGTATGATCCCAGTTGCTCACAGCTGCTCCCAGTCACTCTCAGAATCATCCCAGTCATTCCCAGTATATCCCATTTGCCCCCAACACGTCCTCAATTGCCTCTGAAGCCTCCTACTCCCTCCCAGTATGATCCCAGTACAGCCCAGTCCATCCCAGAGATGCCACTCCTGGCATCCCCCAGCCCTCTCTGTGTTCCCCCCTCCCGGATCACCTGATAGGAGCCCCAGGGGCTGGCAGCCCCCAGCCAGGGTCCCCAGCAAGCCCCAGTGTGGATCTGCAGCCCCCAGGTTTCCCAGTTTGCCTCTCCTTCTCCCCGGGCCGGGTTTCCCCCGGCCCCAGCGGGTGGGAGCAGCCGAGAGCCCCGCGCTGCCCATCCCGACCTGTCCCGCTGCCCATCCCGACCTGTCCCGGCTCCATCCCCGCTCCTGCCGCGGGCTGCGAGGGCTGCGGGACCGGGGCAGGAGGAATGGGATGGTGGAGCAGGGAGGGAGAAACAGCGGGACAAGGGCTGGAGGGAACAGGAGAAGGAGGATGAGGAGGAGGCGTGGAGGAGGAGTGGGAGGAAGAGCTGGGAGAGAGGAGGAGGAGCGGGAAGTGGCACTGGAAGGACCACACGCTCCTGCCCTCGCTGTGTCCGCAGCCCTCCCGGCCCCTGGGGCATTTCCCCCCCATATCTCAGGTGACCGCAGAGGGGGAGCTCACCCAAATATCCTGGGCGCTCCATGGGAGGGTACTTTTTTGGGGAGGGGGAGATTTTTGGAGCTCAAAGGACTCCAAAGTGAAGCCGCAAATGCCCACTGGGGAGATTTTGGGGGTGTCCCGGGAGGTTGTTTTTTCACAGGGGAGGGCAGGAGAGGGGAGAACACTGGGACACCAAAGTGTGCAGCCCAGAGAGAGGAGACCGCCAGGATTCAGCCCGGAGAGGGGAACACCCTGGGAGGGGGAAGCCCTGGAGCTCCCCACAGCCTGGAGCAGAGTCAGGGGAAACGGGAGCGCTGGGACCCCAAGAGCCCCGGAATCGCTAAGGGGGAGCCCAGAGAGGGGGAGCCGGGGAACCCCCGGGGGCTGCGGGGAAGCCCCAGCAGCACAGAGAAGGGGGAGCCCCAGAGGCCCAAGGTCAGAAAAGCAGAGAGGGGGGACCCTGGGGATTCCTGTGACAGCCTGGAGAGGGTTGGGACTCTGGAGAGGAGAACCCTCAATAGAGGCAGAATCCCCAGAAGTCCAAAGGGGAGAGACCAGAGAGGATGGACTCCTGAAAAGGTTTTTTTGGGATGATCATGAGCCTTTCAAGTCTTGGGGGGCTCAATTTTGGTATTTGTAAGAGGTCTTTCAGACAAATCTTGGTGGTCTGAAGGTTTCTATGGACACAAAATGTTCAGTAACTTCTAGAGATGGGCTTGGGCAAGAGGAATCCCACGCTCTCACAGCTTATTTTCCCCCAAACCAGGATTTCCCATTCCCAAACCTTGGCCTGATGGGGAAAGCGGAGGCTGCGAGGAAGAGGAAGATGGCCCGGGAGGCCCAGGTAGGGGAGGAGGAAGTCAGTGCCCCTTTCCCCCTCTCTCCTGCTCCATCTCCCAGCCCAGCACGGCCCCCGGCTGCAGGACAACCCTGCTGCCAAAGCTGTCCTGCTGGGGACGCACTGGGGGGATCTCCTTGCCCTGCCCTGTGGCATGGAGGCAAATCCCATCCTCTCCTTGTCCTTCCTCCCCCAGACCAGGAGCTGAGGATGGAGAACAGGGAGGACAAATCCCTGGTCTCCTTCCTCATGGAAGAGGCTGTTTTGAGCAGCTCTACAGTGCAGGAATCCAACGGGGAGGAAAAGCCCCAGAGTTCCCTCACAAGGAGGGGCTGCAAACGCAGATCACAGGGATTTGAGGAGGAAAGACCCACCCTGGACTGGGGAGGCGGCCGGAGCTCGGAGCTGGGGGTCCATGAGCAGCTTCAGGATGGGAAGAAGCCCCACAAGTGCTCAGCATGTGGGAAGATCTTCAGATGGAGATGCCGACTGATCTTCCATTCAATAATCCACACTGAAGAACAGCCATATGAGTGTGGGCAGTGTGGGAAGAGCTTCAGCCACAAATCCAACCTGATTGTCCACCAGAGGATCCACACCGGGGAGAGGTGCTATGAGTGTGATCAGTGCAGGAAGAGGTTTCACACTAGCTCCCATCTGCTCAGGCACCAGTGCATTCACACAGAGTAGAGGCCCTTCCTCTGCCCTGACTGCGGGAAGGGCTTTAGGGGCAAATCTGAACTTGTCATCCACCAGCTCATCCACACTGGGGAGAGGCCTTACGAGTGTCCCAAGTGTGGGAAGGGATTCAGCCAGAGCTCCTACCTGATTGCCCACCAGAGGAACCACATGGGGGAACGGCCCTATGTGTGTGGGGAGTGTGGGAAGAGCTTCTCATGGAGTGGTAACTTGGCCAGACACCAACGGAGCCAGCACTAAGGGCAGCCCTGGGAGTGCCTCAAGTGCAGGAAGAGCTTCCTGCGCTGCTCCAGCTCCATCCCCCACGGGAGGATCTGTGCTGGATGATCCCCAGTGAGCCCGGGAGGGCAGAGCCCTGGTGCTGATCCATGGTGCTGGTGATCCGTGTTGGGAAGACACCTGGCTGGGGGGCTCCACATCCTCCTGGCTTCCTGTGGCCTGGATTTTCTTTTCATTTCTGTTTGTCCTTTCCAAACACCCAAAACCAGGGTAAAAATAAAGACGTTGAAGTAAGACAATGATTGGGCCATGGGAGATCCAGGGGATGTGGGGGATGCTGGGTTCAAGGGACTTGAGGGTTCCTGGGAGGAACTTGGGGGTTGCTCAGGCCTTTGGGCACCCAAGGCCAGGCAGCTCTGGCTGCACTGGAAGAGCCTGGCAGAGGTTCTGGTGCAGCTGATCAAGGACCCCCTGCTCTGGAACTGTCCCCCTGTCCCGCTTCCTGGTGTCCCCTGTCCAGGATTCCCCACTCCCTGCTGTCACCCCACTGGCTCGCCACCCATTCCCATGTCAGCACGCTTGTCTCTTCCTGCTCCCATCCCAGTCCGAATCCTATTCCCAGTCTCACTCCCTGACCCAGGTTCTCTACCTGGTTGCCATTCCCATATTCCTAATCCCATATTCCCTGTCCTGTTCCCGTATTCCCAGTCCCGCATTTCTCTATTCCCTGTCCCGTTCCCATACTCCCAGTCCCAGTCTCGCTCCCCTATTCCTGTTTCCAATCCTGATCCCATCTCCCTAATCCCTATCCCATATTCTCGCTCTGGTTGCCGTTTTCAAATTCTGTGTCCCATTCCAATATTCCCATCCCTGATTCCATTCCAGGTCCTTCTCTGTACTCCCTGTTCCATTCCTGGTTCATGTCCCCATTCCTGGTCCCATTCCCAGTCTCTGTCTTGGATTTCCAGTCCCATTCCCAGTTGCTTATTCGCAGTCCATGTCCGCATTTTCAGTCCTGGTCCCTGCCTCTTCTTTTGAGTCCCATTCCTAGTTCTGGTCTCTGTCTCCATTCTCAGTCGCTGTCTCTATTCCCAAACCATCCCATATTCCTAGTCCTATTTGCAGTCCCTGTCCCCATTCCCGGTCCTGTCCTGGTCCCATTCCTGAGGGCCGCCTCTCGCGTGGGGCCCTGAGGGCTGCACAGCTCGGGCTGGCTGTGCCACACGAACCGTTCAGCCCTGCTGCTGTCCTTGGCCAGCTGCAGAGAGCACAAGGCTTTGGGCATTTCTCAGAGGCCCCCAGCTGGCCGGAGCAGCCCCTCCGGCCAGCAGCCGCTGTGCCTCAGAGCCCTCCCTCATGCTGGGGCCATGCAGGGGCCATGGGCCTGCAGGAGGCTCCTGTTCTTGAGCCAGGAGCGAGGCTGCAGCTCCCGCCTTTGGGCCCTGGGCCGCAGCAGCCCAGGGGAGGCCCAGCTGCAGAGCTCACAGCCCCTGCTGGGTTTCACTTGGACACTTTGGAGCACGAATCCCCAGCCCATATTCTCTCTGCGGTTGCTGTTTCCATGTTCCACGTGCCATTCCCATATTCTCTTCCCTGGTCCTTGTCTCCATTTGCGGACCCTGTCCTCATCTCTGGTCCCCTTCCTGGTCCCTATCCCCTTCCCCGGTCCGATTCCCGGCCCCCATTCTCGGCCCCTGTCCCCATTCCCGGTGCCATTTCTGGTCCCTGTCCGCATTCTTGGTGCTATTCCCGGTCCCCATTCCCAGTCTCTGTCCCAAGACCCTTTCCTCTTCCCCGGTCCCATTCTTGGCCCCATTCTCGGTCCCCCTCCCCATTCCCTGTCCCCGTTCCCGGTCCCCTCTCACCGGATGCCGCCGCCATCGCTCCGGCCCCCGGCCCTCACTTGACCGAGGAAAGCCCGCGCTGCTCCCGCCGACCAATCCCAGTGCGCGATCGCTCCTGTATTTGCATAACCACGCCCTTCTATTTAGGCCCGCCCACCGCGGGCTGCAGCCGCCTCCGGGCGCTGTTTGCTCCCAGTTCCCTCCCAGTGCTCCCAGTAAGAGCGGGACTGGCAGGGAGAGCGCTCCCAGTTCCTTCCCGCTGATCTCAGGATCCGTACCCGGTGCTCCCCGGATCACTCCCAGTGCCGCGCGTGGCGCGGTTGTTTCGGAACGCGCCCGGGGCAGAGCGCGGCTGCTTCTGGGGCTCGGCACTGCCCGGGCCGGGCTGGGAACGACAGAAAAGCGGGTGGAAGAGGGACAGAGGAGGAAGAGGAGGAGCGGAAGGAAGAGGAGCAGCAGAACCACGTTGGTTTCCCCGCCGCCTTTTCCCGCCGCTCAGGCCGAAGCTCCCCCGGCTCCTGCTGCATCGCCCCCTCCAGGAGCCGCGGGTGAGCGGGATGGGGGAGCTCGCCCCGGATCCATCGGGAGGGTCTCCGGGAGGGTTTTTCGTGGGTCAGGGGATGTTTGCCTCTTGCAGTACCCCAAATCCGAACCGAAAATTTCCCCTGGAGGGAACATTGGGGGGGTTCTCACGTTCGCCCGGTACCAGCGTGTACAGGGGCGATCACGGATTTGGGGATACCCGGGAGAGCCGGGGGGAAACGCGGGAGCCCCGGAGCGGGGAGAGCGCAGAGGGGCGATCCCGGAGCCGTGGGACAAACCGGCTGCCTGGAGGGGTGGGGGAGGCTGGGCATGAGCGGGCTCCGGGCCCCCCGAGGCTGAAAGGGGCGCTGACTTCTCCAGCTGCACTTGGGCAGCGGGACCATCATTCCCAACGCGTTCAGCTCTTGTTTTCCCCCAAACCAGGATTTCCCATTCCCCAACCTTGGCCCGATGGAAAAGGAGGAGGCCGTGAGGAAGAGGAAGATGGCCGGGGAGCCCCAGGCAGGTGAGGAGGAAGTCAGTGCCCCTTTCCCCCTCTCTCCTGCTCCATCTCCCAGCCCAGCACGGCCCCCGGCTGCAGGACAACCCTGCTGCCAAAGCTGTCCTGCTGGGGACGCACTGGGGGGATCTCCTTGCCCTGCCCTGTGGCACAGAGGCAAATCCCATCCTCTCCTTGTCCTTCCTCCCCCAGACCAGGAGCTGAGCATGGAGAGCAGGGAGGACAAATCCCCACAGCAGAACCTCGTGGAAGAGGCCGTTTTGTGTGGCTCCACAGTGCAAGAATCTAACAGGGAGGAAAAGCCTTGGAGATCCCTCACAAGGAGGGGCTGCAAACGCAGATCACGGGGATCTGAGGAGGAAAGACCCACCCTGGGCCTGGGAGGTGGCCGGAGTTTGGAGCTGGGGGTTGATGAGCAGCTTCAGGATGGGGAGAAGCCCCACAAGTGCTCAGAATGTGGGAAGAACTTTAGTAAGAGATGCTACCTCGTCATCCATTGGAGAATCCACACAGAGGTGCGGCCATATGAGTGTCCTGAGTGTGAGAAGAGCTTCAGGAGGAGCTCCCACCTGACTGTCCACCAGAGGATCCACACTGGGGAGAAGCCCTACGAGTGTGATAAATGCAGGAAGAGGTTTCAGACCAGTTCTCATCTCCTCCAGCACCAGCGCATTCACTCGGAGGAGAGGCCCTTCCGCTGCCCTGACTGCAGGAAGGGCTTCAAGGACAACTCCACCCTCGTCAAGCACCGGCGCACCCACACGGGAGAGAGGCCCTATGAGTGTGATCAATGCAGGCAGAGGTTTCACACCAGCTCCCATCTCCTGCTGCACCAGCGCATTCACACAGATGAGAGGCCCTTCCGCTGCCCCGACTGCGGGAAGGGCTTCAGGCGCAACACCCACCTCACCAGCCACCGGCGCATCCACACCGGGGAGACGCCCTATGAGTGTCCCGAGTGTGGGAAGAGATTCCGGCACAGCTCAGCCTTGACCCACCATCAACGGAGCCACCACTAAGGGCAGCCCTGTGAGCCCTCCCGAGTGCAGGAAGAGCTTCGTGTGCTGCTCCAGCTCCATCCCCCATGGGAGATCCACCCTGGATGATCCCCAGTGATCCCCGGTGATCCGTGGTGCCGGTGATCCATGTTGGGAAGACACCTGGCTGGGGGGCTCCACATCCTCCTGTCTCCCTCTGGGCACCTGCACACATCCAAATAACAGAATAACATCCAAAATCCATTTTGTAGAGCTGGTTTGTCCACTCCTGACCCCAGAAAAAATCACTTTTTGCATCTTCTGGTGGTCTTAACAACACTGGATAGTCTTGGAGGTCTTCTCCAACGTAAATCCATCGTTTTAATTCTCTCTGACCCACAGACATCTTCCACAGCCAAATGGGGACGGACTAGGGCAAAACCCTCAATTTTCCAATTTTTGAGACAGTTGGGTGGAAACTCCTCCAAAAAAGGTTCTTCCCACCCACCCAAGCACGTGGATGCTCTGCCAGGATGGATACATAAATCTTTTTTTTTTCTGCCTTGAAACAAAAAGGTTTCTGT
Source organism: Agelaius phoeniceus (assembly GCF_051311805.1). Taxonomy (NCBI): domain Eukaryota; kingdom Metazoa; phylum Chordata; class Aves; order Passeriformes; family Icteridae; genus Agelaius; species Agelaius phoeniceus. The sequence goes on from NC_135296.1 coordinate 1,910,320, forward strand.
TCATTCCTTTCAAAGCCCTGAAACTGGGGTAGAAATAAAGGCATTGGACTAAGGCATGCATGGGGACATGTGGGGGACAATGACATGTGTAGGGCCATGGGGGGACATGGACATAGACAGGACCATGTGGGACATGGCGGAACACAGACATGGATGGGAACATGGGAAACATGCATGGGGACATGAACTGGGACAGCGTCAATGCCACCACTACAGTGCCACCAGCGCCTTCATCTTGCCATGGCAAAGCGCTGCCTGATGCAGTTCCTTCCACCACATCCCCGCTGTCACCACCGCGGTGTCCCAGCTGAATGTCACCACCTATCAGGGCAGATGGGTGGGGACATTGTTCAGCTGGTGACAAGTGGCCTGGAAGCAAGTGACAGCCACCAGGGTGTCCCAGGGCCATCACACTTACGGGACCTCAACTGCCCCTGGGGACAGGCTGGGGACAGGCTGGGGACAGGGGAAAAGGTCAGTGTCACCTGGCGGGTCATGTTGCCCTGCACTGGGTGTTACCAGAGGCGTCCTGGTGGCAGCATCCACACAGGTGTGGCAACATTGTCCCTTGATGTGTGTCATGGTTGCATCGTGTCCCTCCCCTCTGTAGGTCCCTATCCCCCACCATGGCTCCCTGTCACCCCTCTGTGTGTCCCTGTCCTGTCCCATGTGTCCCTGTCCCCTTCTGTGTTTCCCTGTCCCTCTCCCTATGTCCCTGCCCCCACCCCTGGTGGGCTGAAGTCCCCGAGGTCTTGGGGTCATGTCCTGCAGGGTCTCTTTGTGTCCTGCAGGGTGTCCCTGTCTCCCTCAGGATGTTCCCATGGCTGTTCCTGGCACTGACTGTCTGCGCCCACCCTGGCACAGGTGGAGTCATGCCACGACACCTGTGACACCCCACGACATCCCATGACACCCTTTGATTTTGAGTCCTTCCCCCTCCATTTTGGGTCCATTCCCCGTGCTATGGGTCCCACTTCAAACCACCCCAGAACCCCCCAAAATTCCTGACCCATGATGTCCACGCATCCCCCTGGAAGTCCCCCCAGGCTCTCGGCCACGGAACTATTGCTGGTGACATTGAGCCACAGGATCCACAGGCTGTCCCCAAGGGTGGCCCTGGCTGCTGCCTCCAGTGGCCCATGCTGCAGCAGGTCCCTCATGGTGGCCAGGACTGCAACCCCAAACATCAGTCAGTGACCCCAAAAATTCATCAGGGTTCCCAAAAATTCACCAGGGATCCCAAAAACTCCATTAGAGAGCCCCAGCCCCAAATCCATCATGACAGGTTCTGCATGCTGGCCGGTACTGCGACCCCAGAAATTCATCATGGATCCCAAAAACCCCCAAAATTCATCAGGGATCTCAAAAATCCATCAGGGATCCCGCAATCCCCTGCTGGGGACAATCCTGATGTGTCCCTTAAGGAGTTGAGGACACCCCCAGGATGTCCATCTGTTGTAGTGTGTTTTCTTAATTTGGCAGGTTCTCTGTGTAATTTGTGGTTTTGCAAGCCCTCTTTACTGTCCTCCCCGTTATTCAGTTTAGTTCTGTTTGTTACCCAGCTACTCCCTGCCAAGTTTCAAACGTCCCCCCCTTCTCAGCTGTTAACCCCTCCTGCCCCTACCTTTGCCCCAGAACCTTCCTTACTCCTCCTTCCATTAAATGTCAATCCCTCCCCGAACCTGCCCTCCCCTTTAGAAACTTCCCTGTCAGTTTTTATCCTTCGAAACCCCATTAGTTTACTCAAGCTGTTCTCCTCCCTTGAAATCCTTCGTTGTATTCCCTGCCTTGTGTTCCACCCCCAGTTCCCCCAATTAGCCAGAGATTTTATCCTCCCCAAGACCCCCCTGTTTATAAGCTATTGTCTGCCCTCTCTTCAGGGTCCTGGGATCCTGGACTCGTATTGCCCCTCAGCCCGCAGGGCAGGTTTTGCCCCCGAGCAAAGCAGCACGGGCCGGATAGCTCAGTCCCTCCTGGGGACAGAGAGTCCAAACACCCAGGCTGCTCGTAGCCATGGCTACCTTAAGCAAGCTTAGTGGATATCAGCTCTTTAGTGGTTATCAGCTCTCTTAGAATTCCAGCTCTTTGCTTGCTAAGGTGCCTGGCAGGCTATTGGGGGAAGCAGACGAGAGAGGAGAAGAAAGGTCCTGGCGTTCCACAGCGGTGCTTTTAGTGGGTGGTCTGTGAAGGGTTCCAGCGACGGCTCTTCTTCTGCCAAATGGGCTAAACCAGCCCCTTTTTATAGGGTACAAAGGGATCCAAATTTGTCCAATAGTAGGGGTTGGGGGAAAGTGACCTATGGGGTTACAGAGATAAGCTAGGGTCCGAGAGGTGGAAGACAGGAGCCGATTTTGCTATCTCACCGTGACTCAGCAATTCCTATCCTTAAGCCTCAGCCCTCCCTGGGGCCCTGGCCAATTCCATGGAGCCTGCTACAGACTCAGGGAGTTTTACCATCGAATAGAGTTCCCCCGGTTCCACCCCAGGGCCCGTGCTGCTGCCTTTTTGTTTCTGCGCCGAACCTCCCCTGGCAGCTGGGATTCTGCGGAGCTCCAACGGGGGCTCTGTCCCGGCCCTGTTATCATCCAGCCGGGACTCAGCGCCCCGCGACAGATCCGCCACATCCACCCCTCCCCGCCCTGTGTGTCCCCCCTCACCCTCCCTGCCCTGCGGACATTTGGGGACACCCCTCTCACCCAGGTGTCGCTTCTGGGGGTCCCTGGTGAGCTGCACGGCCACGGCCAGGCCGATGCCCTAAGGGCAGCCGGTGACAGTGTGGGCTGGGGGGTGGCCATGGTGTCACCGCCTCCACCCCGGGCAAAGGCTCTGAACGGGATCAGCGCTCATGTGGCACCGGGATCAGGGTCAGGACGGGGGACAAAGGGGGAAGTTAAAACCGCCAATCACTTGTTTTCAAAATTTTAAAAGTTTAATGGTAACAAAATGGTTATAAAAGTAGTAATAAAATTAGAGTAATAATAATTTGGACAAATTGAATTAGGAGAATATTAGACAATAAACACAAAGAGTTACGGACGTCTGGGTACCTCTTTCTGGGCAGCACGAGCCCGAAAAAGGACACCCGTAAACAAAGGATTAACCCTTAAAAACAATAGCCTGTTGCATATTCATCCACTTCATACATGATGCATAAATTCCGTTTAAATACAGGATTCTGTCTGGTCATCGGCAACTTCTTCCTCCAAATCCTAACAGCGCCTTCGAGGCGGGAAGAAGTTCGTTTCTTCTGGTAAGAGGGCAATAAATTCTTTTTCTCTGAAAGATTTAGGTGTCCTGGGGCTGCTATCTCACTGCGAGTCCTTTCTTTTTAAAAAAGTATCCTACGTAGCATCGTTTCTATTTTAACAATTTTTATAACCTAAAACTATATTTAACACAGTACTTAAGAGAATTAATACTGCATTACTTTCTAACACAACACATGAAATAATTATTTTAATATTTGCGAAAAGCCAATCATAAAATACATGCATTTTTCACAATCCCCACTCTTATTCTTTGTAAATCATTTGGCTTGAGCAATATTTCTTATCTACTTGCATCTTCTGGACTATGCTGGCAAAATAAAAGAGGGGATTACACAAGGAAGAGATATAAAAACAGTTGTAACACATAAAATGAAAGATCTTAATTTCTTCTAATGCATTACCCCACCAGCTAGGTTTTAGCATTGTTTTCTAATTATTTTGGACCAGTACCTGGGTTATTATATGCATATATTTTTTTTTTTTCTCTTTGATTTCTTTTGCTTTTGCTAGAATGACTTTTCTGTGGTCATCAATCTTCAACAATCTGATATATTAAACTTTCCACAAACACCCCCTTCTTTTGCCAATAAATAGTCTAAAGCCAGCCTATTCTGATACACTACAGGTTTCGTTTGGCTTAGCTGACTTGATATTAACTCTAATGCCTGGGTGGCTTTATTTGCTATCATTTCTATAACTGCTTGGAGTCTTGTAATACGACTCAATATATAATTTGGGGTCAATACAGAGTTAAAGTGCTGTGCTGGTTTTACCTTTATATTTACTATTTGTTTTTTTACAAAATCTTGAACTGTCTCTTCAAGATTAAATGTAAAACAAATCCATCTCTCTCCTTTTGGACATTCAATTCCAAATCTATTACCACTTTTTCCTAAGTTTCTTGTAATCTAATAATTTTCTCCTTTTTGCCTACAGGTTCTTAATTTGGATGGGTTATAACAGTGGCTGTTGACATAGGTGTGTGTAATAAAAGAGGAACTTTGGTTTCTTTCCATGTGATGCTTTCTGTAGCATTTGTGACACATCTTGCTGGTATCTCGAAAGGGAAAGGACAATAAATGAGTGCCAGAAACAGGAATAACAGAGCTCCATTATGGCTCCCACCTCCCATGCCTGTGAGGTTGCAACCCACAGCAGGTGTATTTGATCTTCTCAGTGGCAAAATACAGAGGCCAATCTGGTCTTGCCCTCTATTTCCTTGTCACTTTCTCTTAACTAGTTTCTAGGCAAATTGTTTTGGACACCCTTTAACTGTGGTCTCTTACCGTTCCTCAGGTATCTCTCATTCAACAGGCACTAATAATTCCCATCCACAAAACAAAGTTATTACTTTAACACTTTTTGCACTAAGAGCATAAATTTTGTGAACCACAATACTAATTATTCCCACAATTCAAGCATTTACTCATAACCCAGCTAGCATGTCCAGTATTGGAATGAATCAAATAAAGTTTACTAATGGAAATAGTAATTCCCCTTCCCCCCTGTACAATTCACAGGGAAGGTCAGAATACAAAAACAGTCTTGATCTTTTTATCTGAAGTATTCCTCCCCAAAGGAGATGTTTTATTCAGGTACTGCTTGAAACCAATGATATAAGCATTGTCTTACTTCTTACTTCAGTGTTATTCTTTGTACATTTCTTGGATCGTTTGGGTTTTTCTAAACTATTACCATTCAGTCCCCATTGGAAAGTCAGTTCGGTATCACCCGGTTTAAGTGTGATAGTCTATTCTTCAGGTTTCTTCACAAGTCCTTTGATTCTGTTGGCATGAATTCACCCTCTTTCCATGATTCTGATTGTTGCTTCAGTAGTACCTGGAAAGAACTTCCTAATAGCATAGAAATAAAAGAAAGACAATACTGCATTAACTTCTACCATTCGCTTTTCTTCTAAACTTTCTGGGTTTAGCTAAAAGCTTTCTCCACAGCAGCCTCTTCTTCTTCTATCCAGCTGTGCTAATAGCTGCAGAGGCAAATTCTTCTTTCTTTGAGTTACAGTTAGTTAAATAAGAAAAGCCTGACCAATTTCAACACGAGATGTATCACATCTATTGCTTTTTACTTTTTGGGCAGCATTTAATTGTTTTAGCCTTACAAACCCATTCTTCAGAAAAAAACAAAACAACTTATTTTTAACAGCAAACAAAACACACAAAAGAAAAAAACTAAAAAAAACCTTCTTACTTAAGAAAAACAACCTACTTTGTGAGGTTTGGAGAGTCATCAATCTCTGCTTTGATTTTATCTTTTAGTGCTAGCCCCCTCCCCATCTTTTCAGGCCTTGCTGTCAATGCTGTTCTTTGCCCTTCCCCCGGTGCTGCCACTTCGCTGCAGGGCCGGAGCAGGGGGGAGCAGCCACGGGCATGGGGACCCTGGGGGCTGCCTTGGGTCTCTTTTTCCCCCTCTCTCTCTCTTCTTCTCTCTCTTTCTCTTTCCTTCTCTCTCTCTAGTCCCCTTACCGGGGCCGACGCTGCCATCCTGGACTCGGGACCCCGGCAGTCTGGGAGCCCCCCCGGCAGTTCCGCCACGGAGCCAGCGCGCTCCTGCCCGGCAAACCCGTGTGTCCCCTGCTGCCAGCACCGCCGCCGGGTCACCTCCATGGATCGGTGCCTGCCACAGCCCCCGAGACCCCGCCGCTCGTAGGGAGCGGTCAGACACCTCCCAGCCTTGACAACCCCAAACTTGGCGTCTCCAGGTGCTCCTGACGTTCTTTTTCTTTCTCTAGTCAACTTACCCTCTTTTCTCTTCAAGGAGGGTCCGTCCTGCTAAACCCTTTCTGGACCCCAGTTCGGCATTGAATAACCCCCTAAACAACCATGTGTTGAGACACTTCCTTGCCTTTCATGCAAAAAACCCCCATTCACACTCCTGCTCTCTTCTAGCACCAAGATGTCATCCCTTCACATTCTAACATCTCAGAGTTTGCTAACCACCTCTCTACTTTAACTTCTCTCTTTCTTTCCTTCTTGCCTTTTTTTTTTTTTTTTTTGATTCAACACACCTCAGACGGTACGAGGTGAACTTAACTAATTTACTTCTAAAAGTAAGCTTAGAAATTTCTTTTACTAGGATTCCAGTAGCTATTATAACTTAAATACATACTGGCTAGCTGTGGCTTACTGGGCCTAGCATCTTTTGATATATAAGCTACTAGATATTTTTTACTCTTCTTCACTCCTGAATTAAAATTTTATTAGCTACTCCATTTTCTGTATTTATGTATAAATGATAAAGGATTTTCAAACAAGGGTAAGCTTAAAGCTAGTACTTAGGCTAGTTTTAACTTAACTCTTTTAATTTAACAATATCTTCTTTGGTCTGTTTTATATCATTTCCTTCTGTCAATTTTTTTCATACACAAATTTTGCTACCTGTGTGTATCCCTCAATCTATAATCTATAATATTTCAATAATCTAGGTAATTTTCTGATCTCCTTCTTTGAAGAGGGAGGGAGAAGGAATAAATTCTTGCAATTTTCTCATGGTTGGGTTTCCAGCTACTTTTATTTATTAAGTGTCTAAGATATTTTACCACTGGGTAGTGAGTCTGAGCTCTTTTATTAACCTCCCTTAAATCTTGTACTAGTCTATAACTCCCATCAGACTTTACTGGGGGAGTAGGGATATTATGAGGAGACATACAAGGTTCTAATGCCCCATCCTTTATTAGTCCTTCTATTACTGGCTTCAAACCTTCCTGTCCCTCTAAAGATACAGGATACTGACGTACACGTATGGGACAATCTTCTCTCTCAATTGTAACCCTTATGGGGTTGATATTTAATCCTCTCCTATCTCCTTCTCTAGCCCAAACTTCTTTGTTGATTTTTTTTCCTTCATCTTCTTGGCCTAATTTTAAAACTCTAGCTGTCATTTTCCCATTTTCTGATATAACTCCTATTCTTAATTGAACTTGTAAGACTCTTCCCAATAAATTGCTACCTGCCCCTGGGACCAATAAGACATCTCCCATCCAAATTCTAGTTTCTTCTCTCAATTACCACATCTTTAATGACCAGAAATGTAAAACTTTCTCTTTTTGCTTTTGTTACTTTCACTATATGTTTGCTCACACTGTAACTTTTTGGAACATATAACAGGCAGGTTCTCTCTGCCCCTGTGTCTATTACAAATTCTACTTCTTCTTGGGGACCCACTTTTAAAGTTATCACAGGCTCCAGATGGTATTTGTCCCTCAAAAAAAAAATAAAATTAGAGCTTATGACCTCCCTATTCCTCCTCTGTGCCCATCTCTTTAAAGATTTTCAGATCTTCGGCTTACTTAGGACCATTTTCCTATTTCTCTTAAGTTTGTTTATCTATTTAGTTGGAGTTTTTTCTTTCTCCTCTAAAAGCTGTCCCTCAAAAACCTTTTGTTTTTGCATTTCGCCTTTGATATGCTGTCTCATTTATTCCCTTGGTTATGTAATTACAATAATTATTCATGTGTTTACACCCCTCCTCAATATTTTAACTTTATTTAGGAGGTAGAGTTGACATTTTGTCTTCTCTGGGGGTCCCCGTGGATTATCTTTTTCCTAAGCTTTTATTTCAGTTGCTCTGATTAATTACCTTTCTTCTTGAGAAAAATATTATTTTCATTACAGACTGCATTTCTTCTCAAGTATAAATGTTTGGACCTAAAAATTGGTCTAATTGTTCAGCTATGCCTATGGAATCCTCTAAAAATCCCTTTTATTTATTTCTTAAAATTTCAGACCTCATTCGAAGTCAAAGGAGCATTTACAAACTCTGGTCTGTCCCTTCCTATGAGAACCTCTCTTAATGGAAATAGATTAATCCCTTTATCCCATTCTTTTTGGATTTTTATCTTCTATAGCCTTTCTCCCATATTTTTAGGATGAATCAGGAGAGGGCTTTCTTTTAACTGAACTTTTAGTGTTTCGATAAGGTGATTCCTTTAGAGAGTTCCCCTGAGCAGCTGGAGCTGTGGTTACCAAGGGAACGGAGCTCAGGGCAGGACGGGGGACTCGGCACAGCTCCGGGTCTGGGTGCTCCAAAGGTGGGGTCTGCAGCCGGGATCGCCCGAGGGGATCGGCACAGCTCCGGGTCTGGGTGCTCCAAAGGCGGGGTCTGCAGGGGGAATCACCCGAGGGGATCGGCACAGCTACGGGTCTGGGTGCTCCAAAGGTGGGGTCTGCAGGGGGAATCACCCGAGGGGATCGGCACAGCTATGGGTCTGGGTGCTCCAAAGGCGGGGTCTGCAGGGGGAATCACCCGAGGGGATCGGCACAGCTCCGGGTCTGGGTGCTCCAAAGGCGGGGTCTGCAGGGGGAATCACCAGAGGGGCTGTGTCGTTGAAACTCTTTTTGGTCAGCCTCTCAGGAGAGCTCTTTACCTCCTTAGCAAGGTGGACTGGAAGGTGAATACATTCAAAGTCACAACCGGCCAGCTCACACAATCTTAACCTGGCCTTCCAGATCAGCTGAACTATCAGCTCCTGTGGCTGTGTGATGGTTTTGGATCGCTGATGGGAGAGGAAAACCCACTCTATGATTAGAAGTGGATCCTTTTGTACTTCAAACCACTGGAATATCAACCTGTGTATATGTGGTAACTTCCCCAAAACAATGAATTCGCAAGGCAACTCGGGCGTATAACGATGAGCCTGCCTCTCAGCCAAAGCCTTCTGCACTTTTTGGAGGGCAGTTTTTGCCTCTGGGGTCAGTTCCCTGGGAGAGGCTAGCTCTCTCTCTCCCTTCAGTAAATTGAGAAGGGGAGCTAGGTCCTTGTTGGTGGGACCCAGCCAAGGCCTGACCCAGTTCAAAGACACAAGGAATGGAGATCTGCTAGGGTTTTGGGATCAGTCTTAATTTCCAATTTCTGTGGAACAATGGTCTGTGTAGTGATTTGCAAGCCCAGGTAATTCCAAGGTGGCATCCTCTGAACCTTGTTTTCCTGCAGCTGGAATCCAGCAGAGGTTAAAACTTTAACCACTAGGTCAAGTGCGTCTTGGAGTATTGTGTCATTGGGGGCACACACAAGCACATCATCCATGTAGTGTAGGATGATTGCCTCTTTTTTCTGGGCGTGCACTGGGGACAGCAATGAAGCCACGTACCCCTGGCAGATGGATGGACTGCATTTCATCCCCTGAGGCAATACTTTCCAGTGGTAGCACTTCACTGGGGCTTTTCGGTTGGTGGTGGGAACCGAGAAGGCAAACCGTGGTGCATCCTCCGGGTGTAGGGGAATATGGAAGAAACAGTCCTTGATGTCTAGGACAGCCAATTGCCAATTTTGGGGGAGCATCACTGGGGAGGGCATCCCTGGCTGGAGAGACCCATGTCCACAATTCTCTTGTTTATTTCTCTTAAATCATGGAGAAGCCGCCACTTATCCTTCCCTGGCTTTTTTATTACAAAGACCGGGGAATTCCAGCAGCTAGATGTCACTTCAATGAATCCTTTAGCCAATTGTTCTGCCACAAGCTCCTCGAGCGCCTCTATCTTTTCATCACTGAGTGGCCACTGTTTTACCCAGACTGGGTCATTTTTCAGCCATGTTAACTTGTGGACAAGAAGCTCAACAGTGACCGCTTAAAAAAATCCTGGGGTGTCTTAGGGATGACCAATTTCACCCCCCAGTGGGACATGGTGTCTCTACCCCACAAGGGAGCTTTGTAATTAGTAACAAATGGACGGACACTGGCCAATTTTCCGTCTGGTCCCTCAATTTGCACAATGCTCTCTGATATCTTTGCCAATGTGAATCCTCCTACACCTTGGATTTGACCAGCTATGGGCTGCAAGTCCCAATGTGATGGCCACAACCTTTCAGGTATGATTGTCACATCTGCCCCTGGGTCAAGCAACCCTTCCACATGGAGATGTTCTGTTCCACGCATTAGGTTGCAACCCATAATGGGTTTGTCCTCGACAAACACTTCTGCCCAGTATACACCTGGTGCCTTGTCATCTAATGAAATTTCTGGTGGAATAGGAATGGCCTGGGTGATGATTTGCCCCTTGGCCAAATAGAAGGGTGGCTGTGGACAGGGCACCAGGAGAATGAGGTTAGGTATGTCCCCTTTGATGGTCATGGGAGCCACCTCAATCTCCATGGGTGTGTGTGCAGTGTCCCCAATAACAAAGTACTCACTGTCCAATCTTGTGCGATCTTTTGTCAAGCTCTGCAAGTCCTCTGGCAGGTCCACTCCAATGACCGTCCACTGGGTAGACCTGAAAGCAAAAGCTTTGGTGGACACAAGCTTGAAACGCTTGTGAGGCCACCAGATTTTATCCTGTAAATTGTTATTTTGTATTCCTGCACCCCGCTTCCCTTCCTCCCCATTTTCTGTTTTGAGGGAGGTTTCCCCTTCAGGGAAGCCCGCTGCACTTATGTCGTGGCGCGGGGTGGGTGCACGCTGGCATCGGCATTTTTTGGTGTGAAGGGTGTCTTTTGTTGCTGGCTTTGGGGGCAGTCCTGGGCAAAGTGTCCTGTTTTTTTGCATATGAAGCAAATGACATGTTGAAGTTGTTCTGGTGACATCGGTTGCCTCCTCACTCCTGGAGATACAGCTGCCACCGTCTCTGGGTTTGTCGGCCTTGACCATACCTCCCATGCAGCAAACAGTTCTGCCTTCCTAGCACAGGCTTCCATCATCTCTGCCAGTGTAGGTGGGGGGTTGAGAGGCAGTCCCAGGAGCACCCTGCTGCAGACTTCATTGGAATTCCTCTGTGCCATCTCTTTCACTATCTCTATCTGTATCTTGGAGTCCCATACTTGTCTCTCAACCTGTTCACGGAGTCAGTCGACAAACTGCAAGAAACTTTCTGAAGGAGACTGTTTAATGTCAAGGAAACTACCACTAGCTTCAGCAGTTGGTAGCTGGTTAAAAGCCTTATCTAGAAAGATAAAAATCTAAAATCTAAAAATCTTATCTAGAAAGAATTTTGACAGCACCTGAGCTTGGTCCTCAGGCTTAGCCCACTCCCCTTCGCCGCACAGATGTTCATAAGTAATGTTATTATTCTCTAAATCTTTGGCACCCTGAGGCATTTGCTTAAGTTCTTCCACGAGATCCCTGAGAGATCTCTTCCAGGAGCTTTCCCATAGATCGAATTCTGACTGGGTAAGCAGGCACTGGAAAAGGTCTACAGTGTCAGCAGGAACAAATTCAAGGGACGTTAATGTAGCTCTCATCATACTCCTAAAAATTTCACTATTTGTCCCAAATTTGAATTGACTTTTACATAACTCACATTTTTAGTGATATGAGGAGGGCTGGTAGGATCTAGGACCAGCCCTACCACCTGTGTATTCAACAGGGGCTACCAAGGGGATGACTTCTTCCTTCCTGTTTTGGACGCCAGGATTTCTCCCTTCAGCCCCACCCCCATGGGACGGGGCAGGGGGACCACCCCCCCTCCCCCAGCCCCACTGCCTTGGGAAGCAGGCAGGGAAACACCCTTCACCCCACCCCCATGGAGACCGGGAGAGGGTACACCCCCTGCCTCTGCCCCTCCCACCCCAGCGCCTTGGTAACTGGGAGGAGGGACATCCCCTCCCCCTGCCCCACCCCCGTGGGAATCGGGCAGGGACCCACCCCCCCAGCCCTCAGCCCCACCACCTCAGACATCGGCCCCACCCCCCAGCCCTCAGCCCCACCCCCTCAGCCCTCGGCCCCACCCTCTTGGGACCCAGGTAAGGGGGCATGGAGAACAGGCAGGGGGGCGGGGCAACCATGGGAACCAGGGGCGGGGTCACAGCATGATGTAATGGGGGCGGGGACACAAAGGCAAGGGGAGGAGCGTCCAAAGGAAGGAAGGGGTTGTGGGAAGGGGACAGGTGGGCAAAAGGGATTGTGGGGAGAAGAAGGGTAGGGGGAGGGCTGAAACACGTGGATGCCGCCATTTTGGGCTCCGGCCATGTGGTCAGCAGTATCCTGAATGCCAACCTTGTGGTCGCAGCCATTTTGGGAATGGGGCGTTAGAACAGGACTTCGGGGTAACAGGAGCTAGGTTAGAGGGGTGCAGGGAAGGTTCTCTGTCAGCCTGAGCACAACTGCCAGGGCCAGGGTACTGGGAGAGAGGTGGGAAGCCAGGGGAGCAGTGGCAGTGCCAGGTACCCTGAAATTGCCAGAAAGCCTCGCTCCTCTCTCTCAGTTCAGGGGCAGAGGGTTTGGGGAGAGGGGTAGGGGAAGCTGCAGGAGGGGAGATTTGCTCTGGCTGTCCTTTCAAATCCCTCCTCAGGACTTCTTTCTGAATTACCAGGAACACAGGGAAAAATTGAGACACCGTCCCATCTCCCTGTTCCACTTTAGCTGTTAACATGGCTCCAATTTTATCCCAGGCAGAGACAGAATTCTGTCTTTACCAGACATTCTGCTGGGTAAACTGAGGGAAATGAAAAGATATCCAGTGAACAAACCGTTTCAAAACTGCTTTGGAAACCGTAACATTTCCACTATTTGGGTTTCTAAAATTGGGGTATAAACACTCCTCTGTGCCGCAGAAAACTTAGCACCCATATCTGCTTCCTGCAGCACGTAAATCTACCTTCTTTACAGTGAGCACAAACAAAACTGAAAGCACTGAGTCCACAGCCAATCCGGGAAAATCCGGGCAGCCTCTTCCCCGCCCCTTCTCCCCGGGGGAGAGACAAGCTGCTTGCGTAGAGACTGCGCGGCTTTTAAAATGGCAAACAACATGGATGCCGCATGGGCGGCTGGAGTGGGTCCGCGCCGCCTGCCGGGTCCTGCCCAGGCATGTCCGCTCTCGGCAAAAACGCAAGCTGCAGACACTCTGCCACCGCCCGGGCTGCCGCAGCGCTGGAACCTGCACGCAGCACCGGGTTTAACGCGGGAACACGCCGCTGGGACCCCGCTACCCCAAAACAGCGCGCAGGCACTGCCAGAGCGCCGGAGCCACCCCGCCTGTGCTGCCGCACTGGAAAAGCAAACCGTCTTCAGGACCGGAGATTTTCCTGCACCGGGAGCTACCCCCAACCTCTGAGGGCCCCCCTGGGTGTGCCCCTAAGATGTGCGGGGAATACTCATCCCGCTTGGGGACTTGGCTGGCTGGGACAAGTGTAAAGAAGTCCTTGTCCGGGATCGGCCTGCCTTGGGCCCACCCTCTAACCTTCTTGTTGACAAAAAGGCGACGAAGAAGTCAGAGGAAGGTGGAAGTCCAAAAGCTAACGTAATCCACTTGTGGAATTACCAGCTAATTCGTGGCCGTCATGGGAGATGAACAAGTGGGCGTCACCTGCAATAATCCGTGGTTCTCTGGGCTTTGTATGGGTCCAATCCGGCTAGCTGAAACCCAAGCCCACATGGACCTGCATGGACTGAAGATAAAAGATGAGGAGCACTCTGCCAGCACATGGGGATGAGTATCCTGTTTATTGGCTTGTGATGGGACACTGCTGGCCGCAGCAACCACCCAGGTGGCAAAAGAGGCCGGACCTTTACCTGCAGTGGGGTTTTATACCCCAGGGGAAAGGGGGCGGGCAAAGAGGACCGTGGCCAATGGGATGCCATTGGGGAGGGGTGAGGGGAGGAGTTTCCATGGGGCAGACCACCAGGTGTGTAGAAAGGAGTGCATGGGGAGAAACCATGTGATGAGGAAGGGGGAATGATCTACATGACATACCATACGCAGTACAAAATTCCTGTTACCCAGTGCAGAACAACTACTAAATAAACTATTTAGTGCAATACAACAAAGTCCCATCCTCCTTGTCTTCTCCCTTCAACTCTCTGTTTATGCTTTTTGGGCCTGAGCCCGTAACAGTTGTCCTAGTATTCTAAGGCTGGAAAAGGGTCATTTTGTCTAACTACCCTGTGAAGAGAACTTACGAACAATTAATACAAAGTTCAGAGTTACACACCAAGGCAGTATAGAATCTGAAAAATATGAAAGCTAAAACTTAGGGCATCACCCCCATGTCACTCTCCATGTCTGTGTCCTCCCATGTCCCCAGCTATTTCCATGTCCCGCCTTGTCCCCACCCATGTCATTGTCCTCCCATGCCCCCATCCATGCCTTAGTTCAATGTCTTTACTTTTACAACAGTTTCAGGAGTTTCAAAGGGATGAACAGAAAGGAAATGAAAATCAAGGCCAAAACAAAATTATTTACATGTCCCTGCCAGCAGAGCATCCATGTGCTTGGGTGGGTGAAAAGAACCTTTTTTGGAGGGGTTTCCATCCCACTGTCTCCAAAATCAGGGGTTTTTCCCCAGTCTGTCCTCATTTGGCTGTGAAAGACAGTTGTGGGCCATGGAGAAATAAAACAATGGATTTATGTTGGAGAAGAACTGCAAGGCTATCCAGTATTGCTCAATGCCACTGGATGATGAGAAAGGTGAGATTTATCTGAGGTCAGAGGTCAACAAATCTGCTCTCCATAATGGATTTCTGATGTTGGTCTGTGGATGTGTGCAGGTGCCCATGGGGAGCCAGGAGGATGCAGAGCCCCCCAGCCAGGTGTCTTCCCAACATGGATCACCGGCACCATGGATCACCAGGGCTCTGCCCACCAGTGCTCACTGGGGATCATCCAGGGTGGATCCTGGATCCTCATGTGAGGGATGGAGCTGGAGCAGCACAGGAAGCTATTCTTGCCCTCGGGGCACTTGCAGGGCTGCCCTTAGTGCTGGCTCCATTGGTGTTGGGTCAAGGTAGAGCTCTGTGAGAAGCTCTTCCCACACTCAGGACACTCGTAGGGCCTCTCCCTGGTGTGGATGTGCCGGTGTTTGATGAGGGTGCAATTACAGTTGAATCCCTTTCCGCGTTCAGGGCAGAGAAAGGGCCTCTCATCTGTGTGAATCCGCTGATGCCTGACGAGAGTGGAGCTGATCTGAAATCTCTTCCTGCATTTATCACAGGGCCTCATAGGGCCTCTCCCCTGTGTGGATTCTCTGGTGGACAATCAGCACGGAGTGCTCGAAGAAGCTCTTCCCACACTCCCCACACTCGTAGGGCCGTTCCCCAGTGTGGATTCTCATGTGGCGGATCAGGGAGGATCTCAGGGAGAAGCTCTTTCCATGTTCTGAGACCTTGTGGGGCTTCTCCCCATCCTGAAGCTGCTCATCGACCCCCAGCTCCGAGCTCCGGCCACCTCCCCAGCCCATGGTGGGTCTTTGCTCCTCAGATCCCTGTGATCTGCGTTTGCAGCCCCTCCTCGTGCGGCTTCTCTGGGACTTTTCCTCCCCATTCGATTCCTGCACTGTGGAGCTGCTCAAAACAGCCTCATCCACGAGGTTCTGCTGTGGGGATTTGTCCTCCCTGCTCTCCATCCTCAGCACCTGGTCTGGGGGAGGAAAGACAAGGAGAGGATGGGATTTGCCTCCGTGCCACAGGGAAGGGCAAGGAGATGCCCCCAGTGCGTCCCTAGCAGGACAGCTTTGGCAGCAGGGTTGTCCTGCAGCCGGGGGCTGTGCTGGGCTGGGAGATGGAGGAGGAGAGAGGGGGAAAGGGGCACTGATTTCCTCCTCACCTGCCTGGGGCTCCTGGGCCATCTTCGTCTTCCTCACAGCCTCCTCCTCCTGCATCAGGCCAAGGTTTTGGAATGGGAAATCCTGGTTTGGGGGAAAACAAGGGCTGAGCACGTTGGGTTTGATGGTCCCGCTGCCCAAGTGCAGCTGGAGAAGTCAGCGCCACTTTCAGCCTCAGAGGACCCGGAATCCACTCATGCACAGCCTCCCCCACCCCTCCAGGCTGCCAGAGGTCCACCAGCTCCAGGATTGCCCCTTTGTGCTCTCTCTGCTTCGGAGCTTCTGAGTTCCCCCTTGGCTCTCCCAGGATCCCCAAACCCAAGATCGCGCCTGCACCCACCAGTACCAGGCAATTGCCAAGTGGGACCCTCAAGATCCCTCCAGGGGCATTTGTGGCTCTGCTTTGGGGTCCTGGAAGATCCAAACATCTCCTGCCCCACAAAAAAACCCTCCCAGAGACCCCCCGATGGATTTGGGGCGAGCTCCCCCATCCCGCTCACCTGTGGGTTCCAGAGGGGGTCATGCTGATGGAGCCGGGGGAGCTGCAGCCTGCACGGGCGGGCAGGGGAACCACTTGGTGCTGCTGCTGCTCGTATTCCTCCCGTTCCTGCTCTTCCTCCTCCTCCTCTCTCCCTCTTCATCCCACTCCTCCGCTCCCAGCCCAGCCCGGGCAGTGCCGACACCCAAATGCAGCCGCGCTCTGCCCTAGGGGGGTTCCCAAAGCGGCCCCAGCCCACGGGGCACTGGGAGCGATACTGGGAACACTGGGAGCGATCCTGAGAGCAGCGGGAAGGAATCGGGAGTGCTTTCCCTGCCAGTCCCGCTCTTACTGGGAGCACTGGGATGGAACTGGGAGCAAACAGCGCCCAGAGGCAGCTGTAGCCAGTGCTGGGTGCGGCCAAACTGAAGGGCGTGGTTATGCAAATACAGGAGCGATTGCGCACTGGGATTGGTTGGCGGGAGCAGGGCGGTGTTTCCCTGGTCATGTGGAGGCCGGAAGGGCCGGAATGATGGCAGCGGCATCCGGAGAGAGGGGACAGGGAGCGGGAATGGGGACTGGAAGCGGGAATGGGAATATGGGACCAGGACAGGGAATATGGAAACCCCAACTGGAGAGAGAATATGAGATGGAGATTAGGAAGATGAGACCAGGATCACAAACAGAAATACAGGAATGGGACTGGGAACATAGAAATGGAAATAGGGGAACGGAAGTGCAACCAGCAGTGGGACCGGGAATATGAGAACGGAACAGGACAGGGAGTATGGGCCTGGGAATATGGGAACGGCAACCAGACAAATACTGGACCGGGACCGTGAATGAGACTGGGAATGGGATCCAGACTGGGATGGGAGCAGGACGGGACAAGGAGTGCAGTGACATGGGAACGGGTGGGGAGCAAGGGGAGTGACAGCAGGGAGAGGGGGACTGTGGACAGGGGACGTAGGGAGCCAGGACAGGGAGTCATGGGAACAGTTCCAGGGCAGGGGAGCCTTGATCAGCTGCCCCAGAAACTCTGCCATCGTTTCCCAGTGCGGCCAAAGTCACTCAGCCTTGGGTGCCCAAAGCCCAAGTCCCACCCAGGAACCCTCAACTCCCTGGAACGTAGCAGCCCCCACATCCCCTGGAAGATCTCCACATGTCCCCATCCTTGTCTTAGTTCAATGTTTTTATTTTTATCCTGGTTTGTGGTATTTTGAAAAGACAGAGAGAAATGAAAAGATAACCAAGGCCACATGGAGCCATTAAGAGGTGGAGCCCCCAGCCAGGTGTCTTGCCAACACAGATTACCAGCACCACAGATCACTGGGGCTCTGCCCACTGGGCAGCATGCAGCACAAATACTGCCATGGAGTATGGAACTGTAGCAGTGCAGACTTGGGGAACTGTAGCCGTGCACACTTGGGGCACACTTGGGGCACTCACAGGGCTTTCATAGTGGTGCCTCCGTTCGTGTTGGGTCAAGGCTGACCTCTGGCTGAAGGTCTTCCCACACTGGGGACATTTGTAGGGCCTCTCCCCCGTGTGGATGCGCTGGTGGGTGACCAAGGTGGAGTTGTGCTTGAAGCCCTTCCCGCAGTCAGGGCAGCGGAAAGGCCTCTCATCCGTGTGAATCCGCTGATGTACGAGGACATCTGAGCTGCTTTGAAACCTCTTCCCACACTCCCCACACTCATAGGGCCGCTCCCCGGTGTGGCTCCTCTGGTGGATCATCAGGTGATCGCTCCGGCTGTAGGTCTTGCCACAGTCGGGACACTCGTAAGGCCGTTCCCCAGTGTGGATCCTCTGGTGAAGCATCAGTTCAGAGCTCTGGCTGAATCTCTTCCCACACTGCCCACACTCATAGGGCCTCTCGCCGGTGTGGGTCCTCTTGTGGACAATCAGGTTCGACTTCTGGGTGAATCTCTTCCCACACTCGGGACACTCGTAGGGCCTCTCCCCGGTGTGGATGCGCCGGTGCTTGACGAGGTCCGGGTTATATTTGAAGCCCTTCATGCAGTCGGGGCAGCGGAAGGGCCTCTCATCTGTGTGAACCCGCTCGTGTGTGAGGAGATGGGAGCTTGTCTGAAACCTCTTCCCACATTTGGGACACTCATAGGGCCTCTCATTTGTGTGTGTGCGCTGATGCTTCAGAAGAGTGGAGCTTCTCTGAAAGCTCTTCCCACATTCCCCACACTCATACGGCTGTTCCCCCGTGTGGCTCCTCTGGTGGTTGATCAGGTCAAAGTTGTCTCTGCAGCTCTTCCCACACTCCCCACACTCATAGGGCCTTTCTCCAGTGTGGATCTTTTGGTGGCGGATCAGGGCTGATCTTCGGCTGAAGCACTTCCCACATTCCCCACACCTGTAGAGCTTCTCCCCATCACAAAGCTGCTCGGGGACCCCCAACTCTGAGCTCTGGCCGCCATCCTGTCCCAGGGTAGGTCTTTCCTCCTCTGACCTCCCTGGGCTACGTTTGCAGCCCCTCCTCGTGCGGGATCTCCGGGGCTTTTCCTCCCTGTTGGATTCCTGCACTGTGGAGCCGCTCAAAACAGCCTCATACCCAAGGTTCTGCTGTGGTGACTCAGCCTCCCTGCTCTCCATCCTCAGCTCCTGGTCTGGGGGAGGAAGGACAAGGAGAGGATGGGATTTGCCTCCGTGCCACAGGGAAGGGCAAGGAGATCCCCCCAGTGCGTCCCCAGCAGGACAGCTTTGGCAGCAGGGTTGTCCTGCAGCCGGGGGCTGTGCTGGGCTGGGAGATGGAGGAGGAGAGAGGGGGAAAGGGGCAGTGACTTCCTCCTCACCTGCCTGGGGCTCCCGGGCCATCTTCCTCTTCCTTATAGCCTCCTCCTCCTGCATCGGGCCAAGGTTTGGGAATGGGAAATCCTGGTTTGGGGGAAAACAAGGGCTGAGCGTGTTGGGTTTGATGGTCCCGCTGCCTCTCTTGGCTTGAAAAGACAGGTGTCTGCTAAGGAAGGCAGAGCCTCCCTTAAAATTGAAAATGTAACCCCCTCCCTCCAAATTACTATAATTTTGAAATTAAGGGGCTCTCAGGGAAAGATATGGAAATAGGAATAACAGATCTTTGCAAGAAAAAATAAAATAAAAATGCAGTAGTACAAAAAAAAAAAACCACTGACAGAGTCAGAATCCAACCTGACACCCTGTTAGTCAGGGTGTTTGTTGCACTCCAATTAAATGGTGGCTGCCGTCCTCCTGGTGTGACAGAGGTGGTTCTGTTGAAGCAGTGATCCTGCAGAACGGTGTAGTTTTCCTCCAAAGGTCCAGTGGTGGTGTAGATAGGTCTGGTCTTTCTCGCAAATCTAGTGGAGAAGAAAAGCTGCTCCTCTGGGAATCCAGTGGAGAAGAAAAGCTGCTCCTCTGGGAATCCAGTGGGAAAAGCCTGACTGTGGTGTTCCAAATCTCTGATTATATGCAGGTAGGGATGCTTGGCTCCTCCCCCTGGGTGGGGCATCTCACAATGGGATAATGTAATTTTATCAGTCATGCAGTGAGGCTCAATGGCCCATTAACAGAAGATATCTCCCTGAAAGGGAGGATTGTCAAAGGGGCTCAATGCCTCATTAACAGAAAATATCTCCCTGGAGGGATGATGGGTTGTGGAAGAGATAAAAATCTCGCCCCACCTGGTTTTAACAGTTTGCCCATTAATAGAGAATATCTGCCCTGGAGTTAGGAAGGATGGGTCATGGAAGCGATAAAGAACACTGCTCCACCTGGTTTCAACAGATGGTGATAAAATACATACTGCTGGTTACATCTTGCATTGCAACATAAGACAAGATGGACATGGACCAGGGGTTGATGCCAGGCACGGTGGACACCAGGACAGGGGTGACACAGGGACACTGGGGACATGGACCAGAGGGTGACAACAGGCAGCAGGGACACCGTATCGAGGTGACACCAGTGGGTGTTCCCAGAGACAGGGTCCACAGACTGCGCTGAGGTTTGGAAATGAGAAATCCTATTTCCAAGAGAAAAAGAAGGTATGAGAGCATTTTGTTGGGCATTCCTCCTGCCCTAACCCATCTCTAGAAGTCACCAGACATTTTGTGTCCATAAAAATCTCCAGACCACCAAGATTCTGCCCAAAAAAACCTCCAGACCACAAAAATTTAATTGCGAAACCCCTCAGAAATGCCATCACTAAGCCTTCCAAGACTTGAATGTCTCATGATTATTTCAAAAAAGAGCTCCGCATGAATTGCCCCTCTCGGGTCTCTCCACTTTGGACTTCTGGGGATTCTGCCTGTATTGAGGGTTCTCCTCTCCAGAGTCCCCACGCTCTCCAGGCTGTCACAGGAATCCCCAGGGTCCCCCCTCTCTGCTCTTCTGACCTTGGGCCTCTGGGACTACCCCTTCTCTGTGCTGCTGGGGGTTCCCCGCAGCCCCCGGGGATTCCCCGGCTCCCCCTCTCTGGGCTCCCCCTTAGCAATTCCGGGGCTCTTGGGGTCCCAGCGCTCCCGTTTCCCCTGACTCTGCTCCAGGCTGTGGGGAGCTCCAGGGCTTCCCCCTCCCAGGGTGTTCCCCTCTCTGGGCTGAATCCTGGCGGTCTCCTCTCTCTGGGCTGCACACTTCGGTGTCCCAGTGTTCTCCCCTCTCCTGCCCTCCCCCGTGAAAAAACAACCTCCCGGGACACCCCCAAAATCTCCCTAAAACCCATTTGCGGCTTCACTTTGGAGTCCTTTGAGCTCCAAAAATCCCCCCCTCCCCAAAAAATACCCTCCCATGGAGTGCCCAGGATATTTGGGTGAGCTCCCCCTCTGCAGTCACCTGAGATATGGGGGGGGGAAATGCCCCAGGGGTCGGGAGGGCTGCGGACACAGCGAGGGCAGGAGCGTGTGGTCCCTCCAGTGCCACTTCCCGCTCCTCCTCCTCTCTCCCAGCTCTTCCTCCCACTCCTCCTCCACGCCTCCTCCTCATCCTCCTTCTCCTGTTCCCTCCAGCCCTTGTCCCGCTGCTTCTCCCTCCCCGCTCCACCATCCCATTCCTCCTGCCCCGGTCCCGCAGCCCTCGCAGCCCGCGGCAGGAGCGGGGATGGAGCCGGGACAGGTCGGGATGGGCAGCGCGGGGCTCTCGGCTGCTCCCACCCACTGGGGCCGGGGGAAACCCGGCCCAGGGAGAAGGAGAGGCAAACTGGGAAAACTGTGGGCTGCAGATCCACTCTGGGGCTTGCTGGGGACCCTGGCTGGGGGCTGCCAGCCCCTGGGGCTCCTATCAGGTGATCCGGGAGGGGGGAACACAGAGAGGGCTGGGGGATGCCCGGAGTGGCATCTCTGGGATGGACTGGGCTGTACTGGGATCATACTGGGAGGGAGTAGGAGGCTTCAGAGGCAATTGAGGACGTGTTGGGGGCAAATGGGATATACTGGGAATGACTGGGATGATTCTGAGAATGACTGGGAGCAGCTGTGAGCAACTGGGATCATACTGGGAGAAACTGGGAGCAACTGGGAGTGACTGGCTGCATGCTGGGGGTGATTGGAAGCAACTGGGCTTATACTGGGATTAACTGACATCATACTGGAGGTGACGGGGATCATACTGGCAGTGAGTGTGACTACACTGAGGCTGATTGGGAGAGGTTGGGAGGAAATGGGATCATACTGGAAGGAACTGGGAGTGACTGGGAATAGGCTGGAAGGAACTGGGGTACACTGAGAGAGACTGGGAGTGACTGGAATGAAAGTGAGGGTGAAACAGAGCAACTGGAACCATGTGGGGCCCAACTGGTTCCTACTGGCAGTGACTGGGAGAACACTGGGGTCATACTTGGATCATACTGGGAGTGACTGGACTAATACTGGGAGTACCTGAGAGTGACTGGGAATACACCATGCACATCATCCCCCATACTGGGGGTGACTGGGAGCACCCTGGGAGCAGATGGCATTATACTGGGACTGACTGGGTTACCCTAGCTGGGGGCAGATGGGACCATAGTGGGAGAGATTGGAAGCAACTGGGATTATTCTGGGACCACACTGGGAGTGCTGGTGCATGACGAGGATCATACTGGAGCTTACTGGGATCATATTGGGGTTGAAATGGAGTGACTGAGATCACACTTTGGGCTCTTGGGAGCAACAGAGAGAAACTGGGATCATGCTGCAAGCAAATTGGAGTAACTGGAAAGGACTGGATGCATGCTGGAGGTAACTGGGATGTTGTGGGCATGACTGGGATCATACTGGGATAGCTAACAGCTTCCTGGGGCCACTGGGAGTGTTTGGGAATGACTATGGCTATGCTGAGGGCAACTGGCATATACTGGGAGTGTCTGTAAGCATACTGGGGTGACTGGAAGCACATTGGGCACAGCTGGGCCCATGCTGGGTGAGACTGGGATCCCACTGAGGGTGACTGGAATCCTACTGGGATTGACTGGGAGTGGCTGGGAGCAAGTGGAATCATGCTGAAAGCAACTGGAAGGAAGTGGGAGTGACTGGGAGCATGCTGGGGGTGACTGGGATCTACTGGGAGAGACAGGGGATCGTACTGGAGGCTACTGGGGTCAGCTGGCATTGACAGGGAGCACCTGGGATCACACTGGGGGCCACTGGCATCATAATGGGAGTGACTGGGATTAGACTGCAAGTGACTGGGATCCTACTGGGAGTGGCTACAACCATACTGGGACTATAGTGGGTGTCAATGGACCCTGACTGGGGGTTACTGGGAGCTACCAGCATAGGCTGGGAGCCAGCTGTGCACACACTGGGAGGAAGTGGGAATGATAGGATGCATGCTGGTGACAGCTGGGATATACTGGGAGTGACTGGGGTCAACTGAGCCACGCTGAGGTAACTGGGAGTGCCTGGGAATGACTACGAGTTCATGGCAACTGGGATATGCTGGGAGTGTCTGTAGGCATACTGGGGTGACTGGGAACACACTGGGGGAGACTGGGATTCACTGGGATTTGCAGAGCCTCCACTGGGGACAACTGGAAGTGATCCCCCCGTTCCCCCCAGCCCTCCCTCGGGCACTGTCCCATCTCCCACCCTGCGCCGCTGGGATCTGCCCGGAGCAGCTCGATGGCTCCAGGGCTGGGGCTGGGGGCGCTCCTGGGGGTCAGGGGGGAGTGGGACCCCAGCACCGGGACCCTGAACCGCCATTCCCGGCACAGGGACCCCTCTGCTCCCCTTTTCCTGCACAGGGACCCCCCTGGATCCCCCATTTATGGACATCAGGACTCCCCGGTTACCTTTTCCCAACCATCCCATGGCTCCCAGACTCCAGACTTCCCTGGGACACTCTGGAATACCTTGGACCCCCATTCCTGCCTTTCTCAGCCCCCAGCCCCAACTTTCTGCAAAACCAGAGGCCCCCTGAACTCCCCATTCACAAACATCCCGGGTGTCCCCACCCCGTTACCCCCCTTTTCTGGGAAAGCCTGGACTCCCTTTTCCAGGGCTCAAGGACCCCCTGGAACTCCTTTCTATCTCTCCATGTCCCTGCCCTCCCATTTCCTTGACCCTGAGACCCCTCTGCCCCCCCATTCCTGAGAATGGAGTCACCCTTTTACTCCTTTGCCCGGCACTGAGATCCCCCCTGCACCCCCTTATCCAGCACCAACACAACCTTTTCCTGCCCCCCCGCCTCTTCAGCCCCCAGCCCCACCCTTTCCCTGGCCCTGGGACCTCTCGGCTGCCATTCCTGCCTTTCCCAGCCCCAGCCCCTCCTTTCCTCACACAGAGGAGCCCTGGCACCCCCTTTCCTGGGCACAGGACAGCCCATCCCACCTCTCCCAATCCTTGCCCCACCTTTCCTTGACTCTGAGCCCCTGAACCTCCTTCCCAGCTCTCCCACCTTTCCTTGACCAGTTGAGTTCCCTGCATCCCAAATCTCTCACCCACCCCAGCTCCCCCAAATCTCCGTGTCCCCCCAGTTCTGCCCTCCCTGCAGTGCCTGGAAGTGGCGCTGTCGGAGCCTGGCCCGGGGGTCCCCCAGTCCTTGATTGTGGGGGACGTGGACGGGACCCCCTGGGAGCGCTGGGGCAGCGAGCGGGGCTGGATGGAGCCGCAGAGAGCGGGGATGGGGGCAAGAGCTGAGCTGGGATATTGGGATAGCCAGAGCCGGGACAGTGGGATAGCCTGGGCTGGGATATTGGGATAGCCAGAGCTGGGACACTGGGATAGCCAGAGCTGGGACACTGGGATAGCCACACCTGGGATATTTGGATAGGCAGAGCCAGGATATTGGGATAGCCAGGGCTGGGATATTGGGATAGCCAGGGCTGGGATACTGGGATGGCCAGGGCTGGGACACTGGGATAGCCAGAGCTGGGATATTGGAATATCCAGAGCTGGGATATTGGGATAGCCAGAGCTGGGATATTGGAATATCCAGGGCTGGGATATT
This sequence comes from Agelaius phoeniceus, assembly GCF_051311805.1. Taxonomy (NCBI): domain Eukaryota; kingdom Metazoa; phylum Chordata; class Aves; order Passeriformes; family Icteridae; genus Agelaius; species Agelaius phoeniceus. The sequence continues at coordinate 1,934,944 of NC_135296.1, forward strand.
GGGATAGCCAGAGCTGGGATATTGGAATATCCAGAGCTGGGATATTGGGATAGCCAGAGCTGTCTCAAGGACAGGAACCAGCACGTGGCCAACAGTGCCCTGGAGACGGGGCCGGTACAACCAGAACAGGAGGAGTTGGGGGAGCCGGGGGCTGGGCTGGGATCTGTGGGGCTGGGGGAATCTCTGGGAATGGGATGGGACCTGTGGGACTGGTATGGTAATCCAGGGAGCTCCAAGGGGCTCTGTGGGGCTGGGAGACAACTCCATGGGTCCGTTCTCTCCTCGTTCCCAGGTCTCCACACAGTGCAGGTGGTTTCCAGCTGTGACCTCCTCTCCAATGGAGCATCCATGGATCCCACTGGTATGGCCATAAGGGCTGGGATTTCATCTCCTTCCAGCTGGGACCTGGGAGCTTTGCAATGTCTGACAGTGCCACCTGCATCACCCAGAGGTGCTGGGAATCCAAAGGGATCATGGTGCAGTGAATGAAGCATTACCTGGGATACACCTGTGGGGAAGAGCTCCCAAATGGAGCTCTGTGGTTGGAGGCTCTGGAGCACAAAGGTGGGTGTGGGAGGGGAATTCCTAAGGGAGTGTGGGATTCAGGAATGGGAGACTTGGAATGCAGGAATTCCCATGGAATTTCCATGGCCGAATCTCACTCTCCTCCCACTCAGGTGAGAATTGCATGGATGGATCCCTCCTAACTCAGTGCCACTCTGTGGAGAATTCCATGGGGAAATGATTTGAATTGATGACCAATCCAATGAGAGCAGTGAAATGAGACCTAATCCCTGCTGGGATTCCATGGGACATCAATCCCAATCCTTTGCCCAGGCCAGCTCTGCTGTGCCCGTGGCAGCACCAGGGGAGTGCCCTGTCCCTGCCCTGAGCCCAGCACGAGCCTTTCCTTGGCTGTTCTGTGCCCTGCCTGGGGCAGGAGGGCATGGCTGGAGTGGCTTTGGTGGCCCTGGGCACCTGGCTGGGCTGCAGCCACTGCAGGGGCTCCTGGGGAATTTTTCAGAGCAAGGCTTAAAGCAAACAACAGTTCCTGGAGGGGATTCTGCCCCTTGGCCTGTGCTGGGAGCCCAAGGGCAACAGCCTAAAGTGCTGGAGCTCAGTGTCCCTCGGCCAGGCCGTGTTCCCTGGCTGTCCCCTGTCCCTCAGCTCTGTAGGACCTGGGGCAACCCTTGGGAGAAAATCCTGAGCCCCAGCTGGGCCAGTTGTCCCCAGGTCACTCTCAGTCACCCCAGTATGATCCCAGCATGGTCCCAGGGCTTTCCATTCACCCCTGGTATAGTTCCAGCCACTCCCAGCATGGTCCCAGTCACTCCCAGATACTCACAGTATTACTCCAGTAACTTCCTTTATGGTTCCTCTGTGATCCCTGTCACTCCCCATCACTCCCAGTATATCCCAGTTCCCCCAGTGTGTCTCCACTCACTCCCAGTAGCTTCCAGCATATTTCCAGTTGCTCACAGTCACCCCAGTCACCTCCAGCATGATTCCTGTCACTCCCTGTATGTCCCAGTTGCCCCAATATGGTCCCAGTTGCCCTCAGCCCCAGTATGACCTCATTTGCCCCTAGCATAGACCCAGTCATTCCAAGGATGATCCCAGTGGGATCCCAATCTCCCTGAGCATGGTCCCAGTCAATCCCAGTTGCTCCCAGTGTAGATCCGGTCACTGCCAGTCGCTCTCAGTGCGTTCCCAGTCACCCTAAGTCTGGTTACAGACACTCCCAGTATATCCCAGTTGCCCTCAGCATACTCATAGTCACAGCCACATGTCCCAGTAAGGTTCCAGTTTCCACCAGTATGATCCCAGTAAGTACCAGTCAATGCCAGTTGGTCCCACTATGATCCCTGTTGCCCAAGCTCTGGTCCTGCTGGTTCCCAGTGTGCCCTGATCCTGCTCCCAGTGGGTCCCAGTCCTGGTGTATCCTGATGTATCCCAGTGTATCCCGGTGTAGCGCAGTGTATCCCGAAGTATCCCGTTGTATCCCAGTGTATCCCAGTGTATCCCGGTGTACCCCAGTGTATCCCAGCCTGTCCCAGTCCATGCCAGTCCCTTCCCAGCAGCCACCGCCGTTTCCCGGATCCTGCCCCTCCCGGCCCCGGAGCTGCCGCTGGACGCCCCCCAAGTGTCGCTGCTGAGTAAGGAAGCGGCACAGACTCACAAGAAGGCTGCTTTGCACAGCAGTAGTTTTAATATGAAAATTCTCTCTTTTGATAGACTGTGCCCATACATTCAGACCAGATTGGTCAATCAATCAATACATTTCACCTGACTGGCTAATTAACAAAAACACCTTTCTTAGAAACAATCCTTGAGAAAAACAGGAAAACAGAGAGTAGGAAAACACCACCTGCAGGCTGTTTATAATAACAAGCTATCATCGTGTCTCTACAACTCCCTAAAAGTCTCACAAGTCAGCTGTGAGAAAACTTACCTGGTTTTCTGGCTCTCTGACCAGCCTGTCACACCCACACCCAAGGTGCTGCCGGGGCTCGGGGGCTTCGTGTTGGGCTTTGTCTGCCTTGGCTGGGGCTCGGCCTCCACTACGGGAGAAGGTGAGGGGGGGTCTCCTGGGGGTCCTGTCCCCCTGGGAGTGCTTGTGACTCCCCCATGTGCCCCCATGCTGGGGACACCCCCTTTGCTCTCGCCAGAGTCCTGACCCAGCTCCTGCTCCCCCCTGGGGGGGGCTTTGGGGAGCCCCCCTGGGACCTCCTTGAATCCCCATTCCTGGGCACTGGGACGCCCCCACATCTCCCTGCCCAGCTGCGGGATCCCCTGCACCCCCTTATCCTGCACCGACACCCCCTGCACCCCTTTTCCCAGCTCTCCTCCTCTGGCAGCCCCTGGATCTCCCGTTTCCGTGAGCCCGGGGACTCCCGGAGCCCCATTCCCGGCCAGCCCGGGGCACCTCAGCCCCAGGCCTCCCTTTGCTGGGAAACCCGGCCTGGGCACGGGGCTCTGCAGCTGCTCTGGGGTTTATGATCACCTGGAGGAAAGGGAGAGAACAGAGGAGAGAGAGAAGGAGACTGTGGATCAGGGATCGGGGTCCCAGCGCCCAGTCCTGCTCCGCCAGCGGGCTCCAGGCAGAGTTTGAGCGCAGATCCAGCGAGTTCAGCACGGCCGAGGAGGGTCCCGGGAGATGCCAGGGGGGATCCCGGGGAATTCTCTGGAATTCCCCCGTCCCCTCCCCCTGCGCTCCCTCGGGCACCTTCGGTTCCGCGTTCCCCGCTCTGCGCCGCCGCGATCTGCCCGGAGACCGATGACGTCACAGAATCCTCGGTATACCATTGGCGGGCAGGAAAGAGCAGCGTTACTGGCGGCTCTGGGGGCGGGGCCGTAGCGGAGCAGCGGATTGGCTCCAGCGCTGGGGGCGCTCCTGGGGGAGCTTGGGGGGGAGCGGTGAGGGGGACCCTCGACAGCCGGAATCCCCCGAACCGCAATTTCCGGGCACTGGGAACCCCCTGAACTTCCATTTCCGGGCACTAGAACAGCATCCACCCCCATTCCTGCATACTGTGACCTCCCTGAATCCCCTTCCCCAGCACCAGGACCCCTATGTTCCTTATATGACCCCAGGACCACCGTAAACCCCCCTGAACCACCATTCCTGGGTACTATGGCTCACTGCACCCCCCTTCCCAGCACCAGGACCCCCTGTTACTTCTTATCAGGCACGAGTACATCCCTGAACCCCCGTTTCTGGGCATCAGCACCTCTCTGAACCTCCATTTGCAGGCACTACAACCCCTCTGAATGTCCATTTCCAGGGAGGAAATTTCCCTGAACCCACATTTCCCATACAGGAAACCCTGATTCACTATTTCTGTGCCACAGGACACCCCTGGAACTCAATTTCCAGGCCCGGGATCCCCCCGTCCCCTCTGTTCCCTGACAACGAGACCACTTATCTTGGTTTGAAAAGACAGGTGTCTGCTGAGGAAGGCAGGAGCCTTCCCTGAAATAGAAAATGTAAACCCTCTCCCTCCAAATTGTTATAATTTTGAAATAAAGGGGCTCTCAAGCAAAGATATGGGAGGGGGAATAACTCTTTATTAGGGAAGAAAATTTTTAAAAATAAAATAAACAACGCAGTAATACAAAACAACACTGGCAGAATACGACCTGACACCCTGTTGGTCAGGGTGTTGATAGCAGCCCAATTGAAATGGTGGCTGCAGTCCTCCTGGAGTGGCAGGTGTGGTTCTGTTGAAGCAGTGATCCTGTAGAAGCGCGTAGTCTTTCTCTGAAGATCCAGTGGTGCTGTAGATGGGCCTGGTCTTCCTCTGGGAATCCAGCAGGAAAGGGATGCTCCTCTGGGAATCCAGAGGGAAAGGCTGATTGTGGTCTTCCAGATCTCAGATTATATCCAGTTAGGAATGCTTGGCTCCTCCCTCAGGGCGGAGCTTCTCACAGTGGGATGATGTAGGTTCATCGGTCAGGCATTGAGGCTCAATGGCTTGTTAACAGAAGATATTTTCCAGGGGGAACATTGGTTGTGGAAGAGGTACAAAACCCTGCCCAATTAACAGAAGATAACTGCCCCACCTCTAACAGATAGGAATAGAATACACACCCCCATTTCCAACCTAAGACACCGCTTGATCCCCCATTCCTGGCACTGGGACCTTCTTTTACCACCATATCCAGGTCTGAACCCTCTCTCCCCCTGCACATCCATGCCTGGCACTAAGACTGCCCTGACCCCCCTCATCTTGCACCAATAGCCCCTTGCACCCCCTGCTCCCCCATCCCCCGCAGATAAGGGAAGAGAGAGGTCACTCAGGGATCACCATCACAGGCACAACAGCCCCAAGGTGGGAAAATGAATTGGATTTGGGACTGAGTGAATCAGAACAGCAGAACGAGGAGTGGAATAAACCCTGAAAAAGAACCTTCTCCCGACCTCTTTGTCCTTCATGGACTTCACTTTATTCCCGACTCCCTCCCTCTGCTGCCCAGCAGGGCAGGGAGAGGGGATGGGAGTCATGGTCAGTTCCTGCCACTGTTTCTGCCTCAGGGACAAGAATTCCTTCCCTGGTCCAGTGGGGGGTCCTTCCCATGAGGTCTGTTAAAAACACCAATCACTCATAAAAAAATTTTAAAAGTTTAATAGTAATAAAATGGTTATAAAAATAGTAATATAATTAGAGTAATAAAAATTTGGACAATTTGGATTAGGATAATACAAGACAATAAAAACAAAGGGTTACGGACATTTCAGGTGCATCTTTCTGGGCAAAATAAGCCTGAAAAAGGACCCACGTTAACAGAGGAATAACCCTTAAAAGCAACAGCCTGTTGCATATTCATACATCTCATACATGATGCATAAATTCCATTCAAACACAGGATTCTGTCTGGTCAGTGTCACTTCTTCTTTCTCTGGATCCTGACAGAGTCTTCAGGGCTGAGCAAGGCAGGGAGAAGTTAATTTCTTCTGATAAGGGAGCAATTAATTCTTTTTCTCTGAAAGATTTAGGTGTCCTGTGGCTGCTATCTCAGTGCAAGTACCTCATTCCTCTCTTTAAAAAAGTGTCTTACATAGACACTTACATATTACACAGCATAGTTTCTATTATGTCATAAACTAAAACTATATTTAACACACTACTTAAGAAAATTAATATAGCAAAACTTTTGAACATAACACATATAATATTCATTTTAATATTTGCAAAAAGCCAGTCATAAAATGCGCATTTTTCATGGTAGTCTAAAATAGTCCATTTTACTGTTCAACTTTCTTGGCAGCTGGTGCCTGATAAGGGATATGATCTATCCATTCCATACCATGTTCTCTGGCCTGGGTGTTTGTAAGGCTGTTCTTGAAATGGGTCCCATTGTCCAACTCAATTCTCTCAGGAGTGCCATGTTTCCACAGGACTTGCTTTTCCAGGCCCAGGATGGTGTTCCAGGCAGCAGCATGAGACACAGGGTAGGTATCCAACCATCCAGTGGTGGCTTCCACCATGGTCAGCACGTAGCGCTTGCCTTGGCATGTCTGGGGCAGTGTGATGCAGTCAATCTGCCAGGCCTCCCCACATTTATATTTGAACCACCGCCTGCCATACCTTAGGGGCTTCACTGGCTTGGCCTGCTTGATGGCAGCACACGTCTCACAGTCATGGATAACCTGAGAAACACTGTCCATGGTTAGATCCACCCCTCGTCTCTTAGAGGTGGCGTCTCTGCGCTGATGGCCTGAGGCATCATGGGCCCATCAAGCTAGGGATATCTCTCCCTTGTGTTCCCAATCTAGATCTATCTTGGACACCCCCATCTTTGCAGCCTGGTCTACCTGCTCATTGTTTCAGGCTCATTAGCCTGACTCTTGGGGACATGGGTGTCTACGTGATGGACTTTCACAGGTAGCTTCTCTAGCCAAGGGGCAATGTCTTTCCATTCATCAGCCCCCCAGATTGGTTTTCCTCTACGCTGCCAGTTGGCCTTTTTCCACCTTTCCAGCCAACCTCACAGAGCATTGGCTACTATCCATGAATCAGTATAAAGGTAGAGCTTTGGCCACTTCTCTCTTTTAGCAACATCTAGGGCCAGTTGAATGGCCTCGAGTTCAGCAAGTTGACTTGATCCACCTTCTCCTTTGGTAGCTTGTGCAACCTGTCATGTGGGGCTCCATATGGCTGCTTTCCAAATCCAGTTCATCCCTATGATATGACAGGAACCATCAGTGAAAAGAGCGTAGCGTGTTTCCTCTGCTGGTGGTTGGTTGAATGGTGGAGCTTCTTCAGCCTGTGTCACTTGCACTTGTTCCTCTTCATCAGTGAGACCAAAGTTTTCACCTTCCAGCCAGTTTGCAATTATCTCCAAAATCCCAGGCTGATTCAGGTTTCCAATACAGGCACGCTGTGTGATGAGAGCAATCCATTTGCTCCATGTGGCATCAGTGGCGTGGTGGGAACCTTTCCTTTAAACATCCACCCCAGCACTGGTAGTCGGGGTGTCAGGAGGAGTTGTGCTTCTGTACCAATCACCTCTGAGGCAGCCTGGACTCCTTCATAGGCAGCCAAGATTTCCTTCTCTGTGGGAGTGTAGATGGCTTTGGACCCTCTGTAGCTTCAGCTCCAGAATCCCAGTGGTCAGCCTTGAGTCTCCCCAGGCACCTTCTGCCAAAGGACAAACCATGGTTCCCAGCTGCAGAGTAAAGAACATTCCTCACGTCTGGTCCAGTCCTAAATGGGCCAAGGGCTACCACATGAGCGATCTCCTGCTTGATCTGGGCAAAGGCTTGTTGCTGCTCAGGGCCCCAATGGAAATCATTCTTTTTGTGGGTGACCAGGTAAAGAGGGTTCACAATTTGACTGTACTCAGGAATGTGCATTCTCCAAAAGCCTATGGTGCCTAGGAAAGCTTGTGTTTCCTTCTTGCTGGTTGGTGGAGACATTGCTGTGATCTTGTTGATGACCTCAGTGGGAATCTGACACCGTCCATCTTGCCACTTCACTCCCAGGAACTGGATCTCACAGGTTCCTTGACTGTGCTCATTTTGATGGCAAAGCTGGCTTCTAGCAGAATCTGGATGATCCTCTCTCCTTTCTCAAACACTTCCATTGCCGTGTTCCCACACACAATGATGCCATCGATGTACTGCAGGTGTTCTGGAGCCTCACCCTTTTCCAGTGCAGCCTGGATCAGTCCATGGCAGATGATGGGGCTGTGCTTCCACCCCTGGGGCAGTCGGTTCCAGGTGTACTGCACTCCCCTCCATGTGAAGGCAAACTGAGACCTGCATTCTGCTGCCAGAGGAATGGAGAAAAATGCATTGGCAATGTCTATAGTGGCACACCACTCTGCTGCCTTGGACTCCAGCTCGTCCTGGAGTTCCAGCATGTCCGGCACAGCAGCGCTCAGCGGTGGAGTCACTTCATTCAAGCCACGAAAGTCCACAATCAATACACACACACATTTTCAACCTAAGAAAGGGGTAAAAGCAGCAAGAGGGGAATTCTGGACAGGGGACACCAGGAAGCGGGATGGAGGGACATGGGGATAGTTCCAGGGCAGGGGGTCCTTGATCATCTGCCCCAGAACCTCTGCCAGGGTCTCCCAACACAGCCAGAGCCACCTAGCCACATGCCTTTCACAAACCAATGCTCCCTCCAGGGAGACATCTCCTGTTAATAGGCTATTGAATATCACTTCATGAATGATAAAAATTACAGCATGCCATTGTGAGATGCTCTGCCCAGAGGGAGGAGCCAAGCATTCCTGACAGGATATAATCTGAGATTTTGGGACACCAGAACAGCCACTGGATTCCCAGAGGAGCAGCTGCCTTTTCCACTGGATCTTCAGAGGAAGACTACACCCTTCTACAGGATCCCTGCTCCAACAGAACCACATCTGCCACTCCAGGAGGACTGCAGCCACAATTCCAATTGGATTGCTACCAACACCCTGACCAACAGGGTGTCAGGTTGTGCTCTGACTCTATCAGCATTGTTTTGTATTACTGCATTGTTTATTTTATTTTTTAAAATTTTCTTCCCTATTAAAGAACTGTTATTCCTGCTTCCATATCTTTGCCTGAGAGCCTCCCCCCTTAATTTCAAATTTATAACAATTCAGAGGGAGGGGATTTACAATTTCCAGTTTAGGGGAGGCTCCTGCCTTCCTTAGCAGACACATGTCTTTTCAAGCCGAGACAGGGGGACAGTTGGGGACACAGCTGGGGACATGCCTGGGTGTGGGGGGTGAAAAGGGGTTAAGGGCTGGAGAGGGTGTTGGAGGGTGGGATGCACCCAAAAATTTGCCCCAATTAATGGGGAGGGTGCCCAAAATTGGGGGAAAGGTTGAAAAAGGGGGAAAGTATAGTAGAGGTGGCCTTTGAGTCTTAGCAAAATAGAAGTATTGTATTTGAATATCTGTATAGAGGCTTTGCCCCGGGAGGTCCCGGTTGTCCTTGATGGGCTGCAGCTGCCATGTCCTTAATTGGGCTGCAGCTGTGAGTAATGAAGATAACTGGGATAAAAGGGGACGAGTTAGCCAGTCAGGGAGAGTCTTGATGGAGCCCTGAACTGAGAAAGAACAACATGCAGAAGGAGGAGTCTGTGCTGTGAAGATCTGCAGCCATAAGAATGCACTGAGGAGGTATGGGACTTTAGAAATCTGATAACAACAGTATGGGACTCTAGAAATAGAACAACAACAATACAACAGTATGGGACTCTAGAAATAGAACAACAATAGGAAAGGATCCAAAATAGGGAGGAACAGACCCTAAATAGGGGGGCAGTGACCCAAAATGGGGAAAGGACCCAAAATAGGGAGATGACACAAAATGGGGAGAGGGAACCCAAAAGAGGGGGAAAGGATACAAAAGAGGGGAAAAGGTCCCAAAGTGGGGGGGGGGGGGGGGGGAGTACCCAAAATCAGTGGACAAAGGGTGTCATCAGATGTTGTTGGGTGTCACAGGGTGTTGTGGGATGTCCCTACCTGTGCTGGGTGGATGCAGATGTTCAGAAGCAGGAGCAGCCATGGGAGCATCCTGAGGGACATGAAGACACCTTGAGGACCCCAGGACCTTGGGGACTTTGGGCCTGCCAGGGGAAGGGGACAGGGACACACAGAAGGGTACAGGAAGACATAGGAGAGATGAGGACAGGGACACTGAGAGAGGTGACAGGGACACACAGAGGGCAGACAGGGAGCCACGGTGGGGAATGGGGACAGAGGGGATGGGACACAATGCCACCAGGACACACATCAGGGGGCAATGTCACCACACCTGTGGTGACCACCAGGACACTTCTGGGGACACCCAGTGTGGGGCCACGTGACTCCACATGTTGCTGTTGTATTAGGGACAGCTGACTGAAGCCACACATAGACTCTAGGTCTTCAGGAGGCAATGCAAACTTTATTAGAAAACCGCATTCCCTTTATAGACAGTTACGATAGAATTTGACCTAAGTGGTCATTAATCAACACCCCTCACACCATTGGCTAATTACAAACCACCCTTCTTGTAAACATCTTACAAGTTACAACACCAGCTGCAAAGATTAGAAATTGTTTTTAGTTTTTTCTCTGAGCATTCTCAAAACTCCCCAGGACAATGCCTGGGAAAGTTTATCTGACTTTCTCTCTGACCAGGCTGTCAATATCCACATCTGTGGGAGACACTGACCCTTGCCCTGTCCCCAGGGGCAGTTGGAATCCCCTGAGCCCAGTGGCCCTGGGACACCCTGGTGTCTGTCACTCACTTCCAGGCCACTTGTCACCAGCTGAACAAGTTCCCATCCTGCCATGGTGGTGGGTGACATTCAGCTGGAACACTGCAGTGGTGACAGTGGAGACGTGGTGGCAGGAACTGCATTGGGCAGCGCTTGGCCATGGCCAAGATGAAGGTTCTGGTAGCACTGTGGGGGCACAGGTGGTGGCACTGATGCTGTCCTAGTTCATGTCCCCATCCATGTTTCCCATGTTCTCACATGTCCCCATCTATGCCTTAGTTCAAGGTGTTTATTTTTACCTTAGTTTCAGGCTTTTCAAAGGCCAAAACATTTCAAGGCCAAAAAGGATTTACGTGTCCCTGCTAGCAGAACATCCACATACTTGGGTGAGTGGGAAGAACCTTTTTTGGAGGGGTTTCCACCCAACTCTCTCCAAAATCAGGGCTTTTGCCCCAATCCGTCCCTTCTGGGCTGTGGAAGATGCCTGCAGGCCACAGAGAATTAAAATGATAGATTTATGTTGGAGAATATCTCCAAGGCCATTCAATCTTGCTTGATGCCACCAGAAGATGCAAAAAGGGAGATTTTTCTGGGGTCAGAAGTTGACAAATCTGCTCTCCACAATGGATTTCTGCAGGCAGTGAGGGAAGACAAGCAGTCAATCAATATGATTGGTAAAGCAAGCTTCATTTATTTCGAGTACAACGGTACTTTTATATTGTTTCCAGTAATTATGCATACTTGTCGTTCATTGGTTTAAAGCAAAAGGTTACATTTACATACTCCCCCTACTTTGTGGTTTCTAACACAGGGTTCTTCCCCATTCTCATCGCTTTTACTTCCCTATTTTTAGACTGCAAAACAATATTTCTTCCTCGTTCTCGTCACTGTCCTTGCCCTTTCGTACTTGTTAGCATGATGCAGCATATTTTGCAATCTCCCTATCATGGCATGTGGCCTGCTTATGCTAAGCTAACATGGGGTTTGCTTGTACAACATTTCCAGGGATCTATGGCCCTGTTCATCCACTCATTCTTCCACAGATTTCTGATGTTGGTCTGTGGATGTGTGCAGGTGCTCATGGGGAGCCAGGAGGATGTGGAGCCCCCAGCCAGGTGTCTTCCCAACACGGATCACCGGCACCATGGATCCCCAGGGGTCACTGGGGATCATCCAACATGGATCCTCATGTGAGGGATGGAGCTGGAGCAGCGCAGGAAGCTCTTCCTGCCCTCAGGGCACTCAAAGGGCTTCCTTTAGTGGTGGCTCCGTTGGTGTCTGGTCAAGGCAGACTTCTCTGAGAAGCTCTTCCCACACTCAGGACACTCGTAGTGCCTCTCGCTGGTGTGGATGCGCCGGTGGGTGACGAGATTGCAGTTGCGGGTGAAGCCCTTCCCGCAGTCAGGGCAGCGGAAGGGCCTCTCATCTGTGTGGAGCTGCTGGTGCAGAATGAGACTGGAGCTGATTGGAAATCTCTTCTTGCATTTATCACACTCATAGGGCCTCTCCCCGGTGTGGATCCTCTGGTGGCCAATCAGGTGGGACTTTGATATGAAGCTCTTCCCACACTCCCCACACTTGAAGGGCCGTTCCCCCGTGTGGCTTCGCTGGTGGACAATCAGTTCAGACCTCGACCTCAAGCTCTTCCCACACTGCCCACACTTGAAGGGCCATTGTCCTATGTGGATTCCCATGTGTCGGGTCAGGTGGCAGCTCTTCTGGAAGCTCTGCCCACACTCCTCACACTCATAGGGACGTTCCCCAGTGTGTTTTCTCTGGTGGATGGTGAGTTCAGAGCTTGTCCTGAAGCTCTTCCCACACTCTGCACACTCGTAGGGTCGTTCCCCCGTGTGAGTCCTCAGGTGGGCAGTCAGGGTGGAGCTCTGGGTGAAGCTCTTTCCACACTCAGGACACTCATAGGGCCTCTCCCCGCTGTGGATGCGCAGGTGGGTGACGAGGACAAACTTGTCCTTGAAGGTCTTTGCACAATGGGGGCAGCAGAAGGGCCTCTCATCTGTGTGACTCCGCTGATGCCTGACGAGACAGGAACGCATCTGAAACCTCTTCCTGCATTTATCACACTCATAGAGACATTCCCTGGTGTGGTTTCTCTGGTGGATGGTCAGTTCAGAGTTTGTCCTGAAGCTCTTCCCACACTCCCCACATATGTAGGTTTGTTCCCCTGTGTGGATTCTCCAATGGCGGATCAGCTCGGATCTGATCTTGAAGCTCTTCCCACATTCTGAGCACTTGTGGCGCTTCTCCTCATCCTGAAGCTGCTCATGGATGTCCAGCTCCAAACTCTGGCCACCTTCCCAGCCTCGGATGGGTCTTTCCTCCTCAGATCCCTGTGATCTGCGTTTGCGGCCCCTCCTTGTGAGGGATCTCTGGGGTTTTTCCTCCCCATTGGATTCCTGCACTGTGGAGCCGCACAAAACGGCCTCTTCCATGAGGTTCTGCTGTGGGGATTTGTCCTCCCTGGTCTCCATGCTCAGCTCCTGGTCTGGGGGAGGAAGGACAAGGAGAGGGTGGGATTTGCCGCCGTGCCACAGGGAAGGGCAAGGAGATCCCCCCAGTGCGTCCCCAGCAGGACAGCTTTGGCAGCAGGGTTGTCCTGCAGCCGGGGGCCGTGCTGGGCTGGGAGATGGAGCAGGAGAGAGGGGGAAAGGGGCACTGACTTCCTCCTCACCTGCCTGGGGCTCCCAGGCCATCTTCTTCCTTACAGCCTCCTCTTCCTCCTGCATTGGGCCAAGGTTTTGGAATGGGAAATCCTGGTTTGAAGGTGTAATATGTAATGTAAAGTAATTCATGAGTAGGGGGAAAATGTATAAAAATAAAATTTTAAAAGAAATTAAACATCCAATGAGCCTCTGACCACGGACAACCTAGAGACAGATTACCTCACTGAAGTTGTGAAACTCCTGGTGGCAGCAGGAAAAGAATGCCTTGTTAGCAAATAAAAGAACGTGGCTGGTGTGGAGATGGGCTTCCCCTGGAACCACCCGGGAACACCAAGGGAGGATCAGTACTTGATAAGTATCATCAGTCAAGATAACCGAAGTCTCAAAAACATACATTTGAACACACGACTTCTCCTGACATGATCAGCGCCCACCACCGCCCAAGAAATAGCAATTGTCCAGCCCTGCACAGTAAAAAGAAACTTCATACATATGCAGGGTGACAAGAAATTGGGGCACCCCGGCCTCAGGCAGAAAAAAATATAAAAAACAGCCCCGACGGAGACGGCATTTGTGAACAGAGGGAGATCTGATGTGATAGAGGTCGGATCCAGGTTCACCCAGAGCCGACCTGGGCCCGACGCCGTCTCTTTGACTGTGGCTTTTTGAGGACCGTATTTCTGGTCGCGAAAATAAAAACTTTCTCATTTATTAATTTGGCTTTCTCGTTGATCATTTATAACAAGGGGAAAACAAGGCTTACTGAGTTGCGTTTGATGGTCCCGCTGCCCAAGTGCAGCTGGAGAAGTCAGCGCCCCTTTCAGCCTCGGGGGGCCCGGAGCCCGCTCATCCCCAGCCTCCCCCACCCCTCCAGGCAGCCGGTTTGTCCCCCGGCTCCGGGATCGCCCCTCTGCGCTCTCCCCGCTCCGGGGCTCCCGCGTTCCCCCCGGCTCTCCCGGGGATCCCCCAACCCGTACCGCCCTCTCCCCGCCGGTACCGGGCGACCGCCACGTGGGACCCCCCCCCAAGATCCGTGCAGGGTCATTTCCGGCCCAGGTTTGGGGTCCTGCAAGACCCAAACATTCCCTGTCGCACAAAAAAATCCTCCCGGAGCGCCCCCGCCCCCCGCCGATGGATTTGGGGCCAGCTCGCCTTCCTCACTCACCTGCGGGTTCCGGGGGGGCGATGCAGCAGAAGCCGGGGGAGCGGCGGCCTGAGCGTGCGGGCGGAGGAATCCCGTGGTGTTGGGTGTGC